>NC_092165.1:35223223-35550723 GCF_045791955.1 Oncorhynchus clarkii lewisi
TTGTATTCCATTCATGGATGGGATGAGTTTTTGTATGATACTGTGAGATGGGTTTTTACAATGTCACTATCGGAGATACTGACCATTGTGTCTTGGTGGGGGATGAGAGATAGTCTGAGAGAGAGATAAGACGGTGAGCAGCACAGTTTAATGCATGCCCTCACATCGTTATCCCTTTAATGATCTTGCTCTGCCTCCTTAACAAAGACTCCTGACATTGGAGATGTGTAGCTGGCTACCCTTCATAGAGAACCCCCGCAGCTCACTGGTTAGGACCTCAGCCTGATTTCTCTGCCATGTAAAATCATCTGAGGAACAACCAATGGGATTGTCTCGTCTACAGTATGGGGAACGTCAAATATTACTCTAACACAATTACAATGGTTGTTTAGATTGATTTACACGAAGATAGTCACCGACAGTGTGGCAGTTGCAGTAGTACAATACGTTGCCTGTTGGAGCCCGTCAGCTTTCTACCTGAGGGGAGGTCAGTCAGTGTGAGCTGTGTTGTCATTGTCATGTATTGCGTGTGTACTGGGTCTGGTCCTCTGTGTGTACTGGGTCTGGTCCTCTGTGTGTAATGGGTCTGGTCCTCTGTGTGTACTGGGTCTGGTCCTCTGTGTGTACTGGGTCTAGTCCTCTGTGTGTACTGGGTCTGGTCCTCTGTGTGTACTGGGTCTGGTCCTCTGTGTGTACTGGGTCTGGTCCTCTGTGTGTAATGGGTCTGGTCCTCTGTGTGTACTGGGTCTGGTCCTCTGTGTGTACTGGGTCTAGTCCTCTGTGTGTACTGGGTCTGGTCCTCTGTGTGTACTGGGTCTGGTCCTCTGTGTGTACTGGGTCTGGTCCTCTGTGTGTACTGGGTCTAGTCCTCTGTGTGTACTGGGTCTGGTCCTCTGTGTGTACTGGGTCTGGTCCTCTGTCTGTACTGGGTCTAGTCCTCTATGTATACTGGGTCTGGTCCTCTGTGTGTACTGGGTCTAGTCCTCTGTGTGTACTGGGTCTGGTCCTCTGTCTGTACTGGGTCTGGCCCTCTGTGTGTACTGGGTCTGGTGCTCTGTCTGAACGGGGTCTGGTCCTCTGTTTATATTGGGTCTGGTCCTCTGTGTGTACTGGGTCTGGTCCTCTGTGTGTACTGGGTCTGGTCCTCTGTGTGTACTGGATCTGGCCCTCTGTCTGTACTGGGTCTGGCCCTCTGTCTGTACTGGGTCTGGTCCTCTGTGTGTACTGGGTCTGGTCTTCTGTGTGTACTGGGTCTGGTCCTCTGTGTGTAATGGGTCTGGTCTTCTGTGTGTACTGGGTCTGGTCCTCTGTGTGTACTGGGTCTGGTCCTCTGTGTGTACTGGGTCTGGTCCTCTGTGTGTACTGGGTCTGGTCCTCTGTGTGTAATGGGTCTGGTCCTCTGTGTGTACTGGGTCTGGTCCTCTGTGTGTACTGGGTCTGGTCCTCTGTGTGTACTGGGTCTGGTCCTCTGTGTGTACTGGGTCTAGTCCTCTGTGTGTACTGGGTTTGGTCCTCTGTGTGTACTGGGTCTGGTCCTCTGTGTGTACTGGGTCTGGTCCTCTGTCTGTACTGGGTCTAGTCCTCTATGTATACTGGGTCTGGTCCTCTGTGTGTACTGGGTCTAGTCCTCTGTGTGCACTGGGTCTGGTCCTCTGTCTGTACTGGGTCTGGCCCTCTGTGTGTGCTGGGTCTGGTGCTCTGTCTGAACTGGGTCTGGTCCTCTGTTTATATTGGGTCTGGTCCTCTGTGTGTAATGGGTCTGGTCTTCTGTATATACTTGGCCTCTGGGAACACCAGGTAAACAGAAGCCAGGTCCTGCCACTGTCACCCCTGCCCTTGTCCCTCCCAGGCAGTCCACACACGCACACAAACACACACACACACCCTGCCCTTGTCCCAGCGGCCCCAGGGCACACGGCCCTCTGCTCCCGGCAGCTTCATTTAGCTCCCCCACAGCCAAGCCAGTGCTTTATGCATTTTTATTTCCTAATTATTATTTGTTAGGAGAGCTGGTTTCCTCAAGGTGACACCCCCTCTCTGTCAGGGGTGTTATTGTGCCAGACACACAGTGTGTAATTAAGCAAATCAAGGCTGTCACATTGGAATGAAGCCCTCTGGAGTCCTCTGCCATGCTTAACGTTTAATGCTACATAACTCACCTACACCGGGGATAAAGAGCGGGGGGGGGGGGGGGGGTTGCTTTGTGGTCATATGTGTACTGTTTTTTGTGTGGTCTATTTGTCAATGCATTCGTTTCATGCCTTGAATTGCCATGCCCCTGCTACTGTACCTACCAGCCTGCCCACCAGTTGTTTGTTAACAGGGACACCTTGTTTTAGCCCTAAGTCGTAGCAAGTTAATGAAATCAGAGCGAGAGAGCTCATTCTTAATTCATAATAACTATAAGTCCTGAAATAAAAGCATGGAGGCGTTCATCAGAGACAAATAACCTTGAGGGGAAAGCAGATGGGAAAAGAGCATTGTGTCATTTTGTTACTTTTATCTGATGGGACTTAATTAAATTTGCACCTCCAGAATAATTGGCACTGCACTGTTTTCAGACAGACCTCCTCTCCCTCCCTACCTGGCCATTTTGTGTTAACCAGGAATGAATTCATCACAAAGTGACCCCAACCTTTCAGCAACACATTTGTTTGCCTTTGTTTAATTAAATGTCCTCATAGGCTTCTATTCATTTTCTTTTGATTTGGTTTCCAGTAGATTTAGCATTGTCTATACATTATTAGCATTGTCAATACATTATTAGCATTGTCTATACATTATTAGCATTGTCAGAATGTTTTCTTTCTACTGCTATGTTTATCTTGTGCATCATTACATTCATAGTCTCTTGTGACAGACTAGACTGGCCAGCGTACACGTGATTTGCATTCACGATAGTGTAGTCTACTTCAGAGAGAAGCCGCAGTTACTCACTGGTGTCTCCTCTGACCTTGACTGTCCTGTACTCCCCCTAAATCCTCCTGGCCAACTCCTTTTCCTTCTGTCCTCCTCCCCACCGCCACATGTCATCCTTCCCACCTCTTCCTCCTCTCTACCTCCTCTTCCTCCTCCTGTCCTTCTCTTGTCCTACTCCCCATCTTCTTTCTCCTGTCCTACTTCCCACCTCCTCATATCTTCCTCCCTCCCCTGTCCTCCTCTTCCTCCCCACTCCTTCTTTGACTTCCTGGTCTGGTCCCCGCTTCAACCCTGGTACAACCCTCCTCATATTTATCATCACAGAACAGCACTAGTCCTGGCCCCTCCCCATCAGAGAGGAGCCACATACAGCAGATAGCAGCCAGCCAGGGTGACAGGCATCAGGGAGGAATTTTTCAAAGCTGTCATAACTAAACCGTGTGCTGGTGTCCATGACTGTGAAATATGGCCAGCCAACGCCCTCCGATATGATTAAGTGCTGTATAATCTTTTAATGGATTCAAACAAACTGAACTGGAATGCAGACACCTCAATGTGAAGCGATATGCATTAGATGGAGGAGTGGAGGAGTCGGGTCACAGAGGGCAGTTGGTCGTGCCTTTGTATAGAATATTATTGTAGCTGTCAGGTTTTTTCAACTATTGTTCTCTGATATTTACCCACTTTAATGGAAGGTAGGTGTGGGTTTGTGGAGAAATTGCTTTTGACTCTGATGGCTCCTATTAGTCATAATGCCAGAACAAAGCTGTGTGTGTGTGTGTGTGCGCTTGTGCGTCGTAAGTGTGTGTTGAGTGATGTTACTCAGTTGACTTGCCTCCAAAGTGGTGTGTGTGATTTTTGTTGGTTCCTTCAGAGCCCACCTACATCACGATGGCGCCCCCTACCTGTCAGTCATTAGAGAACTGCTCCCTGTCAGAGAAGGACTGCTTATACGGATTCCGACAGAACCTGAACAGCTGTCGCACCTGCCACTGCAAGACACGTGAGTACTGGGCCACATTCATTAGGGTACACAGCAGAATACTTTTTAAAACGTTTTCCAATGTAAAACGAAAATGTGCGTTTCTTATGACACAAATCCAGGGTGTGTCCTTGTTTCAGTCCATTTTCTTCCTTTTGGTTCACGACGTGGTTTGGTCTGACGTCTCGGTCAGTGAAGCCTGTTTTGCAATATGTCTATTATTTCCTCTCATCGGATTGGTTTACACAGAGGACAGAACTCGCCCTGGGCCAATGACATTGAGACATTGTTCTCTGGTGCTCTCTCTCTCCTTCCTGACTGTCTGGCTGTTTCTATGACTATACCTGTCTGGGACATTATCAGACATGGATTAAAGGAACACTGAGGGCAGACTCAGACATCTTGAAAGGGCTTTTAAAAACAAAGATGTACAATGTTTTGTATCCCTGCCTGTCAGAAAAGAGCATTATCATAAGTCATGACTTCTTGAGTTTCAATAACAATTCCTCATTTTGAGTATCTCTCAATGAAGACATATTGACTTTTAGAACTATTAAATGACTGTTAGGTTTTGGCTATAAACTGATGTCTGATGTGTTTCCGTCTGTGTTTTCCCTACAGGAGAAGAGCTGTGCAGTGCCCTGACCTCTGACTGTACCCTGAAGTGTCCATTCGGCCTGCAGACAGATGCCCACGGCTGTGACGTATGTCAGTGTCGCCCCAGACCCAAGAAGTGTAAGGCTGTGGTTTGTGACAAGGCCTGCCCCTTCGGATTCATGTAAGACAGCACTTCTCTCGCTCCCTCCTTCTCTCCCTTCCTTCCCTCCCTCCCTCCCTCCCTCCATCCATCCCTACCCCTTCATCCCCCTCCTTCCCTCCCTCTCTCTACCTCCGTCCTTCTTCCTCTCCCGCTGTCTTTACCAACACTCTACCCACTCAGACACACTTAATAACAAACATGCTGATTCCCCGCACTCACACAATTATCATATAGTTTTCATTCCAGCACCCCCACGCTTTGAAATATGAAGCGGTTCAAAATTGGCGTCGTTTCAGAGTAAATTATGCCTACTTTTGCCAGTCACTTTCAGCCGTTATAAAGCAGTAGATCTTCACAGAGCTAGACAGACTGACAGATGGTCAATTGTAATTGAAATCGCAGCTCCTTCACACGTATGTCACAAATTACCCTGGTTACATGCTTTGCCTGTTATGCTTAAGTGAGTTGTACTCCTAAACGGACAAAATGCTAACTTTTTCCTTCTCCACAACTCATTTTGGCTAAACCGGCATCGCGTGTGGAGTTGACAGCTTCGCCCAGGCTACTGATTGGGTTTTCTGTGTTGCTGTTGCACACCGTAAAGGATAGCCTCTGATAGTGAAACTGAAGGGCTAATCTTCGAACAGGATGTTCTTTTAGCTTCTCCAAAATGCACCTGGCCCCTAGTACCGTGCATGTAGGCTCACCGGACCGAATACACAGATTTCCATTTACTCAGAGGTACATCAGTAGTAAATCATTTATTACAGCTTTCACTAAGGAATCTTGTCTGCAGGTTAAGAAGGTATGCACACACACACACACACACACACACACACACACAGACACACACACACACACACACACGCACACACGCACACGCACACACGCACACACACGCATACACGCACACACACACACACACACACATGCTCATACCTCCTATGCTTGCTGTGCATAAAAACTCACGTGTAGAGCTATAAAACCAAAGCTTTCATATACAGCACTGTGTACAAATGGACAATTACTGCACATGCCCAACAGCCATACCACCTTCTGATTTAAATGAGTTAGAAAATAACTCAAATATTACAATATGCCTCAATCTCAGTCTCCATTTGATGAGCTTGTTAATAGATCATTCCCCCACACACACACACATCAGCTCTACTGATTTATTACATGACCATAGTTAGAGAAGCAGATTATGTGTGTCAGCGGTTCAGAATGGTTCTGGATATAGGTCTAACTCACTACTGGACACCTAAGGCTCCTTCACTCTTAGCCAAGTTAAAAGGTACAATCTGCAATAGTTACTGATGTTAAATTATCATTTTAAGGAATGATGTATTGACTATTGAAGAATGTAACTTATAATTGTTACGGTGCGTGAATGAGGACCCAAAAGCGAATTAACTTAAACAGAGCTTCTTTAATTACCAAACATAGGTAGGCTCAGACGGACCGGCAGATTCCGACAGGACAAGACAAGGTTACAGCAAACATGACGACAGTCTGGTTCAGGCATGAAACACAACAAACAAGAATCCGACAAGGACAGGAGCAGAAACAGAGAGAGATATAGGGACCTAATCAGAGGGAAAAAGGGAACAGGTGGGAAAAGGGGTGACGAGGTGGTTAGGAGGAGACAAGGCACAGCTGGGGGAAAGAGGGGGAGAAAAGGTAACCTAACAACGACCAGCAGAGGGAGACAGGGTGAAGGGAAAGGACAGAGACAAGACACAACATGACAGTACATGACAGTACCCCCCCACTCACCGAGCGCCTCCTGGCGCACTCGAGGAGGAAACCTGGCGGCAACGGAGGAAATCCTCGATCAGCGCACGGTCCAGCACGTCCCGAGAGGGAACCCAACTCCTCTCCTCAGGACCGTACCCCTCCCAATCTACGAGGTACTGGTGACCACGGCCCCGAGGACGCATGTCCAAAATTCTACGAACCCTGTAGATGGGTGCGCCCTCGACAAGGATGGGGGGGGGGGGGGGGGGGAAGACGAGCGGGGGCGCGAAGGACGGGCTTGATGCAGGAGACATGGAAGACCGGGTGGACGCGACGAAGGTATCGCGGAAGAAGAAGTCGAACTGCGACAGGATTAATGACCCGAGAAATACGGAACGGACCAATGAACCGCGGGGTCAACTTGCGAGAAGCCGTCTTAAGGGGAAGGTTCTGAGTGGAGAGCCAAACTCTCTGACCGCGACAATATCTAGGACTCTTAGTTCTACGCTTATTAGCAGCCCTCACAGTCTGCGTCCTGTAACGGCAAAGTGCAGACCTGACCCTCTTCCAGGTGCGCTCGCAACGTTGGACAAAAGCCTGAGCGGAGGGGACGCTGGACTCGGCGAACTGAGATGAGAACAACGGAGGCTGGTACCCGAGGCTACTCTGAAAAGGAGATAGCCCGGTCGCAGACGAAGGAAGCGAGTTGTGGGCGTATTCTGCCCAGGGGAGCTGTTCTGACCAAGACGCAGGGTTGCGAAAAGAAAGACTGCGTAAGATGCGACCAATAGTCTGATTGGCCCGTTCTGCTTGACCGTTAGACTGGGGGTGAAAGCCGGAAGAGAGACTGACGGAAGCCCCAATCAAACGGCAAAACTCCCTCCAAAATTGAGACGTGAATTGCGGACCTCTGTCCGAAACGACGTCTGACGGAAGGCCATGAATTCTGAAAACATTCTCGATGATGATTTGTGCCGTCTCTTTAGCAGAAGGAAGCTTAGCAAGGGGAATGAAATGAGCCGCCTTAGAGAACCTATCGACAACCGTAAGAATAACAGTCTTCCCCGCTGACGAAGGCAGTCCGGTGACAAAATCTAAGGCGATGTGAGACCACGGTCGAGAGGGAATGGGAAGCGGCCTGAGACGGCCGGCAGGAGGAGAGTTACCGGACTTAGTCTGCGCGCAGACCGAACAAGCAGCCACGAAACGACGCGTGTCATGCTCCCGGGTGGGCCACCAAAAACGCTGGCGAATGGAAGCAAGCGTACCCCGAACGCCAGGGTGGCCGGCTAACTTGGCAGAGTGAGCCCACTGAAGAACGGCCAGACGAGTAGGAACGGGAACGAAAAGAAGGTTCCTAGGACAAGCGCGCGGCGACGGAGTGTGAGTGAGCGCTTGCTTTACCTGCCTCTCAATTCCCCAGACAGTCAACCCGACAACACGCCCCTCAGGGAGAATCCCCTCGGGGTCAGTGGAGGCTACTGAAGAACTGAAGAGACGAGATAAAGCATCAGGCTTGGTGTTCTTAGAGCCCGGACGATAAGAAATCACGAACTCGAAACGAGCGAAAAACAGCGCCCAACGCGCCTGACGCGCATTAAGTCGTTTGGCAGAACGGATGTACTCAAGGTTCCTATGGTCAGTCCAAACGACAAAAGGAACGGTCGCCCCCTCCAACCACTGTCGCCATTCGCCTAGGGCTAACCGGATGGCGAGCAGTTCGCGGTTTCCCACATCATAGTTACGTTCCGACGGCGACAGGCGATGAGAAAAATACGCGCATGGGTGGACCTTGTCGTCAGAGAGGGAGCGCTGAGAAAGAATGGCTCCCACGCCCACCTCTGACGCGTCAACCTCGACAACGAACTGTCTAGAGACGTCAGGTGTAACAAGGATAGGAGCGGATGTAAAACGATTCTTGAGGAGATCAAAAGCTCCCTGGGCGGAAACGGACCACTTAAAGCACGTCTTGACAGAAGTAAGGGCTGTGAGAGGAGCTGCCACCTGACCGAAATTACGGATGAAACGACGATAGAAGTTCGCGAAGCCGAGAAAGCGCTGCAGCTCGATGCGTGACTTAGGGGCGGGCCAATCAATGACAGCTTGGACCTTAGCGGGATCCATCTTAATGCCTTCAGCGGAAATAACAGAACCGAGAAATGTGACGGAGGAGGCATGAAAAGTGCACTTCTCAGCCTTCACAAAAAGACAATTCTCTAAAAGGCGCTGGAGGACACGTCGAACGTGCTGAACATGAATCTGGAGTGACGGTGAAAAAATCAGGATATCGTCAAGGTAAACGAAAACAAAGATGTTCAGCATGTCTCTCAGGACATCATTGACTAATGCCTGAAAGACAGCTGGAGCGTTAGCGAGGCCGAAAGGAAGAACCCGGTATTCAAAGTGCCCTAACGGAGTGTTAAACGCCGTCTTCCACTCGTCCCCCTCCCTGATGCGCACGAGATGGTAAGCGTTACGAAGGTCCAACTTAGTGAAAAACCTGGCTCCCTGCAGGATCTCGAAGGCTGAAGACATAAGAGGAAGCGGATAACGATTCTTCACTGTTATGTCATTCAGCCCTCGATAATCTATGCAGGGGCGCAGAGACCCGTCCTTCTTCTTGACAAAAAAAAACCCCGCTCCAGCGGGAGAGGAGGAGGGGACTATGGTACCGGCGTCAAGAGCTACAGACAAATAATCCTCGAGAGCCTTACGTTCGGGAGCCGACAGAGAGTATAGTCTACCCGGGGGGGGAGTGGTTCCCGGAAGGAGATCAATACTACAATCATACGACCGGTGTGGAGGAAGAGAGGTGGCCCTGGACCGACTGAACACCGTGCGCAGATCGTGATATTCCTCCGGCACCCCTGTCAAATCACCAGGCTCCTCCTGTGAAGAAGAGACAGAGGAAACAGGAGGGATAGCAGACATTAAACATTTCACATGACAAGAGACGTTCCAGGAGAGGATAGAATTACTAGACCAATTAATGGAAGGATTATGACAAACTAGCCAGGGATGGCCCAAAACAACAGGTGTAAAAGGTGAACGAAAAATTAAAAAAGAAATGGTTTCACTATGATTACCAGAAACAGTGAGGGTTAAAGGTAGCGTCTCACGCTGAATCCTGGGGAGAGGACTACCATCCAGGGCGAACAAGGCCGTGGGCTCCTTTAACTGTCTGAGAGGAATGTCATGTTCCCGAGCCCAGGTCTCGTCCATAAAACAGCCCTCCGCCCCAGAGTCTATTAAGGCACTGCAGGAAGCTGACGAACCGGTCCAGCGTAGATGGACCGACAAGGTAGTGCAGGATCTTGAAGGAGAGACAGGAGTAGTAGCGCTCACCAGTAGCCCTCCGCTTACTGATGAGCTCTGGCCTTTTACTGGACATGAAGTGACAAAATGACCAGCGGAACCGCAATAGAGACAGAGGCGGTTGGTGATTCTCCGTTCCCTCTCCTTAGTCGAGATGCGGATACCTCCCAGCTGCATGGGCTCAGCACCCGAGCCGGCAGAGGAAGATGGTAGTGATGCGGAGAGGGGGGCAACGGAGAACGCGAGCTCCTTTCCACGAGCTCGGTGACGAAGATCAACCCGTCGCTCAATGCGAATAGCGAGTTCAATCAAGGAATCCACGCTGGAAGGAACCTCCCGGGAGAGAATCTCATCCTTTACCTCTGCGCGGAGACCCTCCAGAAAACGAGCGAGCAAAGCCGGCTCGTTCCAGCCACTGGAGGCAGCAAGAGTGCGAAACTCAATAGAGTAGTCTGTTATGGATCGATTACCTTGACATAGGGAAGACAGGGCCCTGGAAGCCTCCTCCCCAAAAACAGATCGATCAAAAACCCGTATCATCTCCTCCTTAAAGTCCTGATACTGGTTAGTACACTCAGCCCTTGCCTCCCAGATTGCCGTGCCCCACTCACGAGCCCGTCCAATAAGGAGAGATATGACGTAGGCGACACGAGCAGTGCTCCTGGAGAAAGTGTAGGGCTGGAGAGAAAACACAATATCACACTGGGTGAGGAACGAGCGGCATTCAGTGGGCTCCCCAGAGTAACACGGCGGGTTATTGATTCTGGGCTCCGGAGATTCGAAAGCCCTGGAAGTGGCCGGTGGATCGAGGCGGAGATGGTGAACCTGTTCTGTGAGGTTGGAGACTTGGGTGGCCAGGGTCTCAACGGCATGTCGAGCAGCAGACAATTCCTGCTCGTGTCTGCCTAGCATCGCTCCCTGGATCCCGACGGCTGAGTGGAGAGGATCCGAAGTCGCTGGGTCCATTCTTGGTCGGATTCTTCTGTTACGGTGCGTGAATGAGGACCCAAAAGCGAATTAACTTAAACAGAGCTTCTTTAATTACCAAACATAGGTAGGCTCAGACGGACCGGCAGATTCCGACAGGACAAGACAAGGTTACAGCAAACATGACGACAGTCTGGTTCAGGCATGAAACACAACAAACAAGAATCCGACAAGGACAGGAGCAGAAACAGAGAGAGATATAGGGACCTAATCAGAGGGAAAAAGGGAACAGGTGGGAAAAGGGGTGACGAGGTGGTTAGGAGGAGACAAGGCACAGCTGGGGGAAAGAGAGGGAGAAAAGGTAACCTAACAACGACCAGCAGAGGGAGACAGGGTGAAGGGAAAGGACAGAGACAAGACACAACATGACAGTACATGACAATAATTGCCCCACAACTGTCTTACTCCATCAGAAGCCAAAATATAAAGTTGTTTCACGGAATAGATTTATAGCGGGGCTATAAATGACAGTTTGTGGCTTTAAAAGGACAATCTGCAGTTACTACGATCTATTTTTGGACAGAAGATAATAATACATACCCATTTGATTCTTGAAGAATATAACTTAATGAGCTTAGATAAGACTGTCATACCCCATCAAAACCCCCAAATATAAGATTTCTTTACTCCAATGTTTGGAAACAAAGTAAATTGTATGACCGGATGACTTCTTTGTTTCAACTGCAGATTGCTCGTTTAAAGACCGCTTCTCCCTTGTAGTAATAGTAGTACACCTTCTCTTTCATAACAGATTTTCTAGTGGGCAGCTAGCAGCTTTTCTATAATTCCCCAGGGAGGCCGGTCCACCTGCACTATAATCCATCTGCGCTGTATCTTAACTGTGGTGTGGACCAACCAGCCAGCTGGCCTGCTAGGAATCATTATGACAGAATAGTTATGGATATGACAGAGAGTAAAACGCTTAGGTGGCAGGCAGTGTCCTGTCCACACATTTACCTTCCTATCATAAACTAAACTCTCCCTCAACAATGGTCTGTCACATACAGTAAAGGTGTTACTCGACTGGTCTGTGCCTGCATTGAACCAATCGTTGCTCTCTCTCTCTCTCTCTCTCTCTCTCTCTCTCTCTCTCTCTCTCCCTCTCTCTCGCTCTCTCTCCCTCTCTCGCTCTCTCCCTCTCTCGCTCTCTCTCTCTCTCTCTCTCTCTCTCGCTCTCTCTCTCGCTCTCTGTTTCTCATCTCCCTTCCTCTCTTCCTCTCTCCCCCTCTCGCTCCCTTCTTCTCTCTCCCCTATCTTTCTCTCTCTCATTCCTTTCTCATGAATGAGTGTGCACGGCGTGAATGCTTGCATCTAAGATTCTAATTTTAGATATCTATTTATGCGCCGTCAAAGTTATAGCTTACACCCTATGTTCGAGCAGCAAAGTGTTTCGTTTGAATAATTCAACGGGCTGCCGTCTCCTCTCCGTACAGACTCTATTGATATTCCCCACAACTGAAATGGCCCTTGATAGCTCCTTATCACCAAACCAAATGTGGATTGTACATGGCTGTTCCTCCTCAATCTTATTATTCATGAGATAAGAGAGTGGGCAGGAGAGGGAGAAGGGGGAGGATAGAAGGAGGGGCGGGAGGGATGAAGAGGGGGAGGATGGAGGGATAGAGGAGGGCCTGGATGGGACAGGGGGGATTTGGAACGTGAATTTTGATTTAGGAAAGGAAAGGTGCTCTGCTCTGTCTGGTCAGAGCAGCGAGCCACAGAGCGAAGCGTTTGTTTGATACGTCCCCATGGTCAGTCATTTGTGCCATCTGTTGACACGCGTGTAAACACACACAATGCCTCTCTCTCTCTCTCACACACACACACACACACACACACACACACACACACACACACACACACACACACACACACACACACACACACACTCTCTCTCTTATCTCTGTCCTTGTTTTAACTGATGACATTGGTGCTGCTTGTCATTGGCACCTAGCTGGAACGTACACACAGCTGTCTCTGATATGTTTGTGTGACTGTTTGCTATGTGTTTACCTCTCCATGCAATGACAAAAACCATGTCAAACTAATGATACAGATACCACGGCAAACAAACTTTTTCTGCTGTAAATTAAAGCATGTCACACAAACAAACACAATGGCAAACTAAAAGTTGACGGGCGTCATCTGTAATCGGTGTTGTTGTTTTATTGAGGTGAGAGTTGAAACCATCACAGCTTAATATTCTCACGTTCACTATAGACTACTGTAGCATGCACAGTCTTATTTTAGCACAGATTTCTGTCATTCATGTTTTTTATTTCAATTTAATGGCACAGTATTTTGGCTATTTATTCAACTGGAATTGATGTGTGATTACAGTTTTACAGTGTGATTTGGTATATTGTTTTTCCATAGGCTGAAATACAAGCACTGTTGTAAGCTGCTGCTAAAAATATATGTAAAATCTGATGAGGGTTTGCCAGTTAGTTTGGTTTTGGCACCAAACATTTTGTTTGCGGCTCAAATCAAATTGTATTTGTCACATGCATGGTAAACAACAGGTGCAGACTAACAGTGAAATTCTCCTTTTCCAACAATGCAAAGTTAAGATAAAGATAAAAATGCAATACAAAATAGAAATAGTGACACGAGGAATATATACACAGGGAATTTTTGGGGGGCCTTACTCTGCCTGGAGTAGAGGTCTTGGATGGCAGGGAGCTCGGCCCCAGTGATGTACTGGGCCATACTCACCATCCTCTGTAGCGCCTTGCGGTCGGGTGCCTTTGCAGTTGCCGTACCAAGCGGTGATGCAGCCAGTCAAGATGCTCTCAATGGTGCAGCTGTGTAACTTTTTTTCAGCCTCCTGAGGGGGAAGAGGCTCTGACGTATCCTCTTCAGAACTGGGTGGGTGGGTGTGTGTGGACCGTATTAATTCGTTAGTGATGTGGACACCGAGGAACTTGAAGATCTCGACCCTCTCCTCTACAGCCCCATCGATGTGGAAGGGGGCCCTCTGTTTCCTGTAGTCCACTACCAGCTCATTTGCCTTGCATTGAGGGAGAGGTTGTTGCCCTGGTCTCTGACCTCCTCCCTATCGGCTGTCTCATTGTTGTCGTTGATCAGTCCTACCACTGTTGTGTCGTCAGCAAACTTGATGAAAGTGTTGGAGTCGTGCGTGGCCATGCAGTCCTGGAAAACAGGGAGGAGGGGACACCCTTTAAAAAATATATATATTTTACCTTTATTTAACGAGGCAAGTCAGTTAAGAACAAATTCTTACTTTTAATGACAGCCTAGGAACAGTGGGTTAGCTGCCTGTTCAGGGGCAGAAGGACAGACCTTGTCAGCTCGGGGATTTGAACTTGCAACCTTTTGGTTACCAGTCCAACGCTCTAACCCCTAGGCTACCTGCCACCCCAGTTTCTACCCTTGAGGGGGTAGAAACTGTTCAGGGTCCTGTTGATGGTCAGCATTAAGGATGTGTTGTTGCCTACTCTTACCGCCTGGGGCAGCCCATCAGGAAGGCCAGGATCAGGTTGCAGAGGGAGGTGTTTAGTCCCAGGCTCCTAAGCTTGGTAATGAGCTTGGAGGGGAAAATAGTGTTGAATACTGAGCTGTGTTTGTTGACTAAAAGTATAACTACAAAGTGATCACTAATGATCATTAACAATAAAGTTAAGCTAAAGAAATGTAAATGCTTACTTTATTTGTCCTCACAGGCTAATTGTACAGGGGACTTTCATGTTTCCTGGTCGGAGATTGTGACAGGCAAACGGAAGGGTGTTCAAGAGCTCAACTGTGTTGTGGTTCATGCAAACATGTTGATTTTCCCGGGGGAGGAGTGAAGTGTGAAATGGTACAATATGTTCCATGATGAAATGCATTGTGGGTACAATGTATTCTTAAACCTTTCATATCTTGTTTTGGAGGGAGTCAGACTATACTGTAGGCCTACTTGCCGCAGCTCATGCAAATTGCTCTCAGGCATTATTGAGGCTTGGGTTAGGTCAGTGCAGTGACTTATGTTGCTCTTCTTCCTATTGTTGCCCTTTGTACGTATGTTAAGCACTTTTGGCGCCTATTTATTGTCAACATTGCCTATAAAAGCCCAAACCTTTGGCAGAAAAACTGATGTCCTTTCTGCCTCCTCACTGCAACACCCACCGTGATGGCCGTTTTGGCCACCCTCACGGTTGTGATCTATAACCAGTGATGCTTCGCATAGCCACGCTAGCTTCATCCAGAGTGGCTCGTCATGTGGTTGCTAGCAAGCCAACAGCATGCTAGGTAGTGCTAGGTATCAACAGCCAATCTAGCAGGGGCTAGAGGCTATAGTGAGCTTCGATTGGTGTATTGCGCCGCGATATCGCTGAGTATTTGCATAAAATTCAGCTTTCGCCCTGTTCACGCTCCCTCGCCATTTTTGCATCGTCCAACGTTCCCCCAGACACTTCGCTTCTCATCGCTTTTCTTCCAATGAAAATGAATGGCCTTTGTTGTTATATCAACTGACATCATCTCTAGTGGATATGGGCCGTCCCACTCAGCAAAGGTGGATTTTATAGGCTCTCCGTTTCAGATAATGTAGCATATACTATATAAATTAGGACCTATATTTTCCAACCTTGTGAATAAGTGATGTTAACCTCTCTCTCCTCTACTCCCATCAGAAAGAACAAGCATGGTTGTGATATCTGCCGCTGTAAGAAGTGTCCAGAGTTACCTTGTGACAAACCCTGTCCAATGGGCTTCCAGCAGGACGAGTTGGGCTGCCTGAAGTGCCAGTGCAGAGGTGAGTGCCATCTATTGATAACCTCTGATACTTTTGCGTTCATCATTTAGATGCTGCTAATTAAAATACAAAAGTTCTCCAAACTCTCTCCTCTCTTTCCCCTGTCAGACTTGGAGAACCACTACCAGTACCTAAACTTTATAACTATTCTGCTGTCAGTGTTTTCTTCTTTCACATATTACACCTATAGAGAGTTGTCTGGAGTAGTCTCTTGCTGCCATCTGGTTATTATTTTTGTTTGCATCATAGTCAGCTACCTTCACCATCAGAAAGAACCAAACTTTTGTTGTGATGGATGTTGAGGATATAGAATATGACTAAGGATGTGTCATGAAAGGCACCCTATTCCCTTAACAGTATACTACTTTTGATGGGCTCTAGTAATACACTATATAGGGAATATGGTGCCATTTGAGACATACAGTATTGTTACATCTTTGGTGTGACCAGGTGGCAGGCTGGGGGTCATCTCCTCCACACAGATCTATTATTGATACTTCTCTTGTGTTCTGCTGTGATTTGCACTAAATAATGAACTCCCTGTCAAATATTAATGAATGAGGGTTCAAAACATATCTCTTTTAATGAGAAAAACATTTAAATCTGTCTTTCTTTTGAGCCATCCGTCCCTGTATGGCTCAGAATCTCAGACAGGATTTTAATCAAGGTGTTTTTTTCTCTCTCCCTGACAATGATTTGTTCCTGGTTGGCCCCTGATCCTGTAAACCAGTCAGTGATTGGTCCGCCTAACACTGTACACTCTTAGAAAAAAGGGAATCATAAAAGGTTCTTCAAAGGGTTCTCCTATGGGGACAGGTTCTAGATAGCACCTTTTTTCTAAGAATGTACTTTACAGTGTTAGGGTTAGGATTGTGCTGGTAGTTGTATCTCTAAAACGTGTCCTCTTCCAGACCAGAGCTCCTCATCAGTCGCCCCATCAGTGAAAAAGGGCTCATGTCTGTCCATGGATGGAAGACGGCATGAGAATGGGGAGAACTGGCACGATGGCTGCCGGGACTGTTACTGCCACAGTGGCAGGGAGATGTGTACCCTCATCTCGTGCCCCGTGCCAGCCTGCGACAGCCCTGCCATACGGACTGGACAGTGCTGCCCGTCCTGCCCAGGTAAGGAAACCTAAAACAACCTAATGAAATAAGGAAACAACTGTGCAATTGTAGTAAGCTATTCTTAGAAATAATGGTTGGTGTGTATACTTGAAACCATCTTAAAGCTGAAATTCTTCTGAAAAGATATTGCCGATTTTCCCATCTTCTTCATTGTTTCATGGTGATACTGTTGATAATACAGTACATACTAATGAAAAAGCTGTTTCACCTTTGACCCTGTGCTCACCCTTCTGTTCTCCTCCCTCAGATGAGCCTAGCTCCCACAAGCCAGACCTGGGGGACTCGTCAGTGTGCCTGGCCCCGGGGGGAGAGTACTTTGTGGAGGGGGAGACGTGGAACATCGACGCCTGCACCCAGTGCACCTGTCACAGTGGGCGTGTCCTGTGTGAGACAGAGGTGTGCCCGCCCTTGCTCTGCCAGAGCCCAATCAGAACGCAAGACTCCTGCTGCCCTCACTGCCCAGGTGAATTTGAGTAGCCGTTGGTTATTCAAGTTGGCTTCTAAACACTATGGGTCTTTCTATATCCAGTATCTGAGTCTGTGGGGCAACTATAATATTATGTTATAACGGCAGCCTTATCATTATGCTTAAACGCAGCCTAAGCCCTAAGCCATATATATATATATATATATATATATATAAGGTAGAGATGAATGTGAAGGGGGATAGTGTCTCAAGATAGTCTTAACTGAGCTGAGGTCCTAAAGTAAATTATAGCTGCAAAGACCTGGCATTGAGAGAGATGCTATTGTAATGTTTACTATTTGCCTTGGCTCTATTTCCAATACAACAATATGGCTCGTTGAGGAGGACACAGAGAGAGAGAGAGAGAGAGAGAGAGAGAGAGAGGAGAGAGAGAGAGGAGAGAGAGAGAGGGGAGAGAGAGAGGGAGAGAGAGAGAGAGAGAGAGAGAGAGAGAGAGAGAGAGAGAGAGAGAGAGAGAGAGAGAGAGAGAGAGAGAGAGAGAGAGAGAGAGAGAGAGAGAGAGAGAGAGAGAGAGAGAGAGAGAGAGAGAGAGAAAATAGTCCAGAATCAAACTGTAGAGAGAGCGAATGAAAAGAATGTGCATAATGCATAAGTTATGGAGCTCGAGACATGAATAGTGCATGAGAAAATGGAGACTTAGCAAACCAAACATGAAACAGACAGGGGTGCTTTGGGCCTCTGTCAGAGTAAAACAGTGTAACAGCACAGAGATGCCTGGAAGGCCACCAACTCAACTCTCACATGGATATTTTTGTTTGTTTCCATCTCTTAAAGATGTACTATGCAGAAATCGCTCCGTATTTTCTGGTTGCTAAAATTCGAATACTTCACCCAATTTCAGTTTGCGACAAAACAAGCAAGTATAGTGTAGAGAATCATTGTACTATCTAAACCACAAAGAAATATATTTTCCATAACCACAAATATTGTAGTATAGAAATAGTGCACATAGAATAGATTTAACGCTTCTTAGACTTGCTTTCAATGAGACTGACAGATCTATAACTCACATTTCTATGTGAATTTGGTCGGGTCGCCCAAAAAGTTACATATTGCATCTTTAAGCTGTTTGTTTGAGATGTTTTAGCTGAATATACCAAAGACGCAAAGATGAACATTCTACCGTTTGAATGTCATCAATATTTTAAGCCCTGGAATCCAACCCATGTATTCTTGTCAGATGAACCAGTTCTTAGGTGCTCTGTTGGCTTCCAAGAGCTACAGTCACATCTAAAGAACACATCTTTGAAAGTATACCTGACTGAGTGCAGTCAGTTGATCCTGACTGTGTGTTTCTCCCTCTCTCCTCTATAGACGAGCCCATCACTCCCCAATCTCCCAGTAATGACAGCATGCCCAGCTACTGCAGGAACGAGGAGGGAGACATCTTCCTGGCCGCAGAGTCCTGGAAGCCCAACACCTGCTCCAGCTGTGTGTGTCTGGACGGTCAGATCAGCTGCTTCTCAGAGTCCTGCCCACCTGTTGGCTGTGCCAGGCCCGTGCTACGCAAAGGACAGTGCTGCCCCTATTGCCTCGGTATGCTGCACACAGACTTGCAGGGACACACACACAGATAATTGGACCTACCTATACTATAGACAATGTGGGGAGATAAGCAGAGTAAGCAGGTTTTACTATCCTTGTGGGGACCAGAAGTCATCACAAGGAAAAGTCTGACAAGTGGGGCATTTCGCAGGTACCCACAAGGGAAAAGGCTATTTTAGGCTTAGTGGTTAGGTTTAGGGTTATGGTTACAGTTAGGGTTACAATTAGAGTTAGGAGTTAGGGTTAGGCGTTAAGGTTAGGGTTAGGCTAAGGGAACACATTTTAAATGGGAACAAATTGTTTGGCCCCCACAAGGATGGTAAAATGAACGTGTGTGCTGGCGTGCATGCGTGCGTGCATGTACGTGTGCATGTCTGTGTGTGTATATGTGTCTGCATGTGTGTCTGTGTTTGCGTGTTTACTGAATGAGTATCTTCCATATGTTTACCTGTCCCCAAGGTTGATCCTATTTGATCTTCTCCCGTGTCTCCTGACAGATGCCACACCGCGAGCCGTGTGCCACTTCAATGGGAAGACATATGCAGACGAGGAGCGCTGGGACATAGACAGCTGTACACACTGCTACTGCCTTCAGGGACAGACCCTCTGCTCTACTGTCAGCTGCCCCGCCCTGCCTTGCCACCAACCCACCATAGTGGAGGGCAGCTGCTGCCCCATGTGTTCAGGTGTGTGTGTGTGTGTGTGTGTGTGTGTGTGTGTGTGTGTGTGTGTGTGTGTGTGTGTGTGTGTGTGTGTGTGTGTGTGTGTGTGTGCACGCGCATGCATGCGTGCGTGCGTGTGTATTTGTTGCCGTTCACTCTAATTGCCTCTAATGAATTCCTTCCCCCTCAAACATACAGTACACACGCGCGCACACACACACACACGTGTTCACACTCCCTTGCAAAATATGAATTGTCTGGTCATCAATATTACTTAAGCAATAAGGCCATATTGGCCATATACCACAAACCCCCAAGGTGCCTTATTGTTATTATAAACTGGTTACCAACGTAATTAGAGCAGTAAAAATAAATGTTTCGTCATGCCTGTGGTATACGGTCTGATATACCACAGCTTTCAGACAATCAGCATTTAGGGCTCAAACCACACAGTTTATAATGCTATTAATATCATAGCGTTGTTGAATACTCATTTCTGATTGGCTTGAAAGGCATTCTAGAGCATGCATTATTTCCCTACAACACACGGTATCAGCACAGTAGAATTCAAAGGCTATAGTTCATTCTTACTTGTTCTATATTTGAGCTGCTTTTGAAAGCAAAAGTCTAAGTGAAAGCATTATTGGCATTGTTAGATAATAGCAAGCTAGGACTGAAGATTCGGTGAGCTAAACGAGCAACGTCTGATTGGTTACCAAGGCATCCACTGTAGCTATCTAGACTTGCTAGCTACTTCAGTGGATGTTGAACACATTTCTACATGCAAATGAAAACATTTCTAGCAGTAAATGTGTTAAATTATAGCCATGGTATAAAAGGGATAATCAACTAGGGGCTCTATGCTTTCTCTGGAAAATAATACAACTCTGTGGAAGGTTAGATCCACTCTGCTAGAAGGCATAGCACCTCGTTGATTTTCCCTTATGCATATTCCCTTCACTACTTTGAAAGAAGGACTATAAAAGAGTGCAGATGTCCTCCCATTGATGCTGCTATGTATTCACACCATGTTCCTCAAATTTTTATTTGGTTGACTGTTAAGTAATGAGTTGAGTAATTGAGGAGGACAACCACAGCAAACACACCTTCATTGATATTAATAGTTGAATGGCGGGATTAGGGTTTGGGCTGTGTGGTGAATTAACATGCATTGCTATGGCTAGATAATAGCATTGATCATAGCTCCCGCTCTGTTCTCTATGTCACTGCTCGGCCCTGGATCGATGAGATGCAGCAGTAGTGTAATTATAAAACTCACAGCAGAGCTCTGAGGAGAACGCCACTGCCCGTAATTCACACCAGCTGGGTTCAAATACTATTATAAATCATTTCAAATGATTTATCTAATCTTGATTGAGCTTGTCTGACTTAATGGAACCAATAGAGTAGTGACACGTGGGGACATTAGATGTGATTGGGTGGAGATGAAATGCATAACATCCCCTCTTTTCTCAGAATCAGGCTCAATTAATAAAAAGCCAAAGGTCCCTCATTCACCGCAGCTCACTCACCACTCACTGTTCGTTATTATTCCCCTCTCTCTCTCTCTCTTTCTCTCTCTCTCTCTCTCTCTCTCTCTCTCTCGTCGGAGTGCATGCTGGGAGTGAGTCGTCAAGCAGAGTGTTTGTGAGAGCGAATGGAATTTATTTTCATACGTGCCACCATTTGTTAGAGATGAAGTGTTAGAGCGAGAGTTATCTCGCCATGGTCAAATCGTATCTACAATAAAGAAGGTTCTTTTTGGATGCAAATCTCCGTTGTTGAAACATGTCGTGTCTCATAGGAGACAAGTGCATATGATTTTAAAAAAGGAAGGAGATGAACTGAATTTAGCGTTTAGTTTTAAGATTGATGGATTTGATTATGTCTTCTATGCATCTACTGAATCAATGAAATGTTTTGGATGTGGAAGAGAGGGGCATTTGGTGCGTAATTGTCCCGAGAATGAACGCGCTGAGCCTGGTTAGCTTTAGTGCGGGTGCAACTAACGTACCACAGCGAAGGGATGAAAATACTACAGGTATAGGGGAAGAGAGAAGGTGGGCAGATGTGGTTGGAAAAGTAGGAGAGGAAGGCATTGTGGATACGGGGGCAATTGTGGTAGATCAGAACAAAGAGGGAGGGGAAACACTAGGTGAGATTGCGACTGCCGTCGCTGAGGTGGTGCTGGAAAATGAAATTGGAGGTCAAGAGGAGATTGAAATAACGGAAAAGGAAGCGGATGTTTTCAAAATACCGAGGAGTAAAAGGAAGAATTTAAGGGGTGGTGAAGGGTCTAATTCTAAGAGAAAGGTAGAGATGGATAAATCAGGTGAAGATGACCAGGTTGTAGAGATGGGGTTTTCTTCTGGGGAGGATAGCGAGAGTGAGTCATCTGACGCGTCACAACAATATAGTGAGATAGATGGGGTGGAAGGGAGGTATGGGATCGAGAAGATACGTCAATTTCTGAAGTTGACAAAAGGGAAGAAATATATGCAGGATTACAATGTAACTGATTTTTTCCCTGAACGTGAATTGTTTATTGAATCAGCAAAGTTTCTGATGTCAAAAATTACAGGGGGAGGTTTGAAAAGCCCTGAAATTGCTAGACTCAAGAAAGTGGTCACGAGAGTAATAAGTGATGCAAATTCTAAAGAAAATGAAAGAGTTCAGTTGCAGTTTTAACTCTGTAAAGAGATGTGGTGGCTGTATCTTCCTCCTCTCTAAAAAAAGAGCCATGGTGTATGAGTTAATGAGGGGAAAGGGAAGTGACATAATTTTTCTACAAGAAACGCATAGTCATTTGGAAAATGAAGTTATGTGGCAACAGGAGTGGGGGGGGACAGTGGTGTGTAGTCATAAAAACTCAAAAAGTGGGGGTGTGGTTATCTTGTTCTCAAAAGGGTTTTTGCCTTTGTCATATGAGGTTGAAGAGGTAGTTGAGGGGAGGTTATTAAAAGTTAGAGCAAGGTATGAAAACATCAATATGTGTCTGATAAATGTATATGCCCCAGTGGTGACAGTTGAGAGGGTAGGTTTTTTAGAGACATTATCAAATACCATTGAGAAATGTAACAAAGAAGATTATTTGTTTATTGCTGGGGATTTTAACTGCACAGTTAGTGATTTAGATAGAAATCACCAAGAACCTCATATAGCCTCAAGGACGTTTTTAAAACGCCTTATTGTAACAAATGAACTGTGTGATATTTGGAGGAGTCAACATGGAGGAACAAGGCAGTACACCTGGGCGCATGTGAGAGAGAACATCATCTCTATGGCCAGGTTAGATAGGTTTTATGTTTTTGAGCATCAATCTCAGGTCTGTAAATCAAGTGTGATAACTCCAGTGGGATTTTCTCATTGTTTAATAACTCATTAACTCTCTCTCTCTCTCTCTCTCTCTCTCTCTCTCTCGTCTTTACCTAACCACGTGTTTCCATATTATGTTACCTCATAGAGATGTACGCACCAGCCCCCACCAACGTGCCCATCGAAAAGACAGACCAGCATGGAGACAGGAACCAGCCTGCCTGGCCCACACGCAGTGAAAATGACATCATGCCCCAGTTCAGAGGTCAGAGTTCAAATCAAACACTTCCTGGTATGTCATGTTGCTAAATAAAGCTCCCCTACTCCCCAACTCACACACCAAACAATTGATTCCCATTCAAAATGGTTGATCGTTTTAGGGGAATATCCTCTGCAAAGGTAAATTGGGAAAAGAGTTGTGCTTTACAGATTGGAGAATGGTCTGGGGGGATCATGGCTTTGCCAGGGGGGCTAGAATGGTGTAAGGGAGGTTTTAAACTTGGAGTGTACCTAGGAGAAACTATGGAAAAAAATTGGAGTGGGGTGGTTGAAATGGTGGAAGGGAGGATGAGGAGATGGCGTTGGTTACTATCTCGTATGTCATACAGGGGGGCGTACAGTTAACAATGTGATTGCATCTGCACTGTGGCATCGATTGTCAGTTTTAGAACCACCATCTGGCCTTCTGGCTAAGATACAGGCAATTATTGTGGATTTCTTTTGGGATAAATATCACTGGGTTCCACAAAGTGTTTTGTACAAAAGAGGAGGGGGGACAGGGTCTTGTACATCTTGCTAGTAGGGCTGCTGCTTTCCGGTTTCAGTTTATTCAAAGGTTGCTTTATGGACCGGAAAATGTGGTGTGGAGAGGGGTGGCAGGTCTTATATTACAGCGGGTTGGAGGATTAGGTTTAAAGAAGGCTTTATTTCTGGTTGATATTAGCCAGATTTCTAACTCCGTTTTACAGAGGCCTTCTCAGAGTGTGGAGCGTAATGAAGGTGTCCAGAAGAACTTCAGCGGAGTCAGTGCATTGGCTGTTGGAGGAACCTCTGGTGTATGGGGCAAGACTGGACTGTACAACTGCAGCTGTTACACCAAGATTCTGGTGAAGGGGAAAATCATCACCTTAAGACAGTTAATGGCCATGGCTGGGCCCGCCTTAATGGATGGAAGACGGGTGGCAGAACATTTGGGGATGAGGTCCCAAATGCTGGGGATTAACCGGAAGAATGGGGTATGCTTAGTAGCCACAAGAAGATTGTGCAAGATGAAGACGTCTCATTTCCAAAACTAGGGATTACACCAAATATCCCAGAGTCAGAAAGAAAGGCGTTATTGCTGGATTTGAGAGGGTTGGAGGAGGTGGGTTTGGATGAGGTGAATGGGAAGGAATTGTAAAGGGTGTGTCAAGGTGTTGAATAAAGATAAATTGAAAAATAGAAAAGATACTCCATGGAGGGTAAAATTGGGCATTGATGACAAGGTAAAGCCAGCATGGAGAGCACTGTACAAACCACCGTTACAAAAGG
Source organism: Oncorhynchus clarkii lewisi (assembly GCF_045791955.1). NCBI lineage: Eukaryota > Metazoa > Chordata > Actinopteri > Salmoniformes > Salmonidae > Oncorhynchus > Oncorhynchus clarkii. Next base: position 35,247,349 of record NC_092165.1, read on the forward strand.
GTACTGGTGATATGCAATGGAGGGTTTTACATGGCATCATTGCAGTTAATGCTTTTGTATCTGTTATTAACTCAGATGTTAGAGATGGATGTCCTTTTTGTAATATAAGAGAAACCATTTTTCACTGTTTTATGGAGTGTGAGAGGATAAAACCTCTATTGGAAATGCTGGAATCTTTGTTTAAAGCTGTAGGGGAGTTTTTCAATAACACTGTTTTTATTTTGGGGTTTCATTATAGTAAACAACAGAAAAGAAAATGTCAAATGTTAAATTTTGTTTTGGGACAAGCTAAGATGTCAATTTTTCTGAGTAGGAAACATAAGATAGAAACGGGATATGGGCAGGATGTAAGATGTGTTTTTAAAGGTTTAGTGAAAGCAAGAATAAAAGTAGATTTTGAGTTCTTTTCAGCTGTAAAAGATGAAAAGGCAGTGTGTCATTATTTTATGTTAACATTTGAGTAAAAAATAAAGGTTTTATAAAAACTCAACTCTCTCTCTCTCTCTCTCTCTCTCTCTCTCTCTCGTCTTTACCTAACCCTTAACTTAACCCAAACATTAACCCTAACATCTAACCCTTAACTTAACCCAAACATTAACCCTAACATCTAACCCTAAACTTAACCTGTGATCCTAAATCTAACGCTAATTGTAACCCTAACTCTAAACCTAACCCCTAAGCCTAAAATAGCCCTTTTCCTTGTGGGGACCGGCGAAATGTCCCCACTTGTCCGAATATGAGGATTTTTGTTCCACACAAGGATAGTTAACCCAAACACACACACACACACATATATATACTTGACACATCCCCATCATTAGCAGCTGCAGTGGGGGAGAGGAATCTAGAGTGTCTGTCTCCTTGGTGCTGCTGTAGCTGCTAAATGTTTTTGCAGACGGCCATATGAAACTCTTCATCCAGGAGCAGAGTCTGCTCTTTCCTTTTAACTGCAATCTAGGGACTGATTCAATTCTCCATAACTCTGCTATGCCAAAGCATGTCTAGTGTTGTTGGAGTGTTGCTGGGAGGATACCACATTATTGTTTAGTTTCTAGAACACTTACGTTATGAATTGATACACATGCCACGTGAGGTTACAACAGCCGTTTTTTAAGACATAAAAAAGTATTTTCTGAAATCCTACACTGCACCTACCAACGGTATGAGGATTATATATAAACATGCCAACATCTCATGATAAAGAAAAGTTTGAGTCCCGTAATGTTTGTGTGTTCCCTTTGTCACAGGGGACTTTGGTAGTCTCCAAATGCCCTATCTGGATGGGAAGACCCCAGTTCCCAGTGAGGACACCAAACTGCACTCTGTGGCTTGGGTGGCACTGCCCATCGTCATGATGCTCTTCACCATCACAGCTCTGCTCTACGTCAACCAGAAGAAGCAGTGGATCCCTGTGCTCTGCTATCGCACCCCCACTAAGGTAAGGGGAGACATTACCCATATTTACAGTACATTCGGAAAGTTTATTTTTTAACTTGCAGCCTTATTCTAAAATGGATTAAATATAAATCGATTTTTTCCCTCATCAATCTACACATAATACCCCATAATGACAAAGCAAAAACAGGTTTTTAGACATTTTAGCAAATTTTTTAAATAGAAAATAGAAATATCTTAATTCATATATCTTTACCCCTACAAATCAGCTGGGCTAGACAATCTGGACCCTCTCTTTCTAAAATTATCAGCCGCAATTGTTGCAACCCCTATTACTAGCCTGTTCAACCTCTCTTTCTTATCATCTGAGATCCCTAAAGATTGGAAAGCTCTAGACCCAAACTGTTACAGACCTATATCTATCCTACCCTGCCTTTCTAAAGTCTTCGAAAGCAAACTGAACCAACAGATCACTGACCATTTCGAATGGCACCGTACCTTCTCCGCTATGCAATCTAGTTTCCGAGCTGGTCATGGGTGCACCTCAGCCACGCTCAAGGTCCTAAACAATAGCGGAGAAGGTATTGATAAAAGACAATACCGCCATTGATAAAAGACAATACTGTGCAGCCATATTCATCAACCTGGCAAAGGCTTTCAGGCCACAGGGTTCAATTCTCGGGCCAACTCTTTTCTCCTTATACATAAATGATGTCGCTTTTGCTGCTGGTGATGCTCTGATCCACCTCTATGCAGACGACACCATTCTGTATTTCTGTCCCTTCTTTGGCACTGCATTAACAAACCTCCAGATGAGCTTCAATGCCATACAACACTCCTTCCGTGGCCTCCAACTGCTCTTAAATGCAAGCAAAACTAAATGCATGCTCTTCAACCGATCGCTGCCTGCACCCGCCCGACTAGCATCACTACTCTGGACGGTTCTGACTTAGAATATGTGGAACTACAAATACCTAGGTGTCTGGTTAGACTGTAAACTCTCCTTCCAGGCTCACATTAAGCATCTCCAATCCAAAATTAAATCTAGAATTGTCTTCCTATTTCGCAACAAAGCATCCTTCACTCATGCTGCCAAATATTCCCTTGTAAAACTGACTATCCTACCGATCCTTGACTTCGGCGATGTCATTTACAAAATAGCCTCCAACCCTCTACTCAGCAAATTGGATGTAGTCTATCACAGTGCCATTCATTTTGTCACCAAAGCCCCATATACTACCCACCACTGCAACCTGTATGCTCTCGTTGGCTTGCCTTTGCCATATTCGTTGCCAAACCAACTATCTCCAGGTCATCTATAAGTATTTGCTAGGTAAAGTCCTGCCTTATCTCAGCTCACTGGTCACCATAGCAGCACCTACCAGTAGCACGCGCTCCAGCAGATATATTTCACTGGTCAACCCCAAAGCCAACTACTTGTTTGGCCACCTTTCCTTCCAGTTCTCTGCTGCCAATGACTGGAACGAATTGCAAAAATCACTGAAGCTGGAGACTTATCTCCCTCACTAACTTTAAGCATCAGCTGTCAGAGCATTGCACCTGTACATAGTCCATCTGTAAATACCCCACCCAACTACCTCCTCCCCATATTGTTGTTTTTTTGCTCCTTTGCACCCCAGTATTTCTACTTGCACATTCATCTTCTGCACATCTATCACTCCAGTGTTTAATTGCTAAATTGTAATTATTTCGCCACTACGGCCTATTTATTGCCTTACATCCCTAATCGTACTACATTTGCACATACTGTATATAGACTTTTCTATTGTGACTATTCTCCCAGTCCCTGCCGCTGAAAAACATCCCAACAGCATGATGCTGCCACTAACATGCTTCACTGTAGGGATGGTGCCAGGTTTCTTCCAGATGTGACGCTTGGCAATCAGGCCAAAGAGTTCAATCTTGGTTTCATATCAGACCAGAGAATCTTGTTTCTCATGGTCTGAATGTCCTTTAGTTGCCTTTTGGAAAACTCCAAGTGGCATGTCATGTGCTTTTTACTGAGGAGTGGCTTCCGTCTGGCCACTCTACCATAAATGTCTGATTGTTGGAGTGCTGCAGAGATGGTTTGTCCTTCTGGAAAGTTCTTCCATCTCCACAGAGGAACTCCGGAGCTCTGTCAGAGTGACCATTGGGTTCTTGGTCACCTCACTGACCAAGGCCCTTCTCCCCCGATTGCTCAGTTTGACCGTGCAGCCAGCTCTAGGAAGATTCTTGGTGGTTCCAAACTTCTTCCATTTAAGAATTATGTTCTGTGTTCTTGGGGACCTTCAATGCTGTAGAAATGTTTTTGTACCCTTCCCCAGATCTGTGCCTCAACACAATCCTGTCTCTGAGCTCTAATTCCTTCGACCTCATGGATTGTTTTTTGCTCTGAGATGCACTGTCAACTGTGGGACCTTATATAAACAGATGTGTGGCTTTCCAAATCATGTCCAATCAATTTAATTTACTGATTGATTTACTATAATCAAGTTGAAAAACATCTCAAGGATGATCAATGGAGTCTCATAGCAAGGGGTCTGAATACTTATGTAAATAAGGTGTTTCTGTTTTTTATATTGAAAAAATGTGCCAACATTTCTAAAAACCTGTTTTCGCTTTGTCATTATGGGGTATTGTGTGTAGATTGATGAGGATTTGTTTTATTTAATCAATTTCAGAGGCTGTAACACAACACAATGTTTTTTTTTAAAGTCAAGGGGTCTGAATACTTTCTGAATGCACTGTATGCCTGGTTGGTTTCTGTCCTGCTTTACTGCAGCCTGTGGGTTGTTGTTGTAATATAGTTGACGGTATAAAACGCCAGGGAATATCACCTCAGCAGTTTATGGAGAAGGATTCGTGATCAATGTCTTTACTTTTGAATATAGAAAAATATTATAATAATATATCAAAAATATGACTATTACATAGAATGATTACATTTTCTAGCTATATAGTAATGACATAGTAAGTACTCTATGTATACAGCCTGAGCAGAGCCTTACTGAGAAATATAAAATAGTATGAATATACAAATAAAATCGATATCTAAGGCTCTGAGCCTAACTAGATTGTTATCTGTGGAGGTAACTAAATGTGTGTGTGTCCTCTATAGCCCACCTGCCTCAACAACCAGCTGGTGTATGTGGACTGCCAGAAAGGTACCAAGGTGCAGGTGGACAGTTCGCAGCGCATGCTCCGGATCGCCGACCCTGATTCCAGGTACAGCGGTTACTACAGCATGCAGAAACAAAACAACCTCAACAACCTGCAGGCCGACAACTTCTACCAGACTCAGTGAGACAGACTGGCCTCGCCTCGCGTCCTGTACTCAGCAGTCAGCAAGCAGCCAAAACCAGAGAGAGAGAGAGAAAGAATGAGAGAGCACCTTACCTACAGTACCGTCAGAACAACTATGACTTACCACAGACAGACAAAGACATGTCACCAAACCTATAAGATGACAAGATCACTAGCAAACTAGCAAAGATCACTCCAAACAAAAAAAAGAACAGACAGACAATTGACAATGTCCTCAAGATTAATAACAAACCAAACAAAATAGAATAGAATTAGGATTATGATGGCACAATGGGAGAACCAGAATCTAGACTTTCCCTAGATTATTATAATAAAAAATGATTGTCAGTGAGTGTTACGTGTGTGTGTGTGTGTGTGTGTGTGTGTGTGTGTGTGTGTGTGTGTGTGTGTGTGTGTGTGTGTGTGTGTGTGTGTGTGTGTGTGTGTGTGTGTGTGTGTGTGTGTGTGTGTGTGTGTGTGTGTGTGTGTGTGTGTGTGTGTGTGTGTGTGTAAAGTTAGATATGAAGCTTTGGGATTAGGACAAACTGGGTATTTTTCAAGCTATGGTATTTTCCTGCATTCCTGCTTCCTTGAAAAAGGCCTTTGAAGAGATAAACCGAATAATCCAAGCTATTGTTTTCTGTTGAACACTGAACTTTTAGAACCAAAGCTCCTCTGACTGTCTGTCAAATAAAAATCACACCCTGTGAGAGCGAGGCTAGAGGAACGCTGTGGCCTGTCTGAGCTGAGCTATAAGCCATGGCAGGACGGACTGACGACTGCCGGACTTCATGTGGCGACTCAGACGAACGAGAGTGAACGAAGGAAAGAAAGAGAGGTCAGACACCGTAGACCCCATCACAGACAGAACTCAACTGAGCACCTCTCTCAGGTCTGTTCAAGCTGGACTATTCCTCCCTTCTTTCCTTCCTCTTTTCCTCCCCTCCTTTGAAAACGTCAAAATTGGCTAGTTGTCTTTTCTTTTCCTGTGGAACGTCACCTGTTGGAAAGGAAGTGGACAGAAAGAAAGAAGCGCCACTCGCTCCATCACCAGGCTGTTGTTCTCCCTGGTCAGTTGTTTGGATTTCTAATATCTGTTTATTTTTCTTGGATGTTCTCATTTTCCTCGTCATTTTCAAATCCCCGTCATAATTTGGCTAAATGTATTTAACATCAAAGGACAAGTTGACTTTCACTCACTCCAAACTATGGTGTCTTTCATTTTGGATAAAGAATAAAGGGGTTCCGGTTGATAAAGGCAGGATGAAGCGAGTGTATTTCTTGAGGACTTGCGCATATGCTTTATAAGTGCTGCTTTGCTTCTGTAAGTCTGTTTTCCACTGAGTCACACACACATGGAGATACTCTTTGGCTCTTTTAGGAAACACTGAGAATACAAGGAAACATAGTATCATCGAATATGTTCAAATGTCTTTTCTCTTGGGGTCTCTGAAGACGAGCTACGGTAAAAGTAGCTCTTTGATATTTGTCCTCCTTCCTTTTGTTTTGTTTTACTGGCTGTGCGACTAACAGTCTCCTCTTCTGGAGGCTGTTGCATCACCTCGTTTTACCCAAGCACCTTTGTTATTTTATTCTTTGCAAAAAAAAAAAAATGGTTTCAAACATTATAGGAACACTTATGTACATATTACTGCAACAGATGAAAATATTGTGTGACTATATATGTATGTATGTTGTGTATGCATGTATGTTCGTGTGTCAACACACATTCATACATACAAGGTTTGTTTTCTTCACATGTACATTTCTCCATTCATTTCCTATTGAATGTATTTATGATTGAGAAAAGAGATGTGATGTAATAATGGCACACTTGATGAGAACTAGCATTCCATTTGCCTTGCTTGTTTGAAAAAAAGTCAAAAAGAGGAGTGATAGAGACAGGACGGAAAAAAGACGAACGTCAATCTTTTTTTCTCATTTATTTGATGTCAATTTTTTTTTATTTTAAACCCATTGTATGTCCATGAGGGCTTTGTTTGATTGGTCTGTGAGTTCCCTATCTATTTGTGTCAATCTGCTTCCCTGAATGAAGCAATGTCCAAAATGCCAACCATATAATGACAAGTGAGTTCTGGGCTGAGCAGTACCAGGCTCTCTCAATCTTTTATTCTTCTCTTTCATTTGCTTCTGATGTCAAAACTACTGGAAAGTGGGTGGACATAAGCTCTGGGAGAGAGGGTGGGATGGAGGGATGGAGGAAGGGAGGGGTAGTAGTCGACTTGTGATAGTTTGTCTTGGGTGTATCTTAATCTGTCTGACAAAAATGTACGTAGAATCATACATCTTGGCACTTTTATATAGAAAATAACCTCTTGGTGTTTTTTTTTTTTTTTTACAAATACTTTTCTTTGAAATAGGTGCCCTTAGTTTTTTTTCTGAGCCCTGTGAGATCCAGTGTTACAAATTAGGTTCCAGTTGCTTCTGAATATTTGATCTGCAAAACCACAACTTAAAACTGCATAATAGTGTGTTTAATGTAGAACTGTAAAAACAAGAATCTAGTAATAATCCTACAGAGCCAAATCAGTTACTGTATGGAGGCACTGCATTTCTGTTCATAGGTAAGTATTTCTGACAGGGGTGCATCTTTCACATGTCCCCCCCAACATTCTGAAATAAAAATGTTGTCCCCCCTCCCCAATTTTACCATTGGAATGTAATACAAGACGAGGCAACTGTGTGCTTTAGGACCATGTGGATACCTCTGAGCCGGGTAGGCTGTTTGGAGTGTTTATCCAACTGGATAAAAAAATACAAAATAAATTATGCCCCCCCCTCTTCTAAAACCAAAGTTGCGCCCCTGATTTCTGATGAGAGGGAGAAATATTTAACTTTCAAAACAGTAATTGCAACTGAAGCTTGCTCTTGTTCTAAGTTTTCTCCAAACATAGGACAAACATACTCAAATCTACTGTATAACCAACAGCTACTGTAAGTTTTCAAAGAACAGTTGATTGGTTTGATTCTCCAACCTATTATGCAGCTCTATCATCTGGACACAAACCACGTTATTCAAACCCCACTTAAATCCACATAAATTGAGATCGTTGAAGTGATGAATAATAGTGATTGATTTGATTATGTTCTATTGTACACACACGTCACCTTGACTAGCTGAGTTCTTATATGACTTGGCTGTAGGTTGCAGGACATGGCTCTACAACTCTTGGTTGAGTAAAGTGCTACTACAAGATAAGCATCTTATTCACAATGGGTCTTACAGGGTGAAATCTTTGTATTTTTCAGTGCATCCTCCAAGTATTGTTGTAAATACTTGAGCATCACTTGCCAAATCAAAAATAAACACAAAAAAAACATGGTTGGAAAGAAAGAGAGAGAAAAAATACAATTTAATTTATTGTGTTAAATGACCGAAATAATTTATTAATGAGTAAGGTAATTGAACATGAACATAATAGGAGATTAAATGATAATGCAGCTGAAATTGTGAAACTGTTTTGGTGTTGTGTTGGTCTCAAAGAGCGTTTAAATAAGGTTGTACTTTAGGCAGGTGGAGAAGTTGGAGGATCACAAGCTTCCTCATCTTTAATCAGGGTTTTTGGACACCTATGGACCTGCCTGATCCCAGATCTGCTTTGTGCTGTCTTGCCACCTTCTATGGTCATTGTCATGCACTTTGATTGTCACGCAGTGTGATAACGACCATATGAGTTGGCTAGCTAGACAACACGAACAGATCTGGGATCAGGCTAGATCTGTCTTGTCCACGCACAAAAGCCTGACGACCTGACGAGCCTGTTCCTCTGTCCCAACAAAGATAGCCCTTTGAGATGGGAGGGATATCTCTCTGTCCCCATTCTTTCCCTTTACTCCTTTAATTTACACAACTGCCAATCCCCTTTATAGGCTGTATAGTACTGTTGTTTTATGCTTATGTAAAAAAGAACATGTTGATATTGATAATGATGATATTGCAAAAACAAGATCCATAAAGAGTGATAGATAAAGACTTGGTTCTGAATTTCCCGTAGCACAGCGGATTCTTTTGCACGTTCCTGTATGGTTTACGTTTGTTTCTTTGCAGCACAATAAATCATTTGAAAACAGACGTCTGGCTGTTCAGTACAATCATTATGAGCATTAAAAGTACTGGTGTTGTCATTCTTACCTCTTAGGGAATTTGACCTCAACCTGTCCACCTCCTCTCTGCCCACAGTGATTTCTGCCTCAGTGATTTCTGCCTCGAGCAGAAAATGTCGAAAAGCTGCGCCTTTCTCTTATTTTCTGCTTGAGGCAGAAATCTCTGTGGGTTCAGATGAAGACTAGAGGATAGATTCAATCAAATAAATGTTTTCAAGGGGTACAAAAGCATGATTCCAAATGCAGCACTTTGAAAAGACACCTATAGGTCAAGCCATTTAGCGAGCACTGACTCAGTAAATGGGATGAATGCTATGGCACCAAAACCTTTTATCAGCCCCAGCCAGCCAGCTGAGGCAGATAAATAATGTGCGACCCACTTCCAGTTGTCTGCTAAGTGATACAGAACCTGGCCCGGTATGGCTCAGTAAGTAAGAGGAGTGCAAGGTTGAGGGTTCAACTCCCTCAGGGAAAAGTAAACTGTAGCTATAATAACCTTGGTACTCTATGTAGACTTTCCTCTTCATAGGAATTGTTTCTTAGCTGCATCAACTAAAAATAACACTGAGTGAATAAATTAGATTCCATCTCTCATTTTTAACAGTAACTGGTCATGTAACTTAATGGACCAAAGTCAATGGCAGTATGTCTGGAGGTGGGTGAATAAGGGACTGGACAACAAGGTTCAATTACTGTCACGTTATCTGGTACTGTGCAGCACATGCGCAAATGACCAGTACAAGCCACTGGGAGGAGACAGAGATCTTTTAGAAAACCACAATGTCACGTCAAATTTAGCTGATAGCCACTTTCCAGTTACTTCCATCTTCTGCACTACATCCACGTAATACATGTCTGCAGTTATCCCTATAGGATTAGTTTGACTTATGTCATTCATTATCTTTTTACTAAATATATTTTCACGTATGCCATATTTGACTGATTATGCTGTTGACAGTAAAACTAATTCATAACCTCAGTCACATCCATTCAGTGATGATGACGTGGTAAAGGGAGATTAACATCCATTCAGTGATGATGATGTGGTATAGGTAGATTAACATCCATTCAGTGATGATGATGTGGTATAGGTAGATTAACATCCACAGTGATGATGATGTGGTATAGGTAGATTAACATCCATTCAGTGATGATGATGTGGTATAGGTAGATTAACATCTACGTAATACATTCAGTGATGATGATGCTGTTGACAGTAAAACTAATTCATAACCTCAGTCACATCCATTCAGTGATGATGACGTGGTAAAGGGAGATTAACATCCATTCAGTGATGATGATGTGGTATAGGTAGATTAACATCCATTCAGTGATGATGATGTGGTATAGGTAGATTAACATCCATTCAGTGATGATGATGTGGTATAGGTAGATTAACATCCATTCAGTGATGATGATGTGGTATAGGTAGATTAACATCTATTCAGTGATGATGATGTGGTATAGGTAGATTAACATCCATTCAGTGATGATGATGTGGTATAGGTAGATTAACATCCATTCAGTGATGATGATGTGGTATAAGTAGATTAACATCTATTCAGTGATGATGATGTGGTATAGGTAGATTAACATCTATTCAGTGATGATGATGTGGTATAGGTAGATTAACATCCATTCAGTGATGATGATGTGGTATAGGTAGATTAACATCTATTCAGTGATGATGATGTGGTATAGGTAGATTAACATCCATTCAGTGATGATGATGTGGTATAGGTAGATTAACATCCATTCAGTGATGATGATGTGGTATAGGTAGATTAACATCTATTCAGTGATGATGACGTGGTATAGGTAGATTAACATCCATTCAGTGATGATGATGTGGTGTAGTTAGATTAGCATCCATTCAGTGATAATGATGTGGTATAGGTAGATTAACATCCATTCAGTGATGATGATGTGGTATAGGTAGATTAACATCCATTCAGTGATGATGATGTGGTATAGGTAGATTAACATCCATTCAGTGATGATGATGTGGTATAGGTAGATTAACATCCATTCAGTGATGATGATGTGGTATAGGTAGATTAACATCCATTCAGTGATGATGATGTGGTATAGGTAGATTAACATCCATTCAGTGATGATGATGTGGTATAGGTAGATTAACATCCATTCAGTGATGATGATGTGGTATAGGTAGATTAACATCCATTCAGTGATGATGATGTGGTATAGGTAGATTAACATCCATTCAGTGATGATGATGTGGTATAGGTAGATTAACATCCATTCAGTGATGATGATGTGGTATAGGTAGATCAACAGATGTTGCCACGTGGCATATAGCTGCCAGTCATGCTGGAATGTTTTTAGCTGATATATAATTATATTATTATTATTTTATTTGAATGTTTTAGATAATCCACTACAAAAAAAAACAACTACAATCTTCTCTGTAAATATGCCCAATATTTTCAGTGAATATTCACTGTGTGTGCACATCTGTGTGTGTGCCTTTGTGTATATATATATATATACAGTATACATATATATATATATCTGTCTGGGTATGTGTGAGTAAAGGAGATAGAGGGAGAGTGTAGAGGGGGCGGGGTGTCTGTGACAGCATGGCAGCGCTACCTTTTTTTACTATTTTCATTTTTCTAATTGACCAGGCATGCCAGAAATGTCCATCAACTAATCCTCTTATTTTGTCCCTAATGCTGACTCTGTCACAGAAGCCCCTATGTCAGGGATTATAAACTAGATTTTTCTTGAGCGGATGGTTGGTGGGGTCGTAACATCATTACAAATCATTTGTAGACAGTAAATTGACCAGAAGAAGCCAAAACAGGTATAAGGATTGACTAAAACATAATCATTTCAAACCTTGCTATATTTATATGTGATCTCGTGTCTCTCTGTTGTGCGTGGGAATACTTGGAAAAAGATTTCTTCAATAAGAATCACTTGGAGTTGATTTCCTGGTGTTTTTACAGTCTTTTATGTCCAACAACAAAAACTCTGCACAGAATTGGGCCACCAGTTGGGGAAACCTGCCCTATGTTAATGTAACAAGCAGCTCAGTCTGGCAGTGAGTAGTGTGTGTGTGTGTGTGTGTGTGTGTGTGTGTGTGTGTGTGTGTGTGTGTGTGTGTGTGTGTGTGTGTGTGTGTGTGTGTGTGTGTGTGTGTGCGCGTGTGTGTGTGTGTGTGTGTGCGCGTGTGTGTGCGTGTGTGTGTGTGCGTGTGTGTGTGCCAGCAATGCTCTCCCTCCAGTATGCACTCGACAAGTGTTGTTCTGTCTGATGATAATACTGTATCTGTGACCTTTGCGGAGAGAGATTATTGGAAATTGCATCTTGTGATTTTCAGTGGCTGTGGTTAAGGATCAGTCCAAGCGGTCAATGGATTGCCTTTCCCAGCCTCGTGAGTTCAAGAGAAGCTTCTTTGAAATCACGTTAAGCAGTTTTACAATGCTAGTCATGGATTATCGGGAAGTGCTAGCTGTCGTCATTATAAACCACCACACACATACAGTACCATACACACTTTACACACACAGATACACACACATGCACACACATACACACACACATACACACACATACACACACAAAATGTTAATTCATCTCCACAGCATCATACAGTGTTGATTCTGGTGAAGGCCTCAGCAAAAGCTCTGACTGGTGCCTCCTTCCCCCAAATCCTCATCAGCTGACATACCACGCTGTTACTCACACAGTAGTTACCCACTCCCCTCGCCCACTCTCATACACTCTCACATACATGGAGAACTCACGCTACTCACATGAGCTGCTGCCATACCTTGGGTCCACGTGAGGGATGAAAGGCATTCCATGGTGCACTGGGGCAAGGTGGAAAACACTCCTGTCTAGCATCCACTGTTTTGCTTCATAAGAGGCTTATAAAGATGTTATAGATAGCTAACAATATATAACTTTTTCAAGGAATGGAAATTTGCATTGAATCTCAAAACTGCATTGAATGCCATCAGATATTTTTGACAGGGGTTTTGTAATTAGTACCTTCTTGTCTATATAATAACATTTGAACCCTAATAATTTATGAACCTGTCATGTGACCATGGCCGTGACATATGATGATGATGACACAGAATTAAGGTTGGGAGTCAGTCAGTCAGTACCCAAGGGTATTCAATCTGCCACTCACCCTCAGTCAGCTTGAAAACCACCAGCCACTGTGCTGCTAGCTACCGTCTAAAGAATAATACATCCCCTCCAACCACAAGACTCCATGCTGCGTCCTATATGGAACCTATGGGCCCTGGTCAAAAGTAGTTCATTTAGGGGATAGGTTGCCATTTGGGACAGAGTCTATGACTCTCTGACCTCTGACTCCTGACTCCTCTGACCTTGGCTCATTGACACATCGTATGACACATATAACTAGGCATGATGAAGGGGACCAGGGAGGGCATAGATAACCTGCTGTACTTACCTTTAGACCGCAGCCATTCAGAGGAGGCAAATCCTAATTAGAAATGCTTCTCAACACATTCTACATGCATGGCAGTGTGACCAGCAGCGTAGACATTGGTTACCTGAAGTCCCCTTGAAAGCCACAATCCTTCATTCGTAGAATCCTTCTTAAGCAAGAAACCATCAAGCTTGAGGGACGGGGATTGGAGAAAATGTACTCACTCTCAAATTCATAGATGGAACTATGGTTACAAGGACTGACAGTGAGGTCAACGTGATCACTTTAATTGAAATGACCAATGCGCCACAGTAAATATTGCAGATCGCACATTCAATGATGGTCTCTGGAAAGCATTGGACTGCCTGACTTACTAGTCACTTAGGCATGGAGGTGCACAGAGTGTCACGAACCTCGCCGAAGATGGTGCCTCTTCCTGTTTGGGCGGTGCTCGGCGGTCGTCGTCGCCGGCCTATTAGCTGCCATCGATTCCCTTTCCGTTTGTTTTGGGTTATTGGGTAATTGGGTACACCTGTTTTGTATTAGGGTTTGTTTGTAGGGTATTTAAGGGCACTAGGCCCGCTGGGAATTTGTGCGGGCTTGTTTTTGTTACTCTGTGTTTGATGGTGTGATTTATTCGTGTATTTATTCTCCGGACTATTTTGTCCTGTTGTTTGGACTGGCAACTTATATACGCCCTGTGTGTTGGCGTGACTGTTTTGTTGCGCTGGGGAATACATTTGAAAAACGACTGAACCCTGCTCTCTGCGCCTGATTCCACCCACCACACCTAGTTGATCGTAACACAGAGAGTATTGAATACTGTATGATATGTGATCAGGATGCCTGTCAAGCCTAAAAGGTCGGATTCAGTCTAACCTGGCGTAGAAATGTTTAGGCTGTGTTTCTATTTACACAACTATACAGTAACTGCCCACTCCTATGTCTGATTATGTAGTGCCTTGTCTTATTTTAAAAGCGTCTACTTTGAGAAGAGTAGCATGAATCAGATTATTTTACAGATCCTGAAATAACCATTCAGAAATGTATTTTTGACAATGGGAAAACATTTATAGATGATCATGTTTGATTGAAATACTACAATTAACCAAATCTGAAGTTTAATCAAACCATTTCAATGTGCTTGTTTGTACAGTCTGTAGCTAATCACGGAATCTTTCAGATAACCAACAATGGTAAATGTGTTTGATAGAGAGTATACTGCATCCAGTCATTCTCTCTATCTTGTGGCAATGTCCTTCTAAGGTGACCTTTTCTCAACTCTTATTTTTCTAGACATCTTGTCTTTAGATAAGAGGAATATATTAAACACATTCTCCTTGCCTCATAGATAGCTAAATGAGCTGGACAAGACAAAAGAGATGGATGGTTATATTTGTTGCTCCCACTGCATTGCTCCCTACAGGGTAATCGAAACCAAAGGAATCTACTTTGAAAAAAAATTATACACCTCACACACATGGTTTAAAAAAAAGAAGACACTTGTACCATGTCAGAAATACAGTTTAAATGTATTCCATTTTGAGTTTGCGTCCCAACATTACACTTACTAAAACGTTTTTTTTTTAAGTAAGCAAGAGGACAACTGAGCAAGAGGACAAGTACATTAGAGTGTCTAGTTTGAGAAACAGACGCCTCACAATTTGCAAAGAAAAAAACATATCTCAGACTGGCCAATAAAAATAAAATATTAAGATGGGCAAAAGAACACAGACACTGGACAGAGGAACTCTGCCTAGAAAGCCAGCATCCCGAGTCGCCTCTCCACTGTTGACGTTGAGACTGGTGTTTTGCGGAAACTATTTAATGAAGCTGCCAGTTGAGGACTTGTGAGGAGTCTGTTTCTCAAACTAGACACTGTAATGTACTTGTCCTCTTGCTCAGTTGTGCACCGGGGCCTCCCACTCCTCTTTCTATTCTGGTTAGAGCCAGTTTGCGCTGTACTGTGAAGGGAGTAGTACACAACATTGTATGAGATCTTCAGTTTCTTGGCAATTTGTCACATGGAATAGCCTTCATTTCTCAGAACCAGAATAGACTGACGAGTTTCAGAAGAAAGGTCTTTGTTTCTGGCCATTTTGAGCCTGTAACCGAACCCACAAATGCTGATGCTCCAGATTCACAACTAGTCTAAAGAAAGTTGTATTGCTTCTTTAATCAGAACAAGACTTTTCAGCTATGCTAACATAATTGCAAAAGGGTTTTCTAATGATCAATTAGTCTTTTGAAATGGTAAACTTGGATTAGTTAACACAACGTGCCATTGGATCAATTTGATGTTATTTTAATGGACAAAAAAATGTGCTTTTCTTTCAAAAACAAGGACATTTCTAAGTGACCCCAAACTTTTGAATGGTAGTGTATATATTATGTTTCCACAACCTGTAAATCAGTTAAGAACCTAAAAACAATGTTACTCTGCTGGGGTAGGAGGACCTGAATGAACCACAGGTTTTGGAGGGTTATGCAGACATTCACACAACACACTGACTGTGGCATTTTATTCAGTTGAAAGAATCAGTGGTGAATACAATCAGGAGACCAGTCATCCGAGTCCAGGTCAGGCATGGGCCAGACAAAGCCCTTGCTCTCTGACATCACATGATGTGCTACCCAGAGAGAGAGAGAGAGAGAGAGAGAGAGAGAGAGAGAGAGGGAAAATATATGATACAGAATAACTATTTTAGAACCCAGCGTATTGTTGAGTGCATTTTGGGAAATAACATTTTTGTCAATTCTCGAATAGATTTTCTTACTAAAAAAGCAGTAGTATGCCAAATATTTCTAGAGATAACATTTTTCAGCCTCTCTGGAACTGTCTAACTTGCCGAATGTGTGATTTAGGTCCCCTGCTATAATAATAGTTCCTGTCTATGTTTAATCTAATATAGCTTGAATTGTATCTAAAACATCAGATTTGCCCCTGGGGTATATACAATTAACTAAATGTGTATGTTTCACCATGTAATGTACAATTCAAAATTTGACAACTTCCTTCTTGGTCTGTGTGCTTGGATATAGGGGAAAAGGGTGTATTCTTATTTATCAGGATGCCTACACCTCTGCTGTTACTACAGTAGGCAGCAGCATAGGCCTCTCCAACCCAGCTCCTCTTCAAATATTCAGTTTCTCCTTTTTTGAAGTGTAACTCTTACAGGAAAACAGAAATCTGCTAACAATCTCTTTAAATGTTCAAGAACCTTATGCGTTTTTTTTTGCAATCATGATGTTTGTGCACATTCCATATAATAAGTTGGATTTTGTTAGCCTTTACTTGCGTAGAATCAAAGTTAACATTGTCTATTCCGTCTTTCATTGAATAACCAGATAAAACATTGTTAGCCGACATGTCATATAAGGGTGGGGGACATTCCATGGATATGGATGTCCTCATAGGAATACATAGCTACTGTATACATTACATATATAACATTACATTTATAGAACTTGTGAACATGTAGGCTGAGCAAACATTTAACAGAGAACACACAAACAACATAATGCAAGTTCTTCTTTGTAATTTGAGACGCTATGCCTTCTTAGGGCTTTTAAGCTTCAACTCCTCTCCTAATGTACCAAAGGTCTGTGGGTTATGTCATTGTCAATACATTGGAGAAGGACTGCTGCTTAAATACTGTGGTCAGTTTGTAATATATTGTGAATTAAATTGTAGTGGCGTGTGGGGCTCTACTTGGGGAGAGTGGGTCCACCGAAAGACCGAAGTGAGATGAGTGGAGCCACCACACACACTTCAGGGAAGTGTCTGATACCCTCCCGGCTTGTCCCAATCTCCTCTCTTTTCCCACACTCCCCTCTTCTTAGACTCATTTACACGCATCCATACATTGACTTGCTCGTCGATTTGCATTGATTCACATACAACAAATACCTTATGCATCCACACACCCATTGTCTCCCGCCCACCCGCCCTCCCTCCTACCCATATTCATATTCACCCTCCCTCACATATCCAGTCATATACACACACATCCCCACACCCACACCCACACATACACACTCTTACACACATACCAATCCGTAGAATCGTTATTCACATATGCTATATTTCCCCCTTTGAATTGTCTTGTCAGTGTCCATGTAGCCCATTGGCATCGGCTACTTCTATGGTTACTTCATAGAAAACAACAGTTACTTGGGGAAAGTAGAGTATTGATTGTATTGGGGGGAGGGGAAATACTATTGTCACAACTTAGAT
Organism: Oncorhynchus clarkii lewisi; assembly: GCF_045791955.1. NCBI lineage: Eukaryota > Metazoa > Chordata > Actinopteri > Salmoniformes > Salmonidae > Oncorhynchus > Oncorhynchus clarkii. Next base: position 35,264,844 of record NC_092165.1, read on the forward strand.
AAGGTATGTAGGCATGTAGCTTACAGTGCGCATTTAGCATACAGTGCATTCATTGGTTTTTCCCATTCTGTCCTCTTCTCAGAGCAGGGGACTTCCCTCTGTCCGCGGAGGTCTCCATTATGCATAATGTTCGTAGGCCTTCGACTGGAAAGGTTTCTTGCAGCTTGATTAAGGCTTCATCGGCACTTGTGAATTCCATCCTTTGCATTCCCTTCCAGACCCACAACACTGCCGGGAAGCGGAGTTGAGATTTGATCCCATTTTCATCCAGTGAATGTCTGATTCCTTATGTTTCTTTCTCAGCTTAGCAGGTCCTGGATAAATCACATGGTCTGGCCTTGAATTTGTATCTTCTTTCCCCCTTCTACCTTCAGAATGTTGACTGTGGCCTAATCGTTCCATAATTTGAAGATTACTATGCGTGGGTATCGCTGCACTGTTTTAAAAATGGATTGGTTCTAATCACTCACACTCTCCCAGTTGCTTGGGGATATGTTGATATGTTGAAGTTCAGAGGCTTGATTTAAACTTTGTTGTTTGGTTTCTGCATTCGACCACATTTCTGTCTGTACAAAACGGAGGTATTCACTCCCCATGTGTCCTATCGGTACGCACATGTGCCTCTCAGTGGTGACCACAATCAGGAGGCCAGTCATCCGAGTCTGGGCCAGACAAAGCCCTAGCTCTCTGACATCATGTGATGTGCTACCCAGAGAGAAAGAGAGGAAGAGAGAGAGAGAGAGAGAGAGGGAGCGCGAGAGAGAGAGAGAGAGAGAGAGAGAGAGAGAGAGAGAGAGAGAGAGAGAGAGAGGGAGCGTGAGAGAGAGAGAGAGAGAGAGAGAGAGAGAGAGAGAGAGAGAGAGAAAAAACCCACACTTACTCCTTTGTGTTTCTGTCGTCTGGCAGTAGCAACACTGGCTGGCAGTGTAGAACTGACCCACCCTACTGCGCCAGTCTGTGTGGCTCAGTTGGTATAAGAGTAGCACCAAGGTTGTGGGTTTAATTCCTGTGGGGATCTCTTACATACACTTAAATTGACTTGCTCACTGTATTGTATGTGCCTACTAGGTGGAATATTGGCCTATATTACCATTTTAGAGCACTCATATGCCTCATTAGCAGCCCACTCCTTCATAAAACATGGAACACAGAACATAAATTACTTATAAAGGATGCATAGTAGAATGCTTGCTGGGGTGCTTGGGGAGTTAAGACATATCCTGAAATAATTTAAATATCTTTGTAATATCTTTAAAACAAGGCTAGCCTTGGATGTAGGTGAGATGTATTTAGGTAAGGCATCTGGCATGATAGTACTCTTGATAAGCAAGAGTTAATGCTGCCATGTTTACATTTAGACCAGAGTTTTGTTATTATTGTGTAGCCTATTTTATTGTACTTATTATGTAGCCTACAGTGTATCAAGTATTTTATTTAGTACTCATCGTTAGGGTTTCTTCTGTCTATGGTTATTGATAATGTCGATGGTTACTGATATTTGTTACAGGATTCTGTAAATGTTTATTGAGGACCACAAATAATGTAAAGTGTAAATCATTTCTGTAATCATAATACATAAATTACTGTATTATGATACAGTAAACCACTGAAGCTGGAGACATATCTCCCTCACTAACTTCAAGCATCAGCTGTCAGAGCAGTTTACCGATCACTGTACCTGTACACAGCCCATTTGTAAATAGCACACCCAACTACCTCATCCCCTTATTGTTATCAATTTTTTTGCTCTATTGCACCCCAGTATCTCTACTTGCACATCATCATCTGCAAATCTATCACTCCAGTGTTAATGCAAAATTGTAATTATTTCGCCACTATGGCCTTTTTATTGCCTTACCTACCTAATCTTACTACATTTGCACACACTGTACATATATATTTTCTATTGTGTTATTAACTGTATGTTTGTTTATCCCATGTGTAGCTCTGTGTTGTTGTTTTTGTCACACTGCTTTGCTTTATCTTGACCAGGGCGCAGTTGTAAATGAGAACTGGTTCTCAACTGGCCTACCTGGTTAAATAAAGGTGAAATATTATTTTTAAACAATGTTGTTCAAATATTTGCAATTGTCACCAAAAAAGGAAAAAGTTGCTTAACCCATGTTACAATAGCCCAAAATAATGTGACTCAATTAAGACATAACACTAGAAAACACAAACGTGATTCATTGAACATGAATTAATGTTGGCCTTCTAACTTGCATGTCGGCCTACTAATTTGTCAGCCTACTAATTTACGTGCCTCTCTGCAATTATGTTCCGCACCAGGTAGGATGGATGGATAGAGTAGACTAGTAGATACAGTGCATTCGGAAACTAATTTTATTACGTTACAGCCATATTCTAAAATGTATTAAATTATTTTTTTCCACTCATCAATCTACACACAATACCTCATAATGACAAAGGAAAAACTGTTTTTTTTAATCATTTTTGTCCAATTAAAAATACTTCAATATCACATTTACAAAAGTATTCAGAACTTTTCTTCAGTACTCTTGAAGCACCTTTGGCAGCGATTACAGCTTTCCAGACATCTTGGGTATGACGCTACAAGCTTGGCACACCTGTATTTGGGGAGTTTCTCCCATTCTTTTCTGCAGATCCTCTCAAGCTCTGTCAGGTTGGATGGGGAGCGTTGCTGCACAACTATTTTCAGGTCTCTCCAGAGATGTTGGATCAGGTTCAAGTCCGGGCTCTGGCTGGGCCACTCAAGGATATTCAGAGACTTGTCCGTAAGCCACTCCACGCCTTGGATGTGTGCTTAGGGTCGTTGCCCTGTTGGAAGGTGAACCTTTGCGCCAGTCTGAGGTCCTGAGCGCTATGGAGCAGATTTTCATCAGGGATCTCTCTGTACTTTGCTCCGTTCCTCTTTCCCTCGATCCTGACTATTCTCCCAGTCCCTGACAAAACATCCTCACAGCATGATGCTGCCACCACCATGCTTCCCTGTAGGGATGATGCCAGGTTTCCTCCAGACATGACGCTTGGCATTCAGGTCAAGAGTTACATTTTGGTTTCATCAGACCAGAGAATCTTGTTTCTTGTTCTTGTTTGCCTTTTGGGAAACTCCCAGCTGGCTGTCATGTGCCTTTTACTGAGGAGTGGCTTCCATCTGGCCACTCTACCATAAAGGCCTGATTGGTGAAGTGCTGCAGAGATGGTTGTTCTTCTGGAAGCTCTGTCAGAGTGATCATCAGGTTCCTGGTCACCCCTCTGACCAAGGCCCTTCTCCCCTGATTGCTCAGTTTGGCCGGGCGTCCAGCTCTATGAAGAGTCTTGGTGGTTTCAAACTTCTTCCATTTTAGAATGATGGAGGTCACTGTGTTCTTGGGGACCTTCAATGCTGCAGAAATGCTTTGGTACCCTTCCCCAGATCTGTGCCTCGACACAATCCTGTCTCGGAGCTCTACAGACAATTCCTTTGACCTCAAGGCTTGGTTTTTGCTCTGACATGCACTGTCAACTGTGGAACATTATATAGACAGGTGTGTGCCTTTCCAAATCATGTCCAATCAATTGAATTTACCACAGGTGGACTCCAATCAAGTTGTAGAAACATCTCAAGGATGATCAATGGAAACAGGATGCACCTGAGCTCAATTTGGAGTCTCATAGCAAAGGGTCTGAATGCTTATGTAAATAAGGTATTATTGTTATTTTTTATAATACATTTACAAAAACCTGTTTTCGCTTTGTCGTGGAGTATTGTGTGTAGACTCATGAAATAAATAAAAAAAAGCATTTTTAGAATAAGGCTGTAACGTAACAAAATGTGGACATGGGGAAGGGGTCTGAATACTTCCCGAATGCACGGTACAGGCAGGCAGCCAGCATGGTGGTACCATGGGGGAGAGAGGTCGTTCGCTGCCGTGTGTCACGTGTCAAGCATCACTCACATGTAGAAGTTGCAGCTGCATGTGGGGGAGTGCGCTCTGTGGTGGGATGAAAGTGTGAGATTAGCTAATATTTTTGCAGAAAATGTTTTCGCCCCGAGTATTTTTGGGAGTGGGAGACAACATCAAGCAAATGGAACAATATCGGAGAATGACCTATTTTCAACGCCACTAAATCTACCTTATTGTGACACACTGGACACATTAAGGTGCTTTCGGTGGCTTTTGAAGATGCCAACTGGCACAGAGCTTTAGGCTGCTTGACAAATTGTGTTATTTTGATAATAAACACATATGCTTTAGCCTCCTTAGACCTACATTCTATAATAATGGAACATTTGCAGATTGCGTAGCCTAATTTTTTTAAATTAAACTACAACAGCATTTTCGCCAGGACACAATTCTCACAAGCGGCTTTCAGAGACACATGCGAGCTGTTCGTTCTGCTGCCTCTGTCGAGGATCTGCCCTTCCGTCATTTGAAACAGGGACGGCATCCTGACCCTTCGTTGTGTGAAACGATACTCGGGCGATTCCTGCTGTCCGAACAATCTGCGGCACGGCGCTGAGTGGGTCACTATCTGCAGGGAGAGGGAGGAGGACGAGCACGATGCCCGCTGTCCCCGCATACTGTACAGCCATGGAGCCGTTACCTGAGCAGAACTGCACCATGTCGAAAAAGAGCGTCATAGCTCAAATCTTCAAAGTTCGCAAGAGAAGACAGATGCTTTTCGTTCAAGTCTGTTTTATCTGCAGTATTTTATCTTTGACGTGGTGCATGTCCGCCCTGCTCACAAAAACAGGTGAGTAGGCTACGAGAAGAGCCGGAGAGCCGAGGCATCCCAGGGTTGCCCGGGGAGGAACGCGTATATAATTACGGGATTATATGGAACTAAAAATGAATTCAATGTTGTGATTGTGCACAGTTGACATGCACCTCGTTGGTGTACAACAAATATCTCGTAACTAATAAATATATGACACTGCTGTTTAAAATGATGTATGTGAAGGTCTTCTTGCCCGCCTCTGATCAATCCACTAGAAACTCGGCATAGTGGGACGCTGTAATAATACACATGGTTCGGGATGGAGATTGGTATTTGTGGCGTGCGTGTTTTCTTACATTCTCAAAAAAAAAAAAAAAAAAAGATGTAGGCGGAACGAGATTACAGCGTTCAGGATTTCAACTGGCCAGGCAGGCAGGCAGCACACATGTCTATTCTGTTTGGAGAATTTGTTTACTCCACCTGCATCTGGAAAACTCAGATATAGGCAGACAAATAAGGGACGTATAGGCTATAGCCTATATATGGCCTGGCTGACTCACGTGAATAGGTAATCGCAGGGTATGTATGCGTGTATGCGCATGTGTGTGTGAGTGTTTCGTATGTTCGTGCATGAAGTTTACGGTATGTGCCGCAGTATAGGCCTATGCAAAACGTAGGCAATATGTTCTGGAATATAATGTGAGTCACAGGTCATTCTCAATCACTCATGATTTACACCAAATATCCACTTCTTTAAGACGCCCAAAACATGTTTGTTTTCGTTTTCTATTGATTTCTTGGACATGTTGCTGTCTCTGTCGCGGTGGCCTAGGGGAGTTGTTGGGGGGCGCTGGAGGTAGACAGTGTTGCGCGCCGGCTGCGTGGTTTTGTGGACAACCACGTCGGTTTCAACCAGTACCGCTGCTTGTGTTTGTGGACAACCACTTCGGTTTCAACCAGTACAGACAAAAAATGACCTCGCTGTATTAATTGAACTGTACTACATCTCTCTCTGAAGACTGAAGAGACAGAGAACAACAGCCTATGTCAATATCACAAAACCTGTTCATTTTTTTTGTACAGCACATGACGTTTACGTTTACCAATTTGGTGCCATAAATTATGTGTAAGAGCTGAACAAAAATGACCCATTAAAACAAAATCTATACATTTATGCACCAGGACACAAAATATATGAACTATGACAGGAGAGGTCACTCAGCTGTCAAAGTGTTACTCTGTTGGTCTTGATCCCTGAGGAAGTTGTTACATCAATGTTACAAAATTATGTAAACAATTGAAAGATAGGGGGAGAGGGGAACGGTCAAGACTGGGGTTTGAATCAGCTATTTATTACAGGACAAGCCAAATAAATAGTTTTCTACCTCCAATATGGAGGAATCACATGTAAACTGGCAATTAGCACCTGGCAACTCCGGACTGCACAAAAAGTACGAGGGCATGTATTTCTGAAACTGTTCATATTTGATGCTGGCTTGCCTTTGATATGAATTATCCCTCACTTCTCCAGACCAGATTAGTTCACAACTGGTATGTGGAGCTTTAATGAACCACACACATACAGTGGACTGAAATATATTAATCTCTGTAATTTTCTCTACACACACATACACTGGACTTCTGAGTCCTGAAATATGTTAATCTCTGTAACTTTCTCTACACACACACACACACACACACACACACACACACACACACACACACACACAATAAATCCCAGGACTGTTTGGTAAATTCTCCCCTAGGCTACCATTTCAGTTTACCCACTTGCCTTAGGGCTCAGCTCTCTGTATCATAAGACCTGTTTATATCATGCCATTAAAGATGCCTATGTAGTCTGTTGTCCCTGTTTGAACATACCACTCTTTTTTTTCAATCGCTTTGGTGTTATTTTCACAAGTATCTGGTGAATTCTCCAAACTCCAAACTGGTAACACTTGTAATGCAGCAAGGCTGACATTCAAAACCTTTCGTTGTGCATTCGTGTTGTTTGGAGACATCTTTCACCACACAATCATTGATCACAAATATAAGTTTACTGTGAAATACCATGAGAACATAGTTTTTTTTTAACAGAATTATATTTTAACAACCAGTTAATCCAATAGCCATGCAAGATACATGTTTCAAAATTGTCCTTTGACTGTAATATGTTACATTACTGTAAATTACAGCACATTACACTGTTTTCACATGAGGCAATACCCTTACAATTCTCAGCAACATTTACAGAAAATGTAATTTCCATCATTTCTGTGTGATCAAAGGTGTAATCATTGAAGTCATCTTTCACTATCATTGATGCAAAAACAGAAATGTATTAACTAGATATCATTACAACATAGGTGTACTGTAATCAAATTAAACACATTCAATTAAAGAAAAATGATGTTTAGCAGGCACAAGTTTCCATCAAGCCTGTCTTGAACATTTGACCATTGGTTCTCATTGACATCGCAGTAAATATCCTCATTGTTCATGCACCTAGTGAAAAACATTTTGGAACGGTGAATTCAAGCCTGACGTAAAGTAGGTCTGGATTGATGTCCTTACATGGCCTGAAGGAAGGTGGCATGCTCATGGCGATGGCAATGGTACACCTTCGACCTGTATTGTAGTCATGTATTGTATTCGACAGTATTGTATTGCCGTGGTCCTGTGTGGCTCAGGTAGTAAGAGCATGGCACAAGCAACACCAGAGTTGAGGGTTTGATTCGCACTGGGGTCACATACCAAGATGTATGGACACACTGTCCATACACACACTGTCACTTTGGAAATATTACAGTACTGCATTGGCAAATGTAATTTTAGTAAAGTAGTGTGAACCTCCCCCATCAAAAAGGAACATCATTTTGGATACATGTTTACTGTGTAGGGGACGCATTTGTTACGCACAGTACATATCTGATCCAATTCTTTCAAAAATACTGGGAAGTAAAATCTAAATAGTTATCATCATAATAGTACATTACAGTATATGTCATACTTTATATGTTTATACTTTACAAACATACATTAGGGCCTAGTTCTCAAAATCTGTTGAAGACAAAACCCGTTCCAAATCTACAGGTTTACCAAACGGTTAAGTGATTATCGAATAACAGCAGTCGGATTACGGAATAGTAAAATGTATTTTAACAAATGAGAAGACAATCGTATCAAAAGTCATGTGAGTATTGGATTGTGAAAAGCAATTACTTTATATGAACATGTATTGCAATGTGAAACATGTCTTGTTTAGATAAAACACTAAGTGTGGTGAAAAAGTGAATTGTGTGTTATACTTAGTCAATTGAAAATGTACTTAAGAGGTTTGAAACAACTGCCATGTGAAAATTCACCATATACTTGTGAAAATGGCACCAAAGCTTTTTTTAAAAACTTTTAACAGGGCATTATCAATTTGAACATCATCTCTTTGGATAAAACATGTCGCAGAGTTCCCTAATTGCATTAGAATAACAAGGAGCTTAAGGGGTTATAACAAACATGATATCACACGTAAAAGGATGTAAAATACGTCACCACAGACGAGCAACTGTTAGGGCTGGAGATAGCACTGTCTGGTCTGTTATAATCAGGCTTTTTTTACTTACAAATGAGTCGCATTATATTCAGTCACATCCGTCTATATACATGTTGATAGGTCTATTAAACCACAATAAAATAAATATTATAGACTGCCACCCATATAGCATTGGTTAGACCTAACTACATTCCAGGCTTTTGACTTCCTGGTCAGACCTAGATTCATTTCCAAGGCTTCTCCCAGTGGAGAGTGGCTGCACCTGAGACGGTCGCTGTCCGCTCTCATGTGGTGCTGAACTTCCAAATTTCGATTCCATCACTGTCTTGCTTCAATGGTGCTGAATATCCGGCCGACGCTTGTATTTCTGTGACAGAGTCACCAAATGCAAAGACAAATGGCAGCTATATCCGATATGGCTCTGGTCAAAAGTAGTGCACTATCAGCCCTGGTCAAAAGTAGTATATAAGGATTTGAGATGCAAAGCCCAGTGTTTCAATGCATGTTCACTGTCTGTTTCTTTCCTGATGTACTGTTTTATCCAAGCAATATACATTTTGATGTGGAGTGAATGCCGGAGTGGCGGTAATACAGTCACAGCAACAGCCCTAGGTGTGGTCCCTCTTGCTATTGAGACGATACACAAATATTTCCCTAGATAAATGTGTATGTACATTTTGTAAAGCTGGTTCCGTTGAAACTGAAGCTCATGCAGGGCTTTACATGTGGGTTCTACAACTAAATTAGGGATGATCTTTTTTGTCAGCTGTCCAACCCAAATCAAAATGTTAATGGTCTGATGAAAATAATAAATTATGTGGAATTCTATCAGGTAACAAAAATGTAAATGCCTCCGCCAAAGCCTGCCATCTTATCCTCCAACTGAGACGTTTCTATTCAAGTGTCTAATTGTCCTTTTATCCACTGTGCTTCTTTAACGTTTTTCTTTATACGCACATGTGTACAGATGATACAATGTGTTATACACTGAGTGTACAAAACATCAAGAACACCCGCTCTTTCCGTGACATAGGTTGACCAGGTGAATCCAGGTGAAAGCTATGAACCCTTATTGAGGTCACTTGTTAAATCCACTTCAAATCAGTGAAGATGAAGCAGAGGAGACAGGTTCAAGAAGGATGTTTTTTTAGCCTTGAGACAATTGAAACATGGATTGTGTATGCGTGCCATTCAGAGAGTAAATGGGCAAGACTACAGATGTAAGTGTCCCTGTGGAACGCTTTTGACACCATGCGGAGGCAATGCCACGATGGGGGGGGGGACTACTCCGTGTTTGACCATTATTGTTTTTAGTGCCTTAAAACTCAATTTGAGTGGTCCACAATGTGGTTGAAAGAAAATCTGTATTTTGTATTATTGTATCATTGTGGAGCGACACTTAAATAAATGTTCCTAACTCTTTTTCTAACTCGAACATAGGACATGGTCTGGTCCTGGAGCAGGGGCTGGTTGACACAACAAACCGTCTGGGACGCAGGCTGATGGCCGTGGACGGAGATAATGACACACTGGATAAGAACTGCACAGAGCCAGGTAGGTAGTGAATCCTAAACATGTACCCTAAACCTGTACCCTAACCCCACCTTAAACCTACACATAGCTAGGTACTGTAGGTAGTGTACCCTATAACCGGTACCTTAAACCTGTAACCTAACCCTCCACCCTAAACCTGCAGAGCCAGGTAGGGTTGTATTGTATCCTAATCAGGCCTAGAGACATGTTGTACCCATTATACAGTATTTTTCCCTGAACCTGTCCAGCCAGCCAGCTCCTGCAGCTTGGGAAGACTTAATAGGAAAGCTGTTCACAGTGTGTTATACAATGGCACAGCCTACATGCTTCCTACAGCCTACACATGCTCTGAGTCAGTCAGAGACAGAACAGCTGGGGTGAGATGGGAAGGGATTGGTTGCCTTGGATGTTTCACTATATCTACTAGCTCTCTAGTTATTATATTTGTTCTTTATAAGAGCAGCAGTTTTTCCTACTGTAATTTCTGCAGATGAGATTTGCAAATGAGGGCAACCTTGGTGTCCAGGTGGGTGGGTGCAGCCTCCAGCTGGATGACGAATGAGATGAGTTGGTGTTGGAGGCACAGGAACGAACTGTAAAGGTTCACTATGTGGGCGAGAGAGAGCGCGCGCGCGAGAGAGAGAGAGAGAGAGAGAGAAAGAGAGAGAGAAAGAGAGCAGAGAACTGAAACCTGACAGCATGCAAACCCAACATTATGAGCATAACAAATAATAATATCATGGCAGCACTGACTGTGGCATCATGAAATCTTTCCTATTTTCAGTGAAGAGTGTTCTACTGCTGGCTTCTTTGGGGGGCGGGCGGGGGTGGTATTGATTTATCATAGTTTTTTGTTGTTGACACACTTATGTGTTGATATTGATTCTATACACAACCTTCAGCATCAGTACAGCCCCCAGAATGGTGCTGATAGTCAGCTTCCTGATAGGACCTTGGATGTGCTGTCTATTAATAGAAGTGGATGTGCTATTTTTACACCACGATACAGTGGTGAACTGATGTACAGTTTCGACTGACCGACTGCTTCTCACAATAGCAGGGACAACCACACACCTTAGAGGACCCCGAAACCCACACATTGTAATTCTCTGTTTATTTGAAAGGCTGATGTTCAAATGGGATAACATGCTTCTTAATCCTTCCAGTCATCATTAACCGAAAAAGCAAGTTGTATTTTAGCTGCTCAAATCTGTTCCCACTGCTTAGCCTGTTGACATACACATTGTCATCCTTTGTGTTTTGAACAGCAGGGAACAAATTTTTTTACTTTACCTTTATTTAACTAGGCAAGTCAGTTAATTAAGAACAAATTCTTATTTACAATGACAGCCTAGGAACAGAGGGTTAACTGCCTTGTTCAGGGGAAGAATGACAGATTTTTACCTGCTTGAGGATTCGACCTAGCAACCTTTTGGTTACTTGCCCAACGCTCTAACCACTAGGCTACCTGCCGCCCATATGGTTATGCAGCAGAGGAATTGCAAACATCAAGGCAGAGCACCTAAGCCCTGACTGCTGAGTGAACTCACTGGAAATAGTGGATGGATTCAGAATAGAGTAAAACACATCTGGCCAGTTCAGTTGATGAAGCAGATACATTCAGAATGCCTCATACTGCAGTAGTTTGCGCTGCTGTCACAGTGTGCCCTCCCTCCTAGCTTTCCTTCTTATGTCCATAGTTTTCCCCCATCCCATAGTTCCACTCATAGTTGGCCCCAACTCCTCTCGACTTTAGTGCTGACAAGCAGAGTCTTTGTGAGAGTAACGCACGCACACGCGCACGCTCACACGCACACACACGCAGCTGTCAGACAGTCTGGATCAGCAGTGAACTGTGTGGCCTTGTCAGGACCCAGCAAAGAGCTTCTCCACTGATAGCTCTCAGCAAATCTGAGTGTGTGTGTGACACATGGACCGGTGTGTATGTCTATGGTATGTGCCAGTGTGGTGGTGAGATCTGTAGTGTACCGTACAGCATGAGGGCGGGGAGGCAAAGAGAGAGGAGAAAGAAAGAAAAAAGGGAGAGATGGAGAGAGAGAGAGAAAGTGGGAGATAGCGAGTGTGGAAGGGAGAAAGAGGAAGGGAGAGACAGATAGAGGGAGAAAGAGAGAGGGAGCTGAAGGCAGCTGACTGAGCTGAAGGTCAACTAGAGGTCATTGTAGCTATCACAGTGCTAGTTTGGAGACTGTTAGAAGTGTGTGAAATCCCTCTTGGGTTTTTGAGTGGTTTTGACTGATAGCGTCTCCTTCCAATACGTTATTCTTCTACTACAGTAGTCTACTGTACATACTGTGATGACTCTAGTAGATATGAAAAATATCTTCTTCAATGTTCTTAATGTAATTCAAATGCCACACTTAGTAAATATTTAATTACAATAACCAGGTGGTCATAATGTGCAGTATGAATCTTGAGGGAACTGCTAAACATTAATTGTCCTAATTTCGAATCAACATCAAATAATTCCCTTGCTACAGTAAGAAGGAGGGGAAGCATCACAGACTATCATATACTGTAAACCCAAATAAGATAAATAATTATCTTCGGTCATCGGTTATCGTCAGGTTATCGTCATGTTATCGTCATGGCCGTGTATTTTCCCCCTCAAGCTGACGACTCTCAAGGAACTACACTGGACTTTGTGCAAACTAGAAACAGCATATCCTGATGGAGCATTTATTGTAGCTTGGGACTTTAACGTTTTCACACATACCAACACATCGGTGTGATCATTCTACAGTTCTACAGTGGTCCCTGTAGCGTACGATCACTATCACATGATAGTTTCCGGATTTGACCATATTAATGACCTTAGTCTCGTATTTCTGTGTGTTATTACATTATAATTGAGTCTATGATTTGATAGAGCAGTCTGACTGAGCGGTGGTAGGCAGCAGTAGGCTCGTAAGCATTCATTCAAACAGCACTTTCGTGCTTTTGCCAGCAGCTCTTCAATGTGCTTCAAGCATTGCGCTGTTATAACTTCAAGCCTATCAACTCCCAAGATTAGGTTGACAATACTAAAGTACCCGTTAGAACATCCAATAGTCAAAAGGTATATGAAATACAAATGGTATAGAGAGAAATAGTCCTATAATAACTACAACCTAAAACTTCTTACCTGGGAATATTGAAGACTCATGTTAAAAGGAACCACCAGCTTTCATATGTTCCAACTTAAACATTAGCTTTTTTACATGGCACATATTGCACTTTTACTTTCTTCTCCAACACTTTGTTTTTGCATTATTTAAACCAAATTGAACATGTTTCATTATTTATTTGAGACTAAATAGATTTTATTGATGTATTATATATTAAGTTAAAATAAGTGTTCATTCAGTATTGTTGTAATTGTCATTATTACAAATATATATGTAAAAATTGGCAGATTAATCAGAATCAGCTTTTTTTGGTCCTCCAATAATCGGTATTGGTATAGAAAAATCATAATCGGTCGACCTCTAGTTTATAGTATGTATGTTGAAGGAGGTGTGTCGTCTACAAATCGTTCACATCCCACCATTCACTTCCGGAAGTTCCCGAAAAATGGGTGAACCCTTACTCACCTCATTTTGATATAACATCTTTGGTCCGGCAGACGATTACATGAAACGGTATACATTGTATGTCAGCAAACATGGCTCCACACATAGCTGGAATTAGCTTAGCTCATCATAATCAGTACAACCTTCAAAAAAGTATTTTACACACATAATATGTGCCCATTAAAATCTAAGCAAGAATCGAAATGCATGTTTTGTCACCAGTACTTAAAAACATGTGAATAAAGCAGTAAATATATAAATAATTACCACACAAAACATTTTCTAATAGGGATTTATTGATACAAGTGGCGCGTGCCGGCAGTCAATTACGTAACCTCTCACTCACACTCTGAGCCATTCAGTGTTGTTGTTTATGTATGTAGCTAGTGAGAAAAGCTGTAGCATTAGCAATGTCTTTCAAAAGGAGACAACTCACAAATGCGGAAATTCTGGAGATTTCTTTTACATTCTGACTATGAGTCTGAGTATGAAAGTCAGGAATCGGATTCTGACAGTGACAGTGACAGTGGGGAGCTGCCCCCTAACCTTATAACCATTGAGAACCCTGAATCTGAGGATCCCTTGTCCACTGGAGGTCCCTTTGAAGATGCTGGTGGTGAAGGAGGCAGACCGACAGTGGAAGGCCGCCACCCCTCCTGGCCCTGCTGTTTGCTTTGATGAGTCCCAGTCTGGAGTGCAAATCCCCTTGCCATTTCCATCTGAGGCAGAGTGCTTCAAGTTGTTTCTGACAGAGGAGCTGGTGGGAGACATAGTAGGAGATCAATCACTATGCCTTGGAGCTACAGGAGAAGAGAGAGCCAGGAGTGGGGGGAAAACTTGCTAAATGGGTGACAACCACAATTAGTGAAATGTATACCTTCCTGGTGACAGTCCTTCTCATGGGAATAGTAAAGAAGAACTCCCTAAGAGAATACTGGAGCACAGATCCTATGTTTGCAACTCCCTTCTTTGCCAACCTCTTTTCCTAAGACCGCTTCCTAGTTCTGCTGTGATGCATTTAGTCAACAATGCAACTGCATCCTAAGTGACCCGTTATACAAAATAAGAAATGTTCTCATCAGCCTGACATCAGCATTTGGTCGGGTCTTTGTGCCATACAAGGACCTATGCATTGATGAGTCCCTGATGTTATGGAAAGGTAGGCTGGCATTCCGTTAATATATTTCTTTGTCATTATAGTTTACACAGGGTCCACCACTGACATCCAACATTATGAGGGGCTTGGGGTGTCCAGGTCTGGGTGATGACCATGCTGGCTCCTCATCTCGGCAAGGTACACGTCTTGTATGTGGACAATTCGTACAGCAGTCCCACACTCTTCCAGCATCTGCTCTCCAACAGCACAGGGGCCTGTGGCACAGTCAGGTCGAACAGGAAGGGGATGCCGGCATTCGGAGGCAGGAAGATGCAGAGGGGGAGGTGGAGTTCCAGGAGAACAGGTAACGGTTGGCAGTAAAGTGGCATGACAAACGAGACATCCGTGTCCTGTTCACTGTCCATAGAGTAACCAGGTCGGCCACAGGGAAGGTGGACCACCTGACGGGAGAGAGAAAGATCAAACCAGACTGTTTGCTTGACTATAACCTCAAAATGGGGGCAGTGGATAAGGCGGACATGATAAACAGCTTTGTAGAATGTACTCGGAAAAGGACCAAGTGGTATAAGAAGATATTTTTACATCTGATCGACACTGTTGCCCTCGATGGCCGACATAGTTCACCGCCAACTAACAGGTGAGATGATTACTGAACAAGGTATTTTTGTAATTGGACGTACAGTTCACATACAAATCACATACAGTTCCATTATGCAATTGTAGTGACAATATCTCACCCACCTACCCACTGGCACATCATCCTCTCCCTTCCCTCATCCTCCCCACTCCCTCATAAGTCAAGTAATTATCAAAAGTACAGAGAGAACCTCATGAGAGAGCTGCTGGAGGAGCACCACACCCCTCTGCGCCCATCCACTGGGGGTCGTCCTGCTGCAGACAATCCCTTACGCCTCACTGCACTTCATTTTCTCTGCAAAGTCCCTCAAACTACTGCTCAAGGTAATCACACACAGAGGCACTGTAAACTCTGCCTGTCTGGCACCAGGAGAAGTAAGCAGAGGAAGTTGACAAAATAGATGTGTTTAGCTTGTGATACACCTCTATGTATTTCACCATGCTTTGGGGAGTATCATATGCTTAAGCACTATTATTATTTACAATGACGGCCTACACAAAAAGGCAGGCCAATTGTGTGCCGCCCTATGGGACTCCCAATCACAGCCAGTTGTGATACAACCTGGATTGGAACCAAGGTGTCTGTAGTGACGCCTCTAGCACTGAGATGCATTGCCTTAGACCTCTGTGCCTAAGGCAATGCCTTAGGTTGTCATAAGGCCAGAGTAGCTTCAAAAGACAACACAAGCTAATACTTCTCTGACGCGATTAGCATTGTTTTACAGAGCTACAGTGGTTCCTCCTTTAAAAGTTGCGAGCTTCACCGCGGGACTTAGAGGTACCCAGCGTCACGGCTTCATTGCTCCAGACCACCACAAGGGGGAGCTAGAGCACTCATTATTATTATTATTATTATGCATTTTGGTCCCAAGGTTTTGATATGACCCATCATATCGAGTGGTTCCAATGACGAATTCGACGCGGGCCACCCGTCCCTGGTGACTTCAGCAAAGATGGCTGACAAAACATTACGAGGAAGCATATGTATGTAGTTATAACGTCATAACGAGTCAAGCAAAAAATGTACAATTGAGAGGAATATGTTAGTTAATGTAGAGACAAAAAATTGTGCACATTTTTTGGTCATAAAGTTCATTTACGAAAATCGCTATTTAGCAAGTTTTTTCCAGCCATATCCAATACCAGGTGTATCAAACTCATACATTATAGCAAGCAGGGAGCAGGTTTCGAACCCTCAACATTCTTGCCCAAAGTCCATCACGCTATTGACTGTGCCCAAATTGGGGTTGGGGCCGATTGTGGCTAAAAACCCTTTATCATTTGTAATCTTGAACGTGGAAAGGGGAAAAAGTATTATTATTAGTTTTCACAAGCGTAGCAGGATGGGCTATTAGCTGAACAGTAAACTATTCAACCTTTACTAAAGAATTGTCTAATTGCCGCGCTACGTGTGACCCCCCCTCCCCTACCCAACTTGAGCTAGGTGTGAACCACCCCCCCAACTTGCAACAAATCATTTTCAGGACTATCTAGTAAAAGCAGTGGAGATGCGCAATAGGTTTCTAGGAAGAGGCTATTCTCCACAATGTGTGGATGAAGCTCTTAATTTGGCATTGGGGGAAACACGAGACGAACTGCTACAAAAAAGACCCACTAAAGCTAAAGAACATTCTGTAATGTTCCCAACCACATATACTTTGAACTCGCGGAAAGTGGGAGATGTGGTCAAGAAACACTGGCATGTTTTATTTACGCGATAAATTTGTCCATGGCAACTGCCAGCCACAAAAGAAAATCAGCCAGGCTCTTTTACGCCCTCTTCCAAATGGTAGCTATAAATGCAGAGGTTGCGCACAGTGCAACAATATGATGTGTTTGAATATTTCTGCCACCCACACACAGGAAAACGGTTCCAAATAAATGACATTATTACGTGCTCCACTACCCATGTTATCTACATTATTAAATCTCCATGTGGGCTGTGCTATGTGGGTAAAACCTCTCATTATCTCAAACAGAGAATCAGTGAACATAACGTTCAATTAGGAGAAAAGACAGGGATTATCCAGTCGCAGTACATTTTAATGATCTAAAACATGACATTTCTACCTTTAGATTTTGTGGAATAGAGAAAGTTCAGATATCAGACAGGGGAGGTGATATTAATAATACTCTTGAGTAAAAGAGAATGTTTTGGGATTTTCACCCTTCAGACATGATTTCCTAAAGGCCTTAATGATGAAATGCCTATGTATGTTATGTTGTAAATTTGAACATGAATTATGCTCCTACTTCAGATTACTCTGACATTTTTCTTACACTGTACCCAATGATTTATGAAAACTTGCTTGGTAGGTCGATGTCCTCATTGTGGTTTTACAGACGAGTTTAATATGTTTTATGTACCCACTATTTGAATATTTATGCATTAATGCATATTGTTATATTTGGTAGCACTTATTTGTTTTTCCTTCGCCTCCAACCCCTTTCGATGCGTGGAACGGATGTGGGTGTGGCTAGGTCTACATAAGGGTTAGCAAAACTCCCAAAAGCTCTGAGGAAGACCGCGAGGCCGATACGTAAAGCTTATTAAAGATCAGTGATATGATCAAGAGCAGTGTGCGGATTCCTTCTTCTTTTTTCTTATCTTACCCAGGTGTTGCCATGCACCTGCAAAAAAAGATAGCTCAGATGTGCGAGTGTCACGGATCCCTCCGGAACTTTCATCAAGCACACCTGTCCCCTATTCCCACTGATAGTATTTATGTGCCCTTTGGTTTCCATGGTCTTGTCGATTATTGTTACAGTGTCAGTTGGTGTGTGTGAGTACCTGTGCTGTGTGTTTTGGGCTTCCGTGCCCTTGTGGATTGCACAGATGATTACGGGTCTCGTCCCATGTGATAATCATTGTGCGCGTGTATTATTTATTCAAGGTACTCCTCACTCTTTTGTTTGGGTTTCAACCCTGTGTTTTTGTAAAGTGTTTGTTTGGTCTTTGTCCCCGTGCCTTTACACAGCATGCCGTAATTTGAGCTGAATAAAAAAAACTATTACGCATTCCTGCGCCTGTCTCCCGAATCTCTTCATACCAACGTGACAGCAAGGGCCTTTTTGAATTTTGAATTTGACTTTACAAACAACAAGAAGGCTTAATTGGAGTCTATTTCTTCAAAGCCTCAAACTATATCACATAACTTAAATGGCTGAGGTAGGCTATAAGGCTTAACAACCTAATAGAAGTATGATTTTTTAAATTAGGCCTACTTACAGTTGCAACTGGTCAAAAGTGTAGCATCCTACATAAAACAATAATTTAAAGAAAAAAAGTCTGCACATTCGAACTAAAACAATGTAAATAAAAAGAATGCGCACATTTGTAATTCCCAAACTCTAAAAGTAATTGGAAAGGTAGATACAAATGTGTGACATTGTGGTTACAATAAAGAATGTAGCCCGTCATGCAAATGTTTCCTATTAGCAGGACGATAGACTTTTTATAGCCCGGCTACTGTTGTGAAAATCCCTCAACTTGCAATGTATTCGATGCTTAAGTACTCTCAAGTGTTACATTTCTAACTCAAAACAGTATTTCTTCATAAACTTCTTTATGCTTTCCTTAATCTTCTTCCTTTTTTTCTGTAGCAATTTTGAGTAAATTGCTCAAGGGCCAAGGTTGATTCGCCTGGGCCTGCAGGATGCAAAGTTTTTTGTTTGTCAGACGAATCTTTGGGTCGAAACTACAGAACAGTACAAAACAAGCGAACACACATGGTTAATGTTCTGAGAATGTAAAAAAAAATATATATATATATATAGATATATATACTGTATATCCATGCCAGCCACACCTGTGAGCTCTAGAACTCCACCTCTGACAGGCAGAGTCAACATATGTGGCGGGTTCGTCAGGTTTTTGGTTCACCCCCCAGCTGTGGGGCTCAGCTTCCTGCAGGGCAGACGGAGCGAGAGGTTCCTGGTGGAAAGCCAGATGTGGTCACCAGGATGGAACACGGGAGCCTCACTGCGGTGGCGGTCCGCCTGATCCTTTGACGGCGGGTGGCGCACATGAGCCTCATGTGTGTGGCATTCCACACCTCGGAACCACTCATCAACTGCAGGGGCCTCAGTCTGGCTCAGAGTCCACGGAGCCAGGGCCGGCTGATATCCCAGGATGCACTGGATGGGAATCAGCCCGGTGGATAGACTGACAAAGTGAGTTCTGGGCGTATTCACTGAGGGAAGGAACCGGGCCCACTCCCCAGGCGGGTCCTGGCATTGACTCTTTAGGAACCTCCTCAGCTCCTGGTTGGTCCTCTCCACCCGCCTGTTAGACTGAGGCCGGTACCCGGATGTGAGGGCGACCGTGGCCCCCAGCTTCTCCATAAAGGCTTTCCAGACCCGTGACAAGAATTGGGGACGACGGTCGTAAACGATGTCCTCTGGAAGGCCATAGTGCTGGAAGACCTGCTGGAGTAGTGCCTCAGCGACCTGGAGAGCAGTAGGGAGACCAGAGAGAGAGATAAAACGAAAGATTTTGAGAATCTGTCAACAACCAGAATGGTGGTAAAACCATCAGAAAGGGGGAGATCCATTACAAAGTCTATGGGCAGATGTGACTAAGGCACGGGAAGGGGAAGTAGTTTACCTGCTGGAGTGTGCAGGGGAGATTTGAATTGAGTATATACACCAAACATGAGTTGACATAGTGGGCGACGTCCTGCGCCAAGGTGGGCCACCTGTATTTATCGCAGAGGGATTGGATGGTGCGGGAGATACCTGGGTGTCCAGCAGCAAGGGATGTGTGTGCCCAGGTCAACAGCCAATCTCTTACCCTCATGTGGATGTAGACGTGCTCTGGAGGGCCGGTGGCAGAAGCGGGTTCCCTCTCCAAAGCCTGGCTGATGTCCACATCTACATCCTAAAACACGGGGCCAACGATACGGGAGGACCACTTGATGGGCTAGAGGAAACTCACAGGACCCTCCATTGATGTGGAAAGCAGGTCCTCCGGCATCCTCCGGCGGTGATTCTCATCTTTGACCATGAAATGGGGTTATGGAGTTAGAGCCAGAGGATGACTGTGTGTATGGGTGGGGTGTTGATGAAGAGAAGGCTTTCTTGATGCTTGGGGCCCATGGTGAGGGGTGCTGTGATGTGAGATCCCAATGGTCGCATAGCTCTCTTGATGCTTGGGGCCCATGGTGAGGGGTGCTGTGATGTGAGATCCCTATGGTCGCATAGCCAGAGCTTGGACAGGAAAAGGAGAGTGGCTATGAAGTTATGTTCAGGGAGGAGGCGAGGGCCTGGTCGATGAAGTTCCCAGTGGCACTGGAGTCCACTAGAGCTGTAGAGGCAACAGATGAGGGACAGCCAGCCAGTAAAATTGACACTACACTAGAAAGGGTTTGGCGGAAAGTGATTTATGGAATACTGACGCCTACCCTAGGAGACGGAAGTTCACGGAGCCGCTCCTCTGCTCTAGTGGACCCCGGGTTAGGCGGCATCGTGCACCGCTGAGGCTGGTGTCCCTCCTAGCCGCAATAGGGACAATGCCCCGGCTATCTCCGGCGACGGCACTCAGCCACGAAGAGGTGCGTGGCTCCCACCTCCATGGGTTCAGGCTCTGCCTCAGGACAGCCAAAGGAGGGAGGCGAGTGGCGAGGTGGACACCGACTCTCCTGGATAAGGTTATCCAGATGGATGTCCATCGAGATGAGAGCGTCCAAGAATAGGTTGTCATCTCGACATGCCAACTTCGTCTAGACCGCCTTGCGCAGTCCACTGCGGAATAGAGTGCGGAGCGCCGGCTCATTCCATCCGCTGGAGGCTGCCACAGCGCGAAAGGTGAGGGCGTACACTGCAGCGGTCTGTCCACCCTGCTGGAGTTGAAAAAGTCACTCGCGCTGAACAGAGCCATAAACCTCTCATAGGAACCCAACTCATCCTCTCCTCTCTCCCAGATGGCCGTAGCCCACTCCAACGCCCGTCCGGTCAGCAGGAAAATGACTGTGGCAACCTTGAACCTCTCGTTGGGGGGGTCTCCCTTCTGATAGGTGAAATAGAGGGAGCACTGGAGTAGGAAGCCATGGCATTTCAATGGAGTCCTGTCATACTTCTCCGGAAGGGAAAGTCGGGCATCGCTGACCTGGGCGGACGGCTGGGGGACTGGCTCACTGTGACTGGCTCACGACCCATGGGGGACTGGCTCATGGGGGACTGGCTGGGGGACTGGCTCACGACCCATGGGGGACTGGCTGGGGGACTGGCTCACGACCCATGGGGGACTGGCTGGGGGACTGGCTCACGACCCATGGGGGACTGGCTCATGGGGGACTGGCTGGGGG
This sequence comes from Oncorhynchus clarkii lewisi, assembly GCF_045791955.1. Classification (NCBI taxonomy): domain Eukaryota; kingdom Metazoa; phylum Chordata; class Actinopteri; order Salmoniformes; family Salmonidae; genus Oncorhynchus; species Oncorhynchus clarkii. Next base: position 35,286,237 of record NC_092165.1, read on the forward strand.
ACTGGCTCACGACCCATGGTAGGAGGCCCTCCGTTAGCTGGTTGTGGTGTTTTTGGAGTAGATGACCCTGTTCCTCGACCGTCTGGAAGATGGTGTAATCATCTGCTGCTTCCATCATTTCTGAAGCAGTATTCTGTAACTAAGAAGCAGGGAGTCAGGAAGCAGGTGTTGAGTTTAATAATTACAAACATGGTGCGTTAAAAAACGAGAAGCGTCTGGAGATGAAAACAGAACCAATACTGCCTGAAGAGTGAGTGCTAGGGAGTGCTAGATAAAGGGGAAGTAATCATGGTAGTGATGGGGAGCGGGAGTAGACAGTAGCCTGAATTGTATTATTGCGATAGTTCTGAAACCACATACAGGCGTCAGTGACCAGGCCTTTTGAGGACAACTTACTCAATAAAATAGAATGACCAACTTTGTCAAAAGCCATTGACAAGTCTACAAGCAAGGCAGCACGATGTATTTTAGCATCAAAAGCATTCACAATATTATTTAGAAATAATGTCGTCGCAGTAATATTACTGTGCCCTGGTCTAAACACCGAATACGTTCAAAATACAATTCTCAGATAAAAAGGAACAAAGTTATACATTTACCAAAGATTCAAGAATCTTAGCTCGACAAGATAATTATCAAGAACAAATGTGTCCCCACCCTTATGGAGCACAGCACATAAGCAGCCTTCCATACTGTACTTTTGGAATTTTGAGCCAGCGATGAGGTGCGCTGCGCATTTAAGCAGAGCCAGATCCAGCTTTCCGGCCCCTGTGGACTTCTAATGTCTATAGCTACAGTAGCAAGGCATCAAGGACTTATTTTTCTGTAAAATGCAGAAAAGAAAATCCTCAACTACCATTTTCCAAATCATTATGCAAATTTCCCCTATGCTCATTAATCCCAATCTCATAGAGAGTAGGCATATTAATTAGTTCAAAGATATAGCCAACTGAAATAAAATGGCAATTAAATGCACCAATGATAGACTCTGGCCTCATTACGGACAAAAATCAATTTGTTGGGGCAGAGAAGGGGAGGTACTACCAATCAGAGATTTGACAGTTTTCCAGAACATAGCTGGATTCCCCTTATAATTAGACAGTGTTTACATAGTACTCAGCCATGGCCTTTCTAATCAGTATTGCCTAAAAGACTTCCAATCTGGGCCTAAGTCTGTTTTTCTGGCCTTAGCCCAAGCAACATCGCTCGTGTGTATAACTTCAGATAAATCAGGAGTGAACCAAGCGTTAGATCTATTTTTAACTCTGTTTTTTTGAACGGGGACATGTTTATCTGTGATAGTATTGAAGACATTTGCAAAATAGCTGAAATGTAATTTGGTTTCTGGAATAGCTAAGATATGTTCATGGTCACTCAAATGAAGATCATTCCTCTTAGTGATGACACAGGGATTAGATTTATACAAGTTCACATCTCTAATACAGAAAATTCGGCAATGGTCACTAATATCCAGAGAGAAAACTACTGGCAGCATATTTCTCTGGTGTATTAATCAGAATAATATCAATTAGGGTTGATTTCACTGGATCTTTTGGATTTGGCCATGTGGGCTTGGTTATCAGCTGGGTCAAATTTAGCTCAGTACAAATATCTTTCAGCCTGTCTGACACTGGTGTCATCCAATTCAGATTAAAATCGGCCATTATTAATAGTTCAGATTTAGCATACTTAGATAGCAAGTCAGACACCTTATCAAGAGCACATGGGGAAGGTGACACCCCTACCTCTGTCAACTCTATCAGATTTATAAACATTATACCCAGTCAGAGGCACATCAGTATCGTCACAGTCTTATTTAACCAAGTTTCAGATATTGCTAGAATGTTAATAGGTTTGAGAACCATTTCAATAATATACATTTTCTAAATCAAAAATCTGGCATTAACATCAATCAGTCCAATGCCGCAGCTGATGGATTTCAGATTAGACTTAGTGTCTAATACAAGCATACTATGCTCAGTTGGTAACCCCTTACTTGGAAATACCATAGGGATGAACTGAATTGATATAGATACAAGATTGTCTACAACTGTACCATTGGGCCAGTGCCTCGAGTGAGGAAGTGGGTTAAAACAAGAGTCAATGATGGTTACTTGTTGCGGGGCTGCAGTATGATGATAATGCTGCTAATGTATGGTTGGGATTACCTGAGCGGGACTTGGGGTGTTGATAAGTCAGTGTCTCAGCTAGGGCTGGGCGATATGATGATATGTATCGTGTGACGATAGAAAACGTCTATCGTTTCATATTATGCTCTATTGTTTATTTCGTGGTCGCAAATCACACTCTTTACGGCAATATTTTTTTGTCAATTGGACGACGCTTTGCGTTCCGTGTGGAAGGAAATTTGCAACACAAACAAACATGGAGCAGAGTGAACGTGACACAGAGCACGGAGACATGGAGCATGTACCTAAAAGAGGGGCTACTTCGGTCGCATGGACGGGGTTTGGGTATGAAAAGTCTGACACGGACCAGAAAAACATCCTCTGCAAAATATGCCGCAGGCCGGTCCCTCCAACAGGTCCAAACACCACTAACCTCTTTTACCACCTACGCAAGAATCATGTGAAACAGTACGGAGAGAGTCTACGGATGAGACCCAAGAAAGTACAGTCGAGTGCTCAAAACAAACCCAACTCAGACGTTGCAAGAGGCTTTTGCCCGTGGCACACCATATGGTGCAGAATCACGAAGATGGAGGGAGATAACAGCTGCCGTTACAACTTACATCTGCAAAGACATGGCCCCAATTTACACGGTACAGAAATGAGGGTTTCATAAGTTGGTACTAACACTCGACCCATGGTACCAAATGCAAATTGATATGTGACACTTATTAATGCCAAAATAAAATGCAAAACAGGCAAGCCCTGAAAAAGAAAATATATATATATACAGTGGGGAAAAAAGTATTTAGTCAGCCACCAATTGTGCAAGTTCTCCCACTTAAAAAGATGAGAGGCCTGTCATTTTCATCATAGGTACACTTCAACTATGACAGAGAAAATGAGAGAAAAAAAATCCAGAAAATCACATTGTAGGATTTTTAATGAATTTATTTGCAAATTATGGTGGAAAATAAGTATTTGGTCAATAACAAAAGTTTATCTCAATACTTTGTTATATACCCTTTGTTGGCAATGACAGAGGTCAAACGTTTTCTGTAAGTCTTCACAAGGTTTTCACACACTGTTGCTGGTATTTTGGCCCATTCCTCTATGCAGATCTCCTCTAGAGCAGTGATGTTTTGGGGCTGTTGCTGGGCAACACAGACTTTCAACTCCCTACAAAGATTTTCTATGCGGTTGAGATCTGGAGACTGGCTAGGCCACTCCAGGACCTTGAAATGCTTCTTACGAAGCCACTCCTTCGTTGCCCAGGCGGTGTGTTTGGGATCATTGTCATGCTGAAAAACCCAGCCACGTTTCATCTTCAATGCCCTTGCTGATGGAAGGAGGTTTTCACTCAAAATCTCACGATACATGGCCCCATTCATTCTTTCCTTTACACGGATCAGTCGTCCTGGTCTCTTTGCAGAAAAACAGCCCCAAAGCATGATGTTTCCACCCCCATGCTTCACAGTAGGTATGCTGTTCATTGGATGCAACTCAGCATTCTTTGTCCTCCAAACACGACGATTTGAGTTTTTACCAAAAAGTAATATTTTGGTTTCATCTGACCATATTACATTCTCCCAATCTTCTTCTGGATCATCCAAATGCTCTCTAGCAAACCTCAGACGGGCCTGGACATGTACTGGCTTAAGCAGGGGGACACGTCTGGCACTGCAGGATTTGAGTCCCTGACGGCGTAGTGTGTTACTGATGGTAGGCTTTGTTACTTTGGTCCCAGCTCTCTGCAGGTCATTCACTAGGTCCCCCCGTGTAGTTCTGGGATTTTTGCTCACCGTTCTTGTGATCATTTTGACCCCACGGGGTGAGATCTTGCGTGGAGCCCCAGATCGAGGGAGATTATCAGTGGTCTTGTATGTCTTCTATTTCCTAATAATTGCTCCCACAGTTGATTTCTTCAAACCAAGCTGCTTACCTATTGCAGATTCAGTCTTCCCAGCCTGGTGCAGGTCTACAATTGTGTTTCTGGTGTCCTTTGACAGCTCTTTGGTCTTGGCCATAGTGGAGTTTGGAGTGTGATTGTTTGAGGTTGTGGACAGGTGTATTTTATACTGATAACAAGTTCAAACCGGTGCCATTATTACAGGTAATGAGTGGAGGACAGAGGAGCCTCTTAAAGAAGAAGTTACAGGTCTGTGAGATCCAGGAATCTTGCTTGTTTGTAGGTGACCAAATACTTATTTTCCACCATAATTTGCAAATAAGTTCATTAAAAATCCTACAATGTGATTTTCTGGATTTTTTTTCAAATTTTGTCTGTCATAGTTGAAGTGTACCTATGATGAAAATTACAGGTTTCTCTCATCATTTTAAGTGGGAGAACTTGCACAATTGGTGGCTGACTAAATACTTTTTTGCCCCACTGTATATATATATTTTAGGCCTATATTTATTTTTTGTTTGCAACTCTAGTTGAAGTGTTTTCTATTTACCTTTTTAGATTAATATATTAATATTTTGTTACATGCTTAATTGATAATTTGCACCAAGGTTCTAAATAATTGGAGAAATAATCAAATATGAGTAAGTACCTTTTTATTTGTTTTGTATAATTCAAAATGTAATAAGAAATAGACCTTTACATGTGGTCATTTTATATAAACTATTTATTCATTGAATTTACAGAAATTGTGCTATATTGTGATATGTATCGTTATCGGGATATGAAATTACCTATATCGGGATATGAGATTTTGGTCATATCGCCCAGTCCTAGTCTCAGCGCAGCCTTGAAATATTAGGACAGGGTCCATGCACCAACATTATTTGGATAGACCCCATCCTCTCTCTACTGCATCTTCTGTTTCCAGAACGTGTCAAAGTTATCCACAAAAGTTACTCCAACAGAGCTACAGTAGACTTGTAGCCTGTCGTGTAGTGCCAGCAACCTACTGAATCTTTTGTTGCCACAACTCGGTGATGGCACTGGCATGAATACAGTATATGAGACCGACCGACTCGATTCGGTCTTATGTTGCAATTTTTTGTGTGTTTTTTACATTGAATAAAAGTAGAGACTCAGAGCTAGAAAATTGTGTATTATTCACTACAGTTGAGGAACAATGGGAAAGTAATTCTGCTTTGAAAGTTGATAAACTTGGCCCTTCAATGTTTTGGTGCCTACTGGAGAGCTCTTCTTTGTCTACACCCATTCAGCATCGTTCACACCCTTTTAAACTTTAGCCCCACCCATCTCTTTAAGGATTCACATGTACTAAACAACCAAAGATTTCAAGACTAAAGGCTGGTTTAAACTACAAATTGAATCTGGAGTGCCAGAGTGTTCGTAAATTCAAAGCGTTTCGCTCTCAGAGAGTTCAGAGAGCACACTGGACGCTCTGGCCGAATAGTAGGGTTGATCCGAGCATTCTGACCTAACAGCAGTCAAGCACCCAAGCCAACTGGCTAATTTTACCTAGCCTGCTAGCTACTTCCAGACACAAATGAGAGAACAGCTCAATCTGACCATTTTACTCGCCCTAGCAGCGCTGGTTAAGCTGTTTTTATGTTATCCAGAGCGTTGGTGACTGCAACTATGCTGCTAGCAACAATTTAGTTAAACATTTTTTGCCAATGTTTACTGACACCGGCCATATTCAATGGGTGTTGAGTGTTCATAGATTCGTCAGATATTCTGCACTCTGGCACAGACGAGAGTGCTCTGAAATCGGAGTAGATAGCCAGAGTGAATTTACCAACTACGTCTATCAACAGTTGTCGCAGTGACATCATAAACATTCTATTGAAATAGTTGTTTAGACATGTAATGTTAGCTAGCTAACCAATGAACCATAATCCCAATTCATAACGTTACTACCCTGAATGTATCTGTAGGTAGCTAACCAAACTGGTTCAATAACAAGCAATCCAAATGGCTCTGAGATATGAATAATATTACCTCACAGATCATACATGTTATGTTAGCTAGTTAGCTAACAATACACTTTAACTTGAAATTAAAACAACTTTCTGACAAAATTAGAGACGTCTAATATCTGAAAATGTAGCTAGCTAGACTCTCTTGCCTGTATACATGGATGGACGCTTCTCCTTCTCTGTCACAGATGCCATGGTTGCCCTTAGTTTGAAGATGTAATCCGGAGACAGGTGTTTTATACCACAGCCTTCTGTGTGTTCTCTTCTCGACTCAGTCTGGATATTTTCAATCAAACGCCTGAATTTTCTCCATCTCCTTAGCTATCAAACTCTAATTCCACTGATTTCAAAACTCGGTCCTCCAGAAAGTTGAGAGCAACACTTATGTAGTTCTACTACGTGATATCTTTAAAAAAAAGCAGAGTTATAAAGGATTACGCATACTGACCAGCTCATATTATTGACAGAAGCATGCTACATGGCAGACCAATCCAAACTCATCTCTCGGCATGTCCAGCCCACACATTATCTCAGCCAATCATGGCTAGCGGGAAGATTCCTGTATTTTTCCCATGCCTAAACCAACTAGGCTCATAATTTAACAATTTTACTCGTATTTACAGATGGATGGCATACAAGTTTGTTATTAAGGCACATGAAAGTTCATATGTTCCAAAAGGCATTTCTGCCCAAATATGCAAGTTCAAACGGTGCTCCTGTGAAGTAGTGACGCACGACATACGCCTAGTTTCCTGAAACGAGTCACCTATGGCTCTGTTTTTTACCATGGCCAGTTTTTTGTTGTTTTGATTAGAGTGGCTTAAGATGACCCAGGGACTGCACATGAAATGTCAAATAAACCTCATAAAGTACAGTAGCTGTGCCATAATGTACCTACCGGCTGTTCTTGGTGTGTGAGTTCAAAGGTGAATGTAATGGACTTTGACCCCGTTAGAAATAACACTGGTAATTAATTATCACTGTGATGTCACTTCTGGAGTGGTGTTGAGAAGTGCCCAGTGGTACTGTGCAAAGCTGGTCTGTCTGGAGCAAAAGGCCAAAAGGAGATGTTGCATGGTTGTTGGTTAAAATGTTAAATGTGCTGTGTGTCTGTGATTGGTCTCATTCCCACCACCCCACTCTACACCCGATATCCACTCAATCTGTCTTGCCTTCATTTAATTTCCTTTCAATAAACCCAAACAATATGAAAGGAGGGTGGAGAGCCAAACAAAGTACGAGTGTTCTTAGACTGTCAACAATGTACACTATCTCCACGTTAGTAGCTGTAGTGTAGGCTATCTTCAAGACAAAGCCATATCCGAGGTACAACGCAACTAATTATGAGCTTTGAGTTAATTATGAGCTTCTCATCTGAGATAATTAGATGTATTTTCATTAATGATTTACTATGCCATTAAAAAGATGCAAAGCAGTTATATAATTACGATGCATTCTCAATACAAAAACAGCATCATCCTTTTCAGTAAAGCACCAACATCACTTTCATCCTTCAGCTTGAATTTCCAACCATCATTACGCACCAGGAGTCATATTTAGACAAATTTACATTTTTGGAAATAATAAATGTTATGTATTTCAACAGGCTTTGATATTCCAAACAAACGTTTATCTTGGTCTTCAAAATGAAATTATGTAGCAAAATATGGTTCTCTCATTAGAATTGTTTAGTTCAGAGAGACACTGTAGCTCATAGTGCAATCATAACAATCCACTTTCCTTTCTTCTCCTCTTTGTGTTTGTAGTGTTCAGACAGAGTAGAATACGCCTCTGAAATACCTCTAGCTTCCTTAAGGAAGAGAGCGCTCTGGATTTAGTCATTATTACTCTGATTTAGAGGGAGAGTGAGGGAGGGGGGAGGGAGTGAGTGAGTGAGAGAATGCGAAAGAAAGAAAGAAAGATGGATGGAGGGGAGAGAGAGGGGAGGGAGGACGAGAAAAACAAGACACGTTGTTAGTAGTAGTTTCTTGCATAAGCATTGCAGTCAGGTGCCCTAGCAGAGTCAGCCAGGGAGTTATTTTTAGGATGTTGAGCTTATCTAGCTGAGATGAGGGAGTGCTACCTGAGAACACTACAAAACCAACAAACATGACAGTAGGGGGACAAGGAGGAAATGGTTGTAAGCCATTTGGTTGTTGTCCTAAATCTACCACTGTACTCTACCTACTAGGCCTATACACAAAGTAGTAGCAGTCCTTTAGAGAGCAATAGTAATGGAGTATTTTTGTAGGCACTAACCAAGCCTAACTCCACCATGGCTTGTTGGCCAAAGCTTATGGGGAAATTAATGGGGGTTGTGGAGGGGTATGTGGTAAACACAGGCTTAGGAGATCTGACACGTTTTGTTCTATGAGCTCATCTTAGTTAACATCACTTTTTGTGAATTTTGAAGCATTTATGTAATCAAAATAAGTAAAAAGCTAACGATGTTCTGACATGTAGAAAATAAAACTGCACCTCAGGTCACATGGCTTTGACATAACCAAAGCTACGGGAAATTGACAGCCAGGGACTGGCTGAGATGATCTACCAGTGAGTTAGTAAGTTATATCTTTGGCTTTCTCAAATAGTTTGGTTAGTTGTAAAGGGGACAAAGAGGAGGGAGATGCCATGCTAGCTAGCTAGCTAGCAAACCTAACTAACATAGCTCACCTTATCAGACGGACCTAAAGACTCCTAGCCTGGAGCAAAACAATATACCATCCCTCAAGCTGGTAAGCAGAAAGCTGACTAACTTGTTTAGCTAAAAACCCTACCCTTAACCCTTTTCCTAACCCTAAACCTTACTCTAGCCCTAACCTAAACCCTTACCCTAACTCTAAACCTAACCCTAACCCTAACCGTAACCTTAGCAAGCAGTTGCTTATCAACAGATAGTTTGCTGATTGTATAACCATCTGTAGAGCATCTACAGATGGACTATCGGACTATCCAAATAAGGTGTGACCAAAAAAATGCAAGCTTGCTAACTATAACGTTCGCTAGCTAACGTCATTAACTAATAGAAAATCCTATTAGAAAAGACTATAACTTAATTACAAAAACCTACAATTGGAATATAACAAACAACCTGAACAATAAAGATAAATGCCAACAATACAATAGCAAATAGACTAAAATATGTACAGCAACGAGTAAAATGTAAATACAAAGATATTTGCGTGTGTGTGTGCATGCCTGCCTGTGTGCATGTGTGCCAGCCATGGCTGTCGCTCACTGGGTGTCGCTCACTGACTCATGATTTTACAGTCAGTGCGGCCATGATATTATCATGTGATATGCTCATAATTTTGGGTGTGCATGCTGAATTGGGACAGTAATTACGCTTTCTCTCTCCCTCTCTCTCTGCCTAGTTATTTGTTATAGAAATGAGAGGGACATTTAGCTACAATCAACTTTACCCACAGGGTCATTTCCATGACTCTGCTGGTGGCTAGCGACAGCTGTTTGCTTAAATGAAAAAATGATTATGTCCAGGGCTATTGGGGGAAGTTGATTCAGTACACTCCTTATGGACAGAGAGGATGTCTGATTACTCATCTTCCAAACACACAAACAGACACATAGCACTCAGAGACACACACGTACAGTAACCTCCAAAATTATTGCCACCCATAAAGATGAGTAATACAAAAAAATGTCACTAAGATAGGTGTCAAAATTATTGGCAAACTCAAAACAAAGTTAAATCTACATTACAATTCGACTTTCCCGCTCAGCTTAAGGATCTGTATTGTGACTTTGCATGGCTTCCTGTTTCACTGGGGTATAAAAATGAGGCCAACATGTAAAATCCATTGTCATTCAGAACTCACAAACAAAAAGAGATAAATGTCCTTTGAACTTCATAAATCAGCCAATGGGTGCAAAAACATACAGTAGCTACAGTAGCTGTAAATATATATACCACTTACCACCAATAATATTTTTGGTACTAAACAGTCTCCTTATATACTTGCATGATTTTTTTCAACTGGTACCAGGGAACCTTCAGGCTGGTCTTGTGAAGCCTGTGGGCATAGAACAAAACAAAAAGGTGTTAAACAAATCAAAATAGATTTTAGATTTTAGATTCTTCAAAGTAAATCAATCCAAGATGGCAGCATGTCAAGTCGTTTGTCTGTGACAAGTACATTTTAACCTACTAATAACCTATTTATTTATGGTTGAGTAAATTTCCTTGTTGTGTTGCGCGAACTATTTTGTTTTTGCTGGTGTAAAGATCACGGGTCTCCCTCAACTCGGCACTTCATTACTTGAAGTTGACCAAAGTAACCCTATCTCTGGCTGGCCTGAGTTCCTTCTTTGTCCGCGGAGTGTCTCGTCCAAGCTGCTCCTTTTTGCTCTTCGCCTGGCTGTCAGTGGCAGCTCAACAATCCCCAACCCGTTCTCTCAATCGACCTCAACACCCAATCTACTCACACGCGAAACACTCACATACAGACTCATACATACACACTGTCCCTCTCTCCCCTTACCTTCCTTGGCCTCTATTTCTTACATTTCTCAGAGAAAATGACGGTTTTCATGGTATTGCTTTGTGCACTGACTTTACTGAACTCTGGAGAAAACGAAGATTGTCGTTGGGTGAGTACATCTGACAATGTGCTCTCCCGTCCATTAGACATTTTGTCTGCAGGAACTCGCTCTTTTTCACTCTGTCCACTCGTCCAAGTGCCGATGCATTTGTGGAATGATGTGAACAGTACGAATTTGTGTCACTACCAAAGTATAATGGTTTTAAATTACTGTTTTGTATTGTCTGGGAAACTCACTTGTAGAATTTGCTTGCAGTAGGTCTCTTAAAAAAGAGAAGCGGTGCAAGGTTATTAAACAGAGGTGCCTAGTTATTCTTCTTTTGTTGATATCAGGTAACGTGCAACCTAACTCTGGCCCCGTTATGCAATGTCTCCAAACCCCCTCTGATTTGACATTTATTTTAAATCTATCTATCTGGTTTGGTATTTTTCATTTAAATGTACGCAGCCTGTTGTCAAAAAATTGATGGGGTTAGGATTTGGGCTAAGTTAACTGATGCTGATGTAATTGTGTTTTCTGAAACCTGGCTGTTTTCTGAAACCATCAAGTCTGTTTTTGATAAAGATATTTGTATAAGTGGTTACAATGTTTATCGAACTGATCGAGTTAAGAAAGGTGGAGGTGTGGCTATATATGTAAAAACTAAATTCCCTGTAAGTGTGGCAAAGTCTGAAACTATTTGTAAACAGTTGGGATTTCTTGCTTTGAATATTGAGGTTTCAAAGGGTCTCTCTATAACTGCGATTGGCTGTCATAGACGCCCCTCTGCTCTCAGTGATGCATTTTTTTCTCCGACGCACCTTATGTCTAAACTTCTTTACAGTGAAATGATCTTGATTGGTGATCTCAACTGGTGTTGGTTAAAGCCGGTGTCTGATGATTTAAAAATGTTTTGTAATTCTGAATCTTACACAGTTGATTAACCCACTCGTCCAAATCTCAAATGACCAGATAAATCTACCCTGATTGATTTGATATTGACAAATGTTCCATATACATATTCTGCGGTTGGTGTTTTTTGTAACGATTTAAGTGACCATTGTGCTGTTGTTGCTGTTAGAAATACTAAGGTTCCTAAGACAAACCCAAGTTTTATTCGTAAGAGAAATTTGAAGTGTTTTAATGAGCAGGCTTTCTTTCTTTCATGATTTGTTTTATTTTGACTGGATTAAGATTGATTTTATCCCTGATGTGGAAATTGCCTGGAAATTCTTTTTGATGTTTTTTTCCAAATAGTAAACAAACATGCCCCATTCCGCAGGTTCAGGGTTAAAGGGCAGGATAATCCATGGTTTTCTTCTGAGCTGTCTTGTATTATTCAAGAACGTAATCTAGCCTGGGCTAAAGCAAGGAAATCATGTTCTGATGCTGATTGGCTTCTTTTTAGGCAGTTACGAAACAAGTGTTCTTTTCTTCTCAGGAAGGCCAAGTCTGAATATTTTATGTCTGTTACCACTGATAACCTGAATGACCCTAGAAAGTTGTGGAAGGTTATTAAGTCTATGTCTGGAAACAGTGATGTTAACGAATTACCGTCATGTGTATTGAAGGACTTTGTTGCTGTATATGACAAAGCTGAAATGCTGAATTGTTTCTATGAGCACTTTGTATCATCTGGTAGGCTGTTTGATTCAGTGTCCTCTGTCTTTGTACAACCCTGTGTGGTTGAACCAATGAGAGCTGGTCAAACCTTTAGCTTTTTGCCATTCTCAGTGCAGGTGGTACATAAAGCCCTGAAATCCTTAGATCAGAGAACGCCTGCAGGTTCTGATCTTCTGGATCCCTGCTTTTTAAATCTGGCAGCTGATTTGATAGCTGAACCACTTACATATTTGTTCAATCTAACCCTGGAATGTAATGAAATTCCAAAGATCTGGAAATCAGCATTTGTTCTACCACTTTTAAAAGGGGGAGATCCAACTATTTTAAATCATTATAGGCCAATCTCAAAGCTGTCACTCCTGGTGAAAATACTTGAAACCCTTGAGTGAACAGCTGAAAGAGTTTTTATACACAAACTCTATTTTATCAATGTACCAATCGGGCTTCAGGAAGAAGCATAGCACAATTACAGCAGCCATGAAGGTTTTAAATGATGTCACTAAAGCCCTTGTCAATAAACAGCACTGTGTCTCACTTTTTATTGATCTCTCTAAGGCTTTTGATACAGTTGATCATGCTATACAAAGGCAGAGATTGTCGAGTGTAGGTATTTTCTGAGCATGCAGTTGCATGGTTTGCTAACTATCTGTCTGATAAAACTCAGTGCACTCAATTTGATTGGGCTCAAGTCTTTTAATTGTCTGTCTGTAATGGTGCGCCACAAGGCTCTGTACTTGGTCCTCTCTTATTCACTATATACATAAATAATTTAGACAAAAATGTCCAAAATGCGCAACTTCATTTTTATGCTGATGATACTGTTATTTACTGTTGTGCCTCGTGTCTTACTTAAGCTTTCCAGAACTTGCAAACTGCTTTTTATACTGTTCAACATACCTTGTGTCAATTGAAGCCTATCCTCAATACTGACAAAACTAAACTAATGTGTTTTCTAAAGTAAGAAATAGACCACTGAACTTTTCACCTATTATTACCTGTCAGGGCAATGAGATTGAGACTGTAACCTCATATAAATATCTTGGAATTTTAATTGATGACGGCCTCTCTTTTAAACTGCATATTCAACAATTTACGAAAACATTGAAGCTGAAATTGGGATTTTATTTTAGGAATAAGGTCTGTTTTTCTTTTGAAGCCAGAAGGAGGCTAGTATCAGCTACATTTGTACCTTTACTAGACTATGGGGATATTTTATATATGAATGCTTCCGCTCAGTGTTTGAGATCAATTGACACCCTTTACCATGGCACTTTGAGATTTATTTTAAACTGCAAAACCCTTACGCACCACTGCAATTTGTATACGAGGGTTGGCTGGCCTTCTCTAGTCACTCGTAGGCTCAGTCACTGGTATACTTTTATTTTCAAAGCCATTTCGGGTTTACTACCTTTTTATTTGGGCATTTTTATTGTTCAGAAATGTGGTGGGTACTCTCTTTGTTCGCTGGACTTTATCCTGCTAACTGTTCCAAATATCTGAACTGAATTTGGTAAAAGGGCTTTTATGTACTCTGTTCCAAACACCTTAGAATGCCTTACAAAATACTTTTAAACTGGAAGAACTTGTCCGATTGGTATTTTTAAATCACTGATGAATGATTTTGAGACTGATTCCCTGACCTGTCAATGTTTTTAATTTGCTGTTTTTGTTATACTCTTGTGAATTCTATGGTTTTTACTAGATTACTTGTAGTTTTTTATGTTGTTTGTCTGTAATTTTTGTCATGACTTGGTGTTGCCAATCTTGGCCAGGACGCTCTTGAAAAATAGATTTTAAATCTGAATGATCCCTTCCTGGTTAAATAAAGGTAAAAAAAAATGTTACTTTTTTTTCAAATTAGTCACCCTTTGCCTTGATGACAACTTTGCACACTCTTGGCATTCTCTCAACCAGCTTCACCTTGAATGCTTTTCCAACAATCTTGAAAGAGTTTCCAAATATGCTGTGCACTTGTTGTTTGCTTTTCCTTCCCTCATCCCAAACCATCTCAATTGGGTTGAGGTCATGTGATTGTGGAGACAGGTCATCTGATGCAGCACTCCATCACTCTCCCTCTTGGTCAAATAGCTCTTACACAGCCTGGAGGTGTTGGGTCATTGTCCTGTTGAAAAATAAATAATAGCCGCTCTAAGCTCAGATTGGATGGCGTATTGCTGCAGAATGCTGTGGTAGCCATCCTGGTTAAGTGTGCCTTTCATGTCACCAGCACAGCACCTTTACACCATCACACCTACTCCATGCTTCATGGTGGGAACCACACATGCAGAGATCATCCGTTCACCTACTCTGCATCTCACAAAGAAAGCAGTTGTAACCAAAAATCTTGCATTTGGACTCACCAGACCAAAGGGCAGATTTCCACTGGTCCACCGCTCGTGTTTCTTGGCCCAAGCAAGTCTCTTCTTATTATTGGTGTCCTTTTTAGTAGTGGTTTCTTTGCAGCAATTCAACCATGAAGGCCTGATTCACGCAGTCTCCTCTGAACAGTTGATGTTGAAAAGTGTCTGTTACTTTAACTCTGTGAAGCATTTATTTGGGCTGGAATCTGAGGTGCAGTTAACTCGAATGAACTTATCCTTTGCAGCAAAGGTAACTCTGGGTCTTCCTTTCCTGTGGCGGTCCTCATGAGAGCCAGTTTCATCATAGCACTTAATGTTTTTTGCGACTGCAGTTGAAGAAACGTTGAAAGTTCTTGAAATGTTCCGTATTGACTGACCTTCATGTCTTAAAGTAATGATTGACTGTCATTTCGCTTCGCTTATTTGTGCTGTTCTTGCCATAATATGGACTTGGACGTTTACCAAATAGGGCTATCTTCTGTATACCACCCCTACCTTGTCACAACATAATTGATTGGCTCAAACACATAAGGGGAAGAAATTCCACAAATTAACTTTTAACAAGGCACACCTGTTAATTGAAATGCATTTCAGGTGACTACCTCATGAAGCTGGTTGAGAGAATGACAATAATGTGCAAAGCTGTCATCAAGGCAAAGGGTGGCTATTTTGAAGAATCCCAATTATAAAATATATTTTGATTTGTTGAACACCTTTTTGGTTACTACATGATTCCATATGTGTTATTTAATAGTTTTTATGTATTCACTATTATTCTACATTGTAGAAAATATTAAAATAAAGAAAAACCCTTGAACGTGTAGGTGTGTCCAAACTTTTGACTGGTTCTGTACATGTTCGTGAGAGTCTCACTTCATATTAGTGTGTAGCCCAAACTGTTCGGACGCTACAGACAGAAGTTGGCAGATTGGCTGTACAGACTTCAGACAAGTCTCAAGACGCTTGTTGGGGTTGTAGATCAAAACGGAGAACACCACTGTTTGTGAGAGGCTCATCCTTCAATAGAGGGGTCATAATAAACTGTTCGGATGCTACAGATGATTTTGGGAGAAGACCGATTAGGGATGTGTTATGGTCTGACAAACACCGCTCTAGCTCTGTCACCTAAAGGGGTTAAACCCACTGGAACAGTGACAAACTTGCCTGGTAAAGGATGCAAATGTATTTTGTCAACACCTACAGTCAGAAAGGTGGTTTGAAAGGCCAAGAAAAGTCCAAGGGCCACAGTTGGAGAATTACAGAACTTGGTCGTATATTGGGGTCACCAAGGGTCCATATCTACAATTAGACGCCACCTCCATGCCAATAGGTTGTTTGTAAATGTTGCTATAAAAAAGCCTTGATTGAGAGTAACCAACAAATGTAAATGCCTTGAGTTTGCTAAAAGGCATTGACACTTGGATTGGAACCGGGTGCTATGGTCTTATTTATTTTATAAAGTCTTTTTTGCTAACCTTTATCAAGGGTGCCAATACTTTTGGATGTGACTGTATCTGCACATGTGCTCACTCACACACACACACACACACACACACACACACACACACACACACACACACACACACACACACACACACACACACACACACACACACACACACACAACTGTGTCCTAACCTAACTTCTTAAATGTATGTTTGTATTTTTACATTTGTTGTTGTAAGACACTAACTAGCTGAATGTGCTGGCTGGCTGTTGTGTACAACAGAGAGAGTAATGGTGTTGTTTTCAATTATTGATCACTGCTGGTTGGGTTTCTTTTAATGGAGCACCTGTCAGATGGAGGCAGGAGCATCCTGGAGGATCCGGGTAATGGGAGTGCTAAAGAGAGGCAGAAGAGCCTCTAGCCTTTTGGGGCTTTAAGCAAGATTTGGTTTGGGGGCACCCCTACCTCACAGACAAAATATGTTAGTGCGCCCCTTCTTGCCAGTGGTGTGAAGTGAAAAATTTGCAGTTTTAAAGCTAATTTCCTACCGTTCTACACATTTTGCTATGACTTATGTCATGTTCATATGATAGCTAAATTAGAGTGACTAACAAAATCAATGGGGTCACCCTGGAGGTCAGGGCCAGTGATGTGCAGTGAGGTCAGTGGCTGGGTAGGCACTGGCAATTATCGAAGCCAGATTTACTCACAAATAAACCTTGATGAAGCCTAAGTTCACCATACAACAGATAGCTTCAACAACGAGAGTGGCATAGGCTATTAACTGAAATTGAAAACTAATTTTCACCAAATGTAAATACCAATGTAGCCAAGATACACAAGCGATAGCCTACAATGGTGGCATATTTCATATCATCCGACAAAATGACACACGACTCAACTCAGCTCAGCTTAGACCGATGTAGCATCCACAGTAACAACCAATAGGTGGCACTAAAAGACCAATATGGGCACATTTGATCCAAATAGTTTGCAAAGAAAACTCCATAGTCTTTCACAATGGATTTAGAATTCTTCCAATGCACCGCACGTGGCACACGCAAACACACACATGATAATATTATTATGTGACATTATTACGCACGCATACAGTATATGATAAAAAAGCTTGAAAAAACATGTTGATATCAACAATTGAAATGACTGAAAAATGCAGTTCAAAATGTAAAAAAAAAAATGTATTCCAGCTTGATAAATCAAATGCATCAAAGGGATGTTGTCTATTCTCATGTTCATTCAACAGAAGCCTAACCTGCAAATTGCAAAGGAAAATGCATTTAGGCCTACCTTAGTCCATTCGTCTGTCCTTCAGGGTGAACTGCTTGGTGACAGCGTTGTTAAAGTCACAGAACCCCGAGTCCTTATTTTCGTTCTGTACGCACACAGCAGGCCAATGGACGTGTGGGAGATGCATCCCCAAGGCCTCCTTCGGAAGAGTCACACACACAGAAACAGTAGCTGGTAGCATAGTTGTCCCACAAAGCACACAGGTAGGCACCTCCATAATTAGGGCAGTGGTTTTCAACTGGGAGGTGACTACCTCATGAAGCTGGTTGAGAGAATGAAAAGAGTGTGCAAAGCTGTCATCAAGGCAAAGGGTGGCTACTTTGAAGAATCTAAAGTATAAAATATATTTTGATATGTTTAACACTTTTTTGGTTACTACATGATTCCATGTGTTATTTCATAGTTTTGATGTCTTCACTATTATTTTACAATGTAGAAAATAGTAAGAATAAAGAAAAACCCTTGAATGAGTAGGTGTGTTTGTCACATTGCATAAGGATGGGAGACCGGCGCAGGAATACGTAAGAGGTTTTAAAAATTTGGTGGTTTGGTGGTGATGATCCAGTTCAGTGACACCTAGAAGGCCGGTGATGTAGACCTCCGGAGCTGGTGAACGGAATGAGCAGCAATGCCGCGGGGATCCGTGAAATTGTCCAAACTTTTGACTGCTACTGTATGTTTAGGTTAAAAAAACAAGGCAGGGGCCCCACGGGTAGCGCAGTGGTCTAGGGCACTGTATCGCAGTGCTAGCTGTGCCACCAGAGACTCTGGGTTCGCGCCCAGGCTCTGTCGCAGCCGGCCGCGACCGGGAGGTCCATGGGGCGACGCACAATTGGCCTAGCGTCGTCCGGGTTAGGGAGGTTTTGGCCGGTGGGGATATCCTTGTCTCATGGCGCACTAGCGACACCTGTGGCAGGCCGGGCGCAGTGCACGCCAACCAGGTTGCCAGGTGCACAGTGTTTCCTCTGACACATTGGTGCAGCTGGCTTCCGGGTTGGATGCGCGCTGTGCTTGGTTGGGTTGTGTTTCGAAGGACGCATGTCTTTCGACCTTCGTCTCTCCCGAGCCCGTACGGGAGTTGTAGCGATGAGACAAAATAGTAACTACTAACAATTGGATACTACGAAAACAAGGCAGATTGCAAAGCATTAGGCTATTATACAAACGCTTAATTTACTAACTACTCTCAATACATTTATCAACCTGAATCTGTTTATTTATTCGCTGTAGTCGATATGGGAAATCCAAACGGCTAAACTCTCTCTAGCTTATATAACAATTCTGAACACACTCTATCAAAAAGAAGACTCCAAATGGCATAGGTTGTCAGGTTGAATCACAGTGAGGCTAGCAGACAGTGCTAGTGGTGTGACAGTAAAATGCTGTGTGAGCGCTCTGTGGACTGGAGCAGTGTGCTGCTGATGACGCTACGCTGTACGATAGCTAGCTTCTAGCTCACAGAGATGCTCTCCTTCCCTTCCTCTCTTCCCTTCTTCTCTTCCCTTCCTCTCTGTGACCTTGAGGCCTGTCCTCTGTTATGGTGGAGGGTGGGGGAAGGTATCGGCTGCTGAGGGACTGCTGGAAATGTGATCAAGGCTACAGTGTCCCCACCATTTGATATATGCCTGTGGGAGGGAGGCTGCTACTGGCTGCAATGGAATCTGATGCTAGAGTATACTACTGTACTGTTGATAATAATGTACATTAGTCAAGAATGAACAATTAATATACTGTAATACATATACTGTAGTGTATTTTCAGTCAGTACAGTATAATATTTTGAATTGTAGCATTCGATTTAAAGTGTTATCTATGACTTGCTAATTACAGATATATTAATTTGCTACTATTTTGATCAGCCTAGATTATTTTGAGGATGAGGTCTGTCCATTAGCTGTGTATTTGTACATTGTGTGTGTGGTTTGATTGGAGTTAGGAGTACACACATACTGTATGTATCCCTTCTGTATACCTGGTGGGCATCTTGTGTCTAGTGGGCTTCTGTCCAACCCACCAGAAAGAGATGCCAGTTATGGATGATATGGAGAGGGAGAGAGAGATGAAGAGAGAGAGAGAGATGCCAGTTATGGATGATGTGGAGAGAGAGAGAGAGAGAGAGAGAGAGAGAGAGAGAGAGAGAGAGAGAGAGAGAATGGTGACAAAGGTAATGACGTCATTGGTTGGAGAGGTTTCAGAGACACACATGGACCTCGCTGGGTCTCTGTGTCCCAGGAGACTGGGGGCCGAAGAGGCCACTGATCCGATCAAGGAACAGATGGGCCGTTTGGGCAACAGAGCCTAACCTAGTACAGCTCACCGCTCCTGAGGGAGATCACCCTGTGGTGTAGCATGGCTCTCACCCACACAGATCTACAGGCAGGAGTCAGACTCACCCACACAGATCTACAGGCAGGAGTCAGACTCACCCACACAGATCTACAGGCAGGCGTCAGACTCACCCACACAGATCTACAGGCAGGAGTCAGACTCACCCACACAGATTTACAGGCAGTAGTCAGACTCACCCACACAGATCTACAGGCAGGAGTCAGACTCACCCACACAGATCTACAGGCAGGAGTCAGACTCACCCACACAGATTTACAGGCAGAAGTCAGACTCACCCACACAGCTCTAGAGGCAGGAGTCTGACTCGCCCACACAGCTCTAGAGGCAGGAGTCAGAGTCACCCACACAGCTCGAGAGGCAGGACTGAGACTCACCCACACAGCTCTAGAGGCAGGAGTCAGTCTCACCCACACAGCTGTAAAGGCAGGAGTCAGACTCACCCACACAGCTCCAGAGGCAGGAGTCGGACTCACCCACAAAGCTCGAGCTATTCCAGCCTACCCTGTCAAATCAAATACAATCAAGATTTATTGATATAGCACATTTCAGCCATTGCTGAAACACGATGTATTTCACAGGAAAATAAACATGCATAAAAAACAATACAAATAAAAACTGAAATATTTACTACACAACAAACATTAGAGGATAAAAAACAAAAGAACAACAATAAAAACTTAAATACTAAAAAGCACGCTAAGGAATAGCAGAGCTAAAAAGGTGTGTTTTAAGATCACTTTTAAATATGTCCACAGTTTCGGCCCCCCTTTATGGTAAATGTACACTAGATGCAGGAAATTTCCACGTGCCACTTAGGCTGCCCATTGTGACTCGCTTGTTGGTGTGGGCGTGCTGGCAGCATATGGCAGCGCTATCGATTGTTCGTCAAGAATTCAGCATAGCAAGTTTGTATGAAGGTCTGGTAATTAAATGGGTACATAGTTCAATAGTAATATCCTCTAAAACGTTCTGGTGACAAACAAACTTTGATGCCCTGTTTCCAATTGTCCACATGGCTGGGTGAACCTATTCAAGTAAGTAGATATATTTTGAAAATGTAAAAAAAAACTATGTATTATTAGCTAACTAGCTACAGTGCAGGCTAACTCAAATGAGCTGCTAAACGAGCTAGCTAGTTAGCCAGCTAGCTATCTAGCCAACTTCACATACTGTATAGATAGCTAGCTAAGTGAATGAATGAAATATCACCATCTACCTAACTTCATATTATCTAGCTATCTTGGTGTATTTATCACTGTAAAAAACAAACTCCAAATGCATTTGTAGGTAGCTAGCTAACATCCATGGAGGAGGGTGAAAGGATAGCAGCCCCAACTGTCAGTGAGAGAGTAGGCTATTCTGGATAGGGCAGGTACTTTTGTGTAGTTCCTGTCCCTAGAAGTGAGGATGGAGGTAATAGTAACATATATTCAGTGCGGTGTAATTTGACTACAATGAAGTCTGTTCCTTGAGGTTTTCTGTCCTCAGATAAAGAGAGCTCTGAAAGCCTGTCTACATATGAAGATATCCCAATGAAGAGCAGTGGTTCTCAGTCCTGGTCCTGGGGACTTAAAGAGGTGCACATTTTTGTTTTTGCCTTTACATTACACAGATGATTCAAATGATCAACTCATTATCAAGCTTCAAGCATTGTTTATGTATTCATTTTTATGCTATCCTTGATATGATCCTGCTGTTGATATGATCCTACACATGCACGTGTGTGCCCATGCATCTATCAATCCAATTTTATCTTCCATATTCCTACAGATACCTTGTAACTGGAGATTCCTTCAAAGCGATGGCCTACAATTAACATGTAGAGCAATGCAAGGTTGGGTGACCAGGCCATCTGGGACTGCCTCCTGGAGGAATTCAGGTGTGTGAAGGCTACCTGTGTCCTGCATAACTTCATGAGAATGGACACGAGGACCAGGAGTGGATCTGCAGCTCGCCGCCACGAGGAGAAGTCTGCTGCTCTACAGGTTGTTTCAATGATGGGGTCCAACAACGCAGCAAGAGGCAATCCGTGTGCTGGAGATCTTCACCTCCTACTTCTTCAAAGAGGGTGCTGTTCCCTGGCAACACCATAGACTACACTATGCACAACCAAAGGCTATTTTAAGAGCCATTCACATTGCAATAAGAGTATTCTTCCATTTACTTAGCTATGTCAACTGCAGTTATTCAATTCCCAGTTTCTCTCCCTTTTATTTCTGCTTCTCGGGTAAGGGTGTAATGTCTGTTAAAAAAAACAGGCTATTTTAAATCACCCATATTGAAAAAATGTAGAACAATTAGACACCCTATAACCCACACCTACACACTCATGTATCAATCTGATTGATTGATTGTGTTGTGCAATAAGCAGGCTCAGGTGTATAACTGTGGCTCCTTCCACCTTAGGCAAGAGGAGAATAGTAAGACTTCATTATTTCTATAACTACGCTATATTGTTTGTCCTTGTGTGTCCGTTCATGTTTTTCAGCATAAAGTGCTCTGCAGCCACTTAGTGTGGCGTGGACACCAGATGAGGCCACACACACAGATTCCTGTTGAACACTGTCCCTTTAACTACCTTATTTTCTCAATAAGTCTCACTCCTTCACTTCATCCCTCTCTCCTCCTCTCTCTAAATCCTCTAGGTTATATCAGCAGTGTCGGGGAACCCCTGCCGCATCTGAACTGGCTACTTAGAGGCCACAGGATGATCAGAGGTGAGAGGCCACTTGGTCAGGTCAACCGGAAGTATTATTAAAGAGATGCTTTACATTGAAATACAGATAGAGATGCAGTAGTCCCAGAGTTAATGATCCAAGGTCAGTTTTGCATTTGATTATTATGATGACTAACAATGTTAGAATAAAAAATTCAAACACAAGGCATAAACATGCTATATCTCTCTCCATCTGTCTCTCGTCTGCGGATATGTTTTGATGTGGATGCCAACCCCCAGTTCCATCATTGCCACCTCACCCACTTTTAAGATAACCTTCGGGCCGACTAGAGACACTATTATGTAATTGTGATGAACTGAGAGAATATTTGGGTTGCACTGTGATTCATTAATCATATGCTACCTTCCCTGCTCCTATATTCTTACCTCTTTCCCCTTCTGTCTTTTACACCTCTCTCGCCACCTCCTCTTTCTTCCTCTGTTTTTATAATGCACAACATATGTGCATTGAAGTACAGATTGAACTTGTATTTATATTATTACAATTATAGTATTTATAATGTTTGTATTTTATATCACTTGGATAATGAACTGCTTTCAATAAAGTGTTTCACATTCTCTACTGGATGAAATGAAGTCTCTCATTTGATAAAATACTACACCTATCCTGTTTATCAGATCAATGCAGATGAAGGGCATTAGATATCAAATCAAATGTTATTTGTCACATACACATGGTTAACAGATGTTAATGCGAGTGTAGCGAAATGCTTGTGCTTCTAGTTCCGACAATGCAGTAATAACCAACGAGTAATCCAACCTAACAATTCCACAACTACTACCTTATACCTTATACAAGTGTAAAGGGATAAAGAATATGTACATAAAGATATATATGAATGAGTGATGGTACAGAACGGCATATGCAAGATGCAGTGGTTGGTATCGAGTACAGTATATACATATGAGATGAGTAATGTAGGGTATGTAAACATTATATTAAGTGGCATTGTTTAAAGTGATACATTTTTTCCCATCAATTTCCATTATTAAAGTGAGCTGGAGTTGAGTCAGTATGTTGGCAGCAGCCACTCAATGTTAGTGGTGGCTGTTTAACAGTCTGATGGCCTTGAGATAGAAGCTGTTTTTCAGTCTCTCGGTCCCTGCTTTGATGCACCTGTACTGACCTCGCCTTCTGGATGATAGCGGGGTGAACAGGCAGTGGCTCGGGTGGTTGTTGTCCTTGATGATCTTTATGGCCTTCCTGTGACATCGGGTGGTATAGGTGTCCTGGAGGGCAGGTAGTTTGCCCCTGGTGATGCGTTGTGCAGACCTCACTACCCTCTGGAGAGCCTTACGGTTGTGGGCGGGGCAGTTGCTGTACCAGGCGGTGGTACAGCCCGACAGGATGCTCTCGATTGTGCATCTGTAGAAGTTTGTGAGTGCTTTTGGTGACAAGCCAAATTTCTTCAGCCACCTGAGGTTGAAGAGGCGCTGCTGCGCCTTCTTCACAACGCTGTCTGTGTGGATGGACCAATTCAGTTTGTCCGTGATGTGTACGCCGAGGAACTTAAAACTTACTACCCTCTCCACTACTGTCCCGTCGATGTGGATAGGGGGGTGCTCCCTCTACTGTTTCCTGAAGTCCACGATCATCTCCTTTGTTTTGTTGACGTTGAGTGTGAGGTTATTTTCCTGACACCACACTCCGAGGGGACTCACCTCCTCCCTGTAGGCCGTCTCGTCGTTGTTGGTAATCAAGCCTACCACTGTAGTGTCGTCCGCAAACTTGATGATTGAGTTGGAGGCGTGCATGGCCACGCAGTCGTGGGTGAACAGGGAGTACAGGAGAGGGCTCAGAACGCACCCTTGTGGGTCCCCAGTGTTGAGGATCAGCGGGGTGGAGATGTTGTTACCTACCCTCACCACTTGGGGACCCTCACCAACCGGGCCCGTCAGGAAGTCCAGTACCCAGTTGCACAGGGCGGGGTCGAGACGCGGGGTCGAGACGCAGGGTCTCGAGCTTGATGACGAGTTTGGAGGGTACTAAGGTGTTAAATGCTGAGCTGTAGTTGATGAACAGCATTCTCACGTAGGTATTCCTCTTGTCCAGATGGGTTAGGGCAGTGTGCAGTGTGGTAGCGATTGCGTCGTTTGTGGGGCGGTAAGCAAATTGGAGTGGGTCTAGGGTGTCAGGTAGGGTGGAGGTGATATGGTCCTTGACTAGTCTCTCAAAGAACTTCATGATGACGGAAGTGAGTGCTACGGGGCGGTAGTCGTTTAGCTCAGTTACCTTAGCTTTCTTGGGAACAGGAACAATGGTGGCCCTCTTGAAGCATGTAGGAACAGCAGACTGGGATAATGATTGATTGAATATGTCCGTAAACACACCAGCCAGCTGGTCTGCGCATGCTCTGAGGACGCGGCTGGGGATGCCGTCTGGGCCTGCAGCCTTGCGAGGGTTAACACGTTTAAATGTTTTACTCACATTGGCTGCAGTGAAGGAGAGTCCGCAGGTTTTGGTAGCAGGCCATGTCAGTGGCACTGTATTGTCCTCAAAGCGAGCAAAGACGTTATTTAGTCTGTCTGGGAGAAAGACTTCCTGGTCCGCGACGGGGATGGTTTTCTGTTTGTAATCCGTGATTGACTGTAGACCCTGCCACATACCTCGTGTGTCTGAGCCGTTTAATTGCAACTCTACTTTGTCTCTATCCTGACGCTTAGCTTGTTTGATTGCCTTGCGGAGGGAATAGCTACACTGTTTGTATTCGGTCATGTTTCCGGTCACCTTCCCCTGGTTAAAAGCAGTGGTTTGCGCTTTCAGTTTCGCGCGAATGCTGCCATCAATCCACGGTTTCTGGTTTGGGAATGTTTTAATAGTTGCTGTGGATACGACATCGCCGATGCACTTTCTAATGAACTCGCTCACCGAATCAGCATATTCGTCAATGTTGTTGTTGGACGCAATGCGGAATCCACGTGATTGAAACAGTCTTGAGATGAACCGGTTTTAGAGTTTTTAAATGTTGCTGTAACGAATCTCCTCTTCGTCTAAGGTAGAGTAAGAAGGATCGGACCAATATGCAGCGTGGTAAGTGTTCATCATATTTTAATTGAAAAACTGAACACTACACAAAATAACAACGAAGAGAAAACGAAAAGGTTCTGCCAGGTGAACAGACACTAAACAGAAATTAACCACCCACAAACAAGAGTGGGAAAACAGGCTACCTAAGTATGGTTCTCAATCAGAGACAAGGATTGACAGCTGCCTCTGATTGGGAACCATACCAGGCCAAACACATAGAAATACCAAACATAGAACAAAAACATCAAATGCCCACCCCAACTCACGCCCTGACCAACCTAAAATAGAAACATACAAAAGGAACTAAGGTCAGGACGTGACAGATGCGTAGGAAGTGTAGTGTACTGTTTAAAAAAATTATATTTCTGTATATGCTGCCTCTGATTGGGAACCATACCAGGCCAAACACATAGAAATACCAAACATAGAACAAAAACATCAAATGCCCACCCCAACTCACGCCCTGACCAACCTAAAATAGAAACATACAAAAGGAACTAAGGTCAGGACGTGACAGATGCGTAGGAAGTGTAGTGTACTGTTTAAAAAAATTATATTTCTGTATATATGAATTACAAATCAGCCTTTAACTAATTAAATCCTGTTTCTAGTCTATTAGTTACAATGTGTAACCATTGATGTCCCAGGACCAAGATTGGTAAACACTGTTGAAGTGTATAATTGTAATACATAAACTCAGCAAAAAAAGAAACGTCCCTTTTTCAGGACCCTGTCTTTCAAAGATAATTCGTAAAAATCCAAATAACTTCACAGATCTTCATTGTAAAGGATTTAAACACTGTTTCCCATGCTTGTTCAATGAACCATAAACAATTAATGAACATTCACCTGTCGAACGGTCGTTAAGACACTAACAGCTTACAGACAGTAGGCAATTAAGGTCACAGTTATGAAAAGTTAGGACACTAAAGAGGCCTTTCTACTGACTCTGAAAAACACCAAAAGACAGATTCCCAGGGTCCCTGCTCATCTGCGTGAACGTGCCTTAGGCATGCTGCAAGGAGGCATGAGGACTGCAGATGTGGCCAGGGCAATAAATTGCAATGTCTGTACTGTGAGACCCCTAATACAGCACTACAGGGAGTCAGGACGGACAGCTGATCATCCTCGCAGTGGCAGACCATGTGTAACAACACCTGCACAGGATCGGTACATCCGACCATCACACCTTGCGGACAGGTACAGGATGGCAACAACAACTGCCCGAGTTACACCAGGAATGCACAATCCCTCCGTCATGTCCGCAATAGGCTGAGAGAGGCTGGACTGAGGGCTTGTAGGCCATGTTGTAAAGGCAGGTCCTCACCAGACATCACCAGCAACAACGTTGCCTACCGGAAAAAAGTGCTCTTCACTGACGAGTTGGGGTTTTGTCTCACCGGGGGTGATGGTCGGATTCACGTTTATCGTCAAAGCAATGAGCGTTACACCGAGGCCTGTACTCTGAAGCGGGATCGATTTGGAGG
This sequence comes from Oncorhynchus clarkii lewisi, assembly GCF_045791955.1. Lineage (NCBI taxonomy): Eukaryota > Metazoa > Chordata > Actinopteri > Salmoniformes > Salmonidae > Oncorhynchus > Oncorhynchus clarkii. Next base: position 35,313,147 of record NC_092165.1, read on the forward strand.
TGGAGGGTCCGTCATGGTCTGGGGTGGTGTGTCACAGCATCATCAGACTGAGCTTGTTGTCATTGCAGGCAATCTCAACGCTGTGCATTACAGGGAAGACATCCTCCTCCCTCACGTGGTACCCTTTCTGCAGGCTCATCCTGACCGTCCAGCATGACAATTAGAGGTCGACCGATTGTGATTTTTCAGCGCCGATACAGATACCGATTATTGGAGGACCAAAAAAAGCCGATACCGATTAATCAGCCGTTTTATTTATTTATTTTTTGTAATAATGACAATTACAACAATACTGAATGAACACTTATTTTAACTTAATAGAATACATCAATAAAATCTATTTAGCCTCAAATAAAATGAAACATGTTCAATTTGGTTTAAATAATGCAAAAACAAAGTGTTGGAGAAGAAAGTAAAAGTGCAATATGTGCCATGTAAAAAAGCTAACGTTTAAGTTCCTTGCTCAGAACATGAGAACATATGAAAGCTGGTGGTTCCTTTTAACCTGAGTCTTCAATATTCCCAGGTAAGAAGTTTTAGGTTGTAGTTATTATAGGAATTATAGGACAATTTCTCTCTATACGATTTGTATTTCATATACCTTTGACTATTGGATATTCTTATATGCACTTTAGTATTGCCAGTGTAACAGTATAGCTTCCGTCCCTCTCCTCGCCCCTACCTGGGCTCGAACCAGGAACACATCGACAACAGCCACCCTCGAAGCAGCGTTACCCATCTCTCGACAAAAGCCGCGGCCCTTGCAGAGCAAGGGGAACAACTACTCCAAGTCTCAGAACGAGTGAAGTTTGAAACGCTATTGTTCCCCAAGTCTCAGAGCGAGTGACGTTTGAAACGCTATTAGTTCACATCGGTTACACCAGCCTAATCTCGGGAGTTGATAGGCTTGAAGTCATAAACAGCTCAATGCTTGAAGCACAGGGACGAGCTGCTGGCAAAACGCACGAAAGTGCTGTTTGAATGAATGCTCACCATCGCTCAGTCATACTGCTCTCTCAAATCATAGACTTAATTATAACATAATAACACACAGAAATACGAGCCTTAGGTCATTAATCGAATCGAATCCGGAAACTATCATCTCGAAAACTAGACGTTTATTCTTTCAGTGAAATACGGAACCGCTCCGTATTTTATCTAACGGGTGGCATCTCTAAGTCTAAATATTCCTGTTACATTGCACAACCTTCAATGTTATGTCATAATTACGTAAAATTAGGCGGCCCAAACTGTTGCATATACACTGACTCTGCGTGCAATGAACGCAAGAGAAGTCACAATTTCACCTGGTTAATATTGCCTGCTAACCTGGATTTGTTTTAGCAAAATATGCAGGTTTAAAAATATATACTTCTGTGTATTGATTTTAAGAAAGGCATTGATGTTTATGGTTGGGTACAGTCGTCCAACGATTGTGCTTTTTTCGCAAGTGTGCTTTTGTTAAATCATCCCGAGTTTGGCGAAGTTGGCTGTCTTTGTTAGGAAGAAATAGTCTTAACAGAGTTCGCAACAAGCCAGGTTAGCAGGCAATATTAACTAAATATGCAGGTTTAAAATATATACATGTGTATTGATTTTAAGAAAGGCATCGATGTTTATGGTTAGGTACACATTTGAGCAAGACAGTCCTTTTTCGCGAACACGCACCGCATCGATTATATGCAACGCAGGACTGTAACGACGTTCGTCTGTAGGAGGAGAAGCGGACCAAAAAGCAGCGTGGTGGTTATTCATGTTCTTTAATGGAAAACTGAACAATACATGAAATAACTCAAATCTACAAAACAACAAACGGAACGTGAAAACCTATACAGCCTATCCTGTGACAACAAACACAGTGACAGGAACAATCACCCACAAACACACAGTGAAAACCAGGCTACCTAAGTATGATTCTCAATCAGAGACAACTAATGACACCTGCCTCTGATTGAGAACCATACTAGGCCGAAAACATAGAAATGCCCCAAAACATAGAAAAACAAACATAGACTGCCCACCCAACTCACGCCCTGACCATACTAAATAAATACAAAACAACAGAAATAGAGGTCAGCATGTGACAAGGACACGCTAGATAAACTAGTAATATCATCAACCATGTGTAGTTAACTAGTGATTATGATTGATTGTTTTTTATAAGATAAGTTTAATGCTAGCTAGCAATTTACCTTGGCTTAACTGTAAGGTTGCAAGATTGAATCCCCGAGCTGACAAGGTAAAAATCTGTTATTCTGCCCCTGAACGAGGCAGTTAACCCACCGTTCCTAGGCCGTCATTGAAAATATGAATGTGTTCTTAACTGACTTGCCTAGTTAAATAAAGGATAAATAAAGGTGTAAAAAAAAAAACAGCCAAAATCAGTGTCCAAAAATACAGATTTCCGATTGTTATGAAAACGTGAAATATGCCCTAATTAATCGGCCATTTCGATTAATCGGTCGACCTCTAATGACAATGCCACCAGCCATACTGCTCATTCTGTGCGTGATTTCATGCAGGACAGGAATGTAGGTGTTCTGCCATGGCCAGCACAGAGCCCGGATCTCAAACCCATTGAGCACGTCTGGGACCTGTTGGATCGGAGGGTGAGGGTTAGGGCCATTCCCCCCAGAAATGTCAGAGAACTTGCCGGTGCCTTGGTGGAAGAGTGGGGTAACATCTCACAGCAAGAACTGGCAAATCTGGTGCAGTCCATGAGGAGGAGATGCACTGCAAAACTTAATGGAGCTGGTGGCCACACCGGACGGATACTGACTGTTACTGATTTTTGACCCCTTTGTTCAGGGACACATGTCTGTGGAACTTGTTCAGTTTATGTCTCAGTTGTTGAATTTGGTTATGTTCATACAAATATTTACACATGTTAAGTTTGCTGAAAATAAACGCAGTTGACAGTGAGAGGACGTTTCTTTTTTTGCTGAGTTCACATGCAGACACAGCATCATATAAAGGCTGAAATGTGATACTCCTGGTACTGGATATGACTGAAAAATAATCTCCAAGACATTCATACCTGAACTGCACCTTTATTTGCCAAGGTAGAGTACATGATCAGTGAATATATTACATGTACAGGCCACAATGTGGGGATCTCATCATGCATGGTAATAACTTGTCTACGACTTGCATCCTTGGCACAAAGTTATATTATATTCTACTCAATCCATGGTCATTAATGTCATTCAGACTGTTTTGAAGTTGATACAACTGGCTATGATAGCTGAGGTTCATAGCTATGTTGTGAACTAATATGTATACTAAACGTTTGGGTCCATACACAGATCTGCTAGACAGCTAGCTACACATCCATAGGCATACAGGGATTTTAATCATCCACTGCACAATAAGCAAGAGCATAGCTAGGTACGTTATTTCATCTATCACCATTGCATGGCAAATATCAGCAAGGCAAGCTTACAAAATTGTACATTCAATTTGCAGTAAATGTTTTAGCTAGATTCTTTACATCCACTGTTTCACAAGACGACAGCCTGGTTTGCTGGTTGTCTCAGGAGTCGCTAAAACATTAAACAACCAGAATTACAATTTCAGACTCATGCCGCAACACCCATAAAGCATAAAGCTAGCTTGCTAAATCGCAATGTTCATAAAACGGCATCATGTGCTAGCGTATCATTCCCGTTAGGTTCTCTGGCAGGCTATTCCAGAGGATGGGGGCATAGTAACTAAAGGCTGTCTCTCTCTCCTTGGTCCTAAACGTTGGGATAGTTAAAAGGCCTGTGCCAGAGGACCTGAGGGACCTACTGGTTACGTAACTAAAAAGCATGTCTGACATGTATTGGGGTGCATAAACATGGATTGATTTAAAAACCAATAAAATAATCTTAAAATGTATTCTAAAACTCACAGGCAAGCCAGTGCAGACACTTAAAACCGGTGTAATGTGTTCTCTCCGTCTGGTCTTGGTCAATACCCGTGCTGCAGCATTCTGTATGTTTGACCAATGGCTTTCTCGGGTGGACCAGACAGGAGAGAATTACAGTAGTCAAGCCTGCTTGTAATAAAAGCATTGATGCGTCTCTCTGTATCAGCCTGAGAGAGAAATGGCCGCACCGTGGCAATGTTCCTCAGGTGGTAAAAAGCTATTTTGGTCACATTCCTAATGTGTGATTCAAAGAGGCAGGACCTTCAGACTCTTCTCGCTCTTTGAGGCAGGACATTGAGTGTGATCAAAGCACAAATATCGTTGGATAACTCTATAAAGTCTCAAAATGCCTGATTCAGACCTGTTGCAGACAAAATAGCCCTACAATTTTTTACATTAAGTTGATTACTTGTTGTTGTTGTTTTTCAGATCCATTTTATGCCCAAGTTATTTATTCAGTATTTATTTATTGTTTCGCTATTTGTGGTGTTGTAAGACCAACCCATGACTTTGGAGATGTCTTTCTTTTCTTTCAGCCATCAATGAGTTCCCTAAGGATGTCTTCACCACCTACCAGCGCACCAGAGGAGCTGTCCTGCTGCACATATTTGCGGTAGGAGATTGATGTGTGTGTGTGTGTGTGTGTGTATGTGTGTGTGTGTGTGTGTGTGTGTGTGTTTAACACCATGTGGTTCAGTAAATCAGGTGTGTGTTGTTGACTGTGTGTGTATGTGCATATATGCGTGCATGTTTCTAGCTTACATATGTGTCCATCCGTGCGCACATGTCTTTACAAAAAGATGACCCTGCTGGGATGTACTGGTCCGTAGGCACTACTAGGCAGTATGTTATCTTCAGTCCTGTCGTCTTCATCTGGGATAGAAGTGGTGCGGCTCTGTGATGGACCTTTGTTTTTAACGGTCTGTGTCATTGTTTGTGACCTGTTATCTTCCTGTCCGGTGATGTCCTGGGAAGTGCTGTGAACAACATGGGTTGGTTTGTACCCAGCCCCAGCGCCCTCTGGGCAGAGCCTGTCGTCGCTTCCTTACACAACAAAAGGCACATCAAACATGCAGCCTCAGTTGACTCTTCTTTTTCTTTGGTTGGGAAAGACAACTTTCTGAGGGCAGGATAGAGAATAGCAGGATGTGTGTACAGTTGCTGACGTAATTGTGTCTATTCTAACTCAGTGATGTTGTATAGTAGTGTTCACTGTGCACAGCACAATTTCTTCTTTAACCCTCTCCACTCTTCTCTCATCTCTATTTTTTCTTGTTCTACCTCTCTGTCTATCTCGCTCCCTTTTCTACCCCCCTATCTCTCTCTCTCTTGCTCTCTCAGGCCCTCTACATGTTTCTGGCCTTGGCCATCGTCTGTGATGACTACTTTGTGATGTCATTGGAGAAGATCTGTGAGGTGGGTGAATTGAGCTCTCAATAGCAATCTCCTCTAGGCCATCAACCTCCTTCCTCTCCCTACGTTATTGACGTGTCGATGTGATGTGTTTGTGTGTCGATATTTGATGCATGAGGCTTCAGTGTGAGATTGTGCTTCCTCTCTTGGTGTGTCTGTCAGAAACTGGACCTAAGTGAAGATGTGGCAGGAGCTACTTTCATGGCTGCTGGCAGCTCAGCACCAGAGCTGTTCGCTTCAATTATAGGTGAGATGGGCTCATACTCTCTCACACTAGCACACTCACAGTACATACTGTACAAGTGCAAACATGCTCACCTACAAGTAGGTGAAATACATTCAGTAGTATGTAGACTGTATGTTCAATGCACTACGTTGGTATATAGGTTTCAGGTAAATGTTGTTAAGAGGTGATCACATTTGGGAGATAACTGCCTCTCTCTTTACCACTCTTAATCTCTCCTTTTCTGTCTTTCCCCCTCTCTCTCTCTCCTCTCCTTCTCTGTCTTTCCCTCTCTCTCTCTCTCTCTCTCTCCTCCCCTTCTCTGTCTTTCCCTCTCTCTCTCTCCTCCCCTTCTCTCTTTCTCCTTCTTTCCTGAAGGTGTCTTCATCACTCATGGAGACGTGGGTGTTGGAACCATAGTGGGCTCAGCGGTGTTCAACATTCTATGCATCATCGGTGTGTGCGGAATCTTCGCCGGACAGGTGTGTGCGTGTGCGTGTATGTGTATGTGTGTGTGTGGAATCTTCGCTGGACAGGTGTGTGCGTGTGTGTGTGTGCGCGTGTGCGTGCGTGTGTGAGCCCCATGTGCCTCAGTCTATTGTTGCACACTGCCAGAATGGGACCATTGTGTCAATGGGGCTATTTTATGCCCCAAATAACTCATTCAGTATTAGATGTATACAGGCCTGGGTTGCTCCACCAATTTGGTGCATTTTGAAAAGTGTAACTTGGTCAAATTTGTTTGGGATTTCACCAAATTGTAACACTCTGTCATAAAGAGCACATGTTCAACTTCATTAAAAAAAACATGTTTTCACATCTCAAGAGGTTAAATAACAAATTGACTATAGTTATTGCCTGTCAAGTGCCACATAAGGTAACAACAAGGTTGACAGTAACAGGTTTGACAGTTTCTTCTTAAATCAGCAATGAATCTGCTTGTGATAAGTGGAATGGAAGCTTGTGTACAAAAGGGATGGGCAATTGAACGCTTGCTTCACAATTATTTGATTGTTAAAACATTTCTAGCCTTTGTATCTATGGGTAACAGTGTTGATGTGTGTTACTCGACCTACTCAGTTTTCTGCCACAAAACACCAGAAAGTGGCCAAAAGGAGTAGAACCAATATATCTGCTTTTACTCTATGATTTTACTATTGGATGTTGAATGTTTCTTTAAAAAAATATAGTTTTACCATAGTGAAACAAGAGTTCCGTTCAGATGTAAATGAATCACTAATCACCTCAAATCAACAACATAACTAAGGCTTTACAATGATAGGGAATTTTGGGGGTTAAGTGGGTTAAAATCTTCTGGAAGTTGACACAGGGTTGACGGAGGGACATGTCAAAATGTTGGCACTTTAGCCAGCCTTTATTCATATATGTTTATATTTTTAAAATGAAAGATGAAAGATTTATTGAGTAATACATGTGGTCTATATTAAAGGGCACTTCATTTAATATATCAGGCTTTTAAAATGCAATATTGGTGCACAATTTCCACTTAAAATATCAAAGGGATGCAAAAGGCCCTCTTTTAGTGGAATGACCCGCCTACTGTATTACACACATTTAGTTTTGCTTCCTTTTGTGTACCAGCAGATGCCCACATGATATTTTTTTGTTGTTGCCAAACACAACATAAACTGCCAGGATTATGTCATCATGTTTTTAAGCTGTGTTTTGTCTGATAACTGCTGTGCAGCAAAAAGCTTTTACAGGTCTGGTTGCATTTAAAGTGCTGCCTGCAGCCTAAAAGACTCTCAACTGCTTTTGACAGGACAAGCGAGCACAATCCTGTCACTAGTTGTCACTACTTGTCACTAGTTTCCACAGCCACAAATTTAAAATGAGCTACTGTATATTACAAAAATTCATTTTTTTTAAACATTGCTTTTTGGCCTCAATTCAAAGTGTAAGTAGCAGATAATGAACACTAACATATATTTATGTAGTTTGGTGAGGTACAGTGCCTTGCGAAAGCCCCCTTGAACTTTGCGACCTTTTGCCACATTTCAGGCTTCAAACATAAAGATATAAAACTGTATTTTTTTGTGAAGAATCAACAACAAGTGGGACACAATCATGAAGTGGAACGACATTTATTGGATATTTCAAACTTTTTTAACAAATCAAAAACTGAAAAATTGGGCGTGCAAAATTATTCAGCCCCTTTACTTTCAGTGCAGCAAACTCTCTCCAGAAGTTCCGTGAGGATCTCTGAATGATCCAATGTTGACCTAAATGACTAATGATGATAAATACAATCTACCTGTGTGTAATCAAGTCTCCGTATAAATGCACCTGCACTGTGATAGTCTCAGAGGTCCGTTAAAAGCGCAGAGAGCATCATGAAGAACAAGGAACACACCAGGCAGGTCCGAGATACTGTTGTGAAGAAGTTTAAAGCCGGATTTGGATACAAAACGATTTCCCAAGCTTTAAACATCCCAAGGAGCACTGTGCAAGCGATAATATTGAAATGGAAGGAGTATCAGACCACTGCAAATCTACCAAGACCTGGCCGTCCCTCTAAACTTTCAGCTCATACAAGGAGAAGACTGATCAGAGATGCAGCCAAGAGGCCCATGATCACTCTGGATGAACTGCAGAGATCTACAGCTGAGGTGGGAGACTCTGTCCATAGGACAACAATCAGTCATATATTGCACAATATATATTGCACTGGCCTTTATGGAAGAGTGGCAAGAAGAAAGCCATTTCTTAAAGATATCCATAAAAAGTGTCGTTTAAAGTTTGCCACAAGCCACCTGGGAGACACACCAACCATGTGGAAGAAGGTGCTCTGGTCAGATGAAACCAAAATTGAACTTTTTGGCAACAATGCAAAATGTTATGTTTGGCGTAAAAGCAACACAGCTGAACACACCATCCCCACTGTCAAACATGGTGGTGGCAGCATCATGGTTTGGGCCTGCTTTTCTTCAGCAGGGACAGGGAAGATGGTTAAAATAGATGGGAAGATGGATGGAGCCAAATACAGGACCATTCTGGAAGAAAACCTGATGGAGTCTGCAAAAGACCTGAGACTGGGACGGAGATTTGTCTTCCAACAAGACAATGATCCAAAACATAAAGCAAAATCTACAATGGAATGGTTCAAAAATAAACATATCCAGGTGTTAGAATGGCCAAGTCAAAGTCCAGACCTGAATCCAATCGAGAATCTGTTGAAAGAACTGAAAACTGCTGTTCACAAATGCTCTCCATCCAACCTCACTGAGCTCGAGCTGTTTTGCAAGGAGGAATGGGAAAAAATGTGATGTCTCTCGATGTGCAAAACTGATAGAGACATACCCCAAGCGACTTACAGCTGTAATCGCAGCAAAAGGTGGCGCTACAAAGTATTAACTTAAGGGGGCTGAATAATTTTGCACGCCCAATTTTTCAGTTTTTGATTTGTTAAAAAAGTTTGAAATATCCAATAAATGTCGTTCCACTTCATGATTGTGTCCCACTTGTTGTTGATTCTTCACAAAAAAATACAGTTTTATATCTTTATGTTTGAAGCCTGAAATGTGGCAAAAGGTCGCAAAGTTCAAGGGGGCCGAATACTTTCGCAAGGCACTGTATATTAACTAATATACATGGGTTATAACTAGGGCTGGGCGATATGGCCTAAAAGTAATATCTACATACAGAGGTTTGGACGATTCACAATATATATCTTGATTTTTCTAGTTTTTCTCTTATTAAGGAAATTAAAAGTTGGCCAAGACATAATTCTTAATTGAATTGTCTTTATTAAAATTTAAAAAATGGACAAGGCCTCAAGGCCTATTTGTGCCAAACAAATTAACACTGCTTGCCAGGCTGTCATCATTGTATGCAAATCAAAATTGAATGAAAAAATGTATCCCTAGGAAGAATTTGCACAATAATTCATCAAATTATAAAATTCTGTCAAACAAAATATCTTCCTTTACATTGTTCTTCACAAGTTTCTGGCGAGGAACACAACCCTGTGTCACGTTGGTATGAGGGATTGAGAGACAGGCGCAGGAATACGTAATAGGGGTTTCAATTAAACCCAAATTACGGCGTGGTGTGTAAAGGCACGGGGACGAAGATCAAACAAACATGTAACAAAACAGGGTAGGAAGCCAAAACAAAAGAGCGAGGAGTACCTCGAATAAATAACACACTCGCACAATGATTATCACACGGGACGAGACCCGTAATCATCTGCGCAATCCACAATGGCACGAAAGCCAAAACACACAGCACAGGTACTCACATGCACCAACGGATAATGTAACAATAATCGAAAGCCCAATGGAAACCAAAGGGCACACTTATACAAATACTAATCAGTGGGAATAGGGGACAGGTGTGTGTAATGAAAGTTCCGGAGGGATCCGTGACACTCTCCCCCCTCTCTCGCTCTTTCTTTCTCTCTCTCCTCTCTTCTCCATCTCTCTTCCTTTTGTCTCATTCTGTCTTTCCTCTCCTCTCTTTCGCTCTCACTCTCTTTCCTTCTCTGTTCCCTTTGTCTCGTTCTCTCTCTCCTCCAGGTAGTATACCTGACTAAGTTTGCAGTGTTCCGTGACTCGCTCTACTACACCCTGTCTGTGTTGGCATTGATTGCAGTGAGTAACTGATCATCTCATCCCTAGTCTACTTTACATAATGAGGCCATTCAGACTGTCTACGCCACTGAGCTCATAGAAGGTTGTGGGGAGGAGATTGTTCTCGCAGCTGCTTGTGTGTGTGTGTGTGTGTGTGTGTGTCTGGGGTTCTCTGTAATAATGGGAACTGGGGAGCATCTCAGTTTGGAGTGCTGATCAAGGATCAGATCCCATATGCCCATGTAATCCTATTCATTGTGATCTAATTGGCATAACTGATCCTACGTCAGAGCTCCTACTCGGAGACACTTCATAAATACGACCTCTGTATTGAATACACGGCATACCCTTTCACACTATCATACGTTACATAATGAGGCCATTCAGAGAGCCTCTAGTGGCCTTTTAACCTTCATTTACTGCCTAGCCCACTGGGCTCACTGAGAGACAGAGACCCAGCGGGCCGATAGACAGAACATTCCTCTGCTCTGAGAGAGAGAGAGATAGAGAGAGAGAGAGATAGAGAGAGAGACTCTTTAGAAACTCCAGACAGCACTTCATACTGTCATTGCTTTTAATGTAAACAGTATAGGAACTGTTCTTTGTGCTACTTTCTCATAGCCATCTGTCTGTGACAGTAACTGCACCCTTGATGCATTTCGACGACAAGTTTGTCTAAGTTTGAGTTTCTTTAGAAGAAAAGTAAAGTTGATGCTCTTTCCCCTTGAAAGTATGGACGTTAGTGTAAGAATTGTTTCCCTGTTTCATTTTCTTAGGTCATTTACGATGAGAAGATAGTGTGGTGAGTACCCTGATGTGTGTTTCCTTGTGTCTCAGCAGAAGGTTTGTGTGTGTATGTGTGGGTGGGTAGGTGGGTGTGTGTGTGTGCGCCTGCGGACATTCTGACTCTTCTCTGTCTGTCTCTGCAGGTGGGAGAGCTTAGTGCTAGTACTGATGTACTTTGGGTACATTCTGATCATGAAGTGAGTTCCACTGGGACCTGTTCCTTCCCGCCTCTCACACACACACACACACACACACACACACACACACACACACACACACACACACACACACACACACACACACACACACCTGAGCACACGCTACAAATAGAACAATCCACACACAGTATATTGTATATAACATAAGTTGAGTATAATGTACTGTGTACAAACTCTCAACTCTCAACTGACGATGTAAACCTTTTCTCGCATCAGATTTAACACCAGCATCCAGAACTATTTCACAGGGAAGGAAGACAAGAGCTTGGCCAACGGTAACACAGTGATCAGCAGCGAGCTGGAGGATGGTAATGCTTGTTATGACAGTTACATGTGGGATGATCCGTCCAAGCCGTTACTCTCTCCAGGTAAAGGTAACCAGACAGGCTTTATGGTCACCTCTCAGCCAACCCTCTGCCACTCTGACTGGCCTTCTAGCAGAACAACTACTCTACTGTATCTGGTTGCCCTGGCAAACCTAGAAACTACTCTGAGCTTCTACTCCTGGCTCTTCCAATCTGGTTTAACATTGTCAACAGTCCTGTCCACTATCTCCTCCACTATCTCCTCCACTATCTTCATTCCTCTTTGTAAACTCACAGCTCTGATATCTTCTCTTTTACTCCAGTTTAGACTTTGTGTCTTTCTCTCCGAGTGGCTGATCTTCTCTCAGTGATAGAGGCTGTGCTGTATTTCAGAGTTCTCCTCTCCTGTCTAGTAGAGTCAAGCTGAAGTGGTGCTGCCGTGTGGCAACCCTGTCGCTACTGTAGCAAAGCCTGTCTGTTTAGCCTTACTAAACCTACCTGCCTGCTGTGACCTGGTCTGTGAGCTGGTGACATATGCTGCTGTGCTGTGTAGTGATGTGGTGTGCTATGCAGTTCTGTGTCTCGCCCTCTTCTACTGTGTCAAGTACAGTCCATTATTCCAGTCACAACATGTACATCAGTGGAGGCTGGTGGGAGGAGCTATAGGAGGACAGGCTCATTGTAATGGCTGGAATGGAATCAATGGAACTGAGTCAAACATGTGGTTTCCATACCTGTCATGTGTTTGATACCGTTCCATTCATTCCATTCCAGCCATTACAATGAGCCCGTCCTCCTATAGCTCTTCCCACCAGCCTACACTGACGTACGTATATGTGTAAGGGTGTGCGAGTTGGTGTTGGTGCGTAGCTGCGCAGGCATTTGTATGTCTGCGTGCCTGTGTGTATGATGTGTGTGTGTCCCTGTGTGTGCTTGCCTCTGTGTGAGTGTGCGTCTCTACTATACTATGGGCCCAGTTCAAGGCCCATTGAAGACGTTGTCAGATGGGATCACACCTTGTGTGTGTGTGTGTGTGTGTGTGTGTGTGTGTGTGTGTGTGTGTGTGTGTGTGTGTGTGTGTGTGTGTGTGTGTGTGTGTGTGGGGCTCACTCTGCTGCTGTCACGCCACCACTTTATTTGTACCTCCTGACATACAGTATCCTTCGGGCTGGTATGCGAGTGTGTGTGTGTGTGTGTGTGTGTGTGTGTGTATGCGCGTCCGTGCATTTGTGTGTTTTCATGTGTGGGTGTGAATGAGAGAGAGGGAGTTTGCTGGTCTGGCATGTGGGTGTATTAGGCATGTGTGCCAATGTGGGTACCTACCTTGTGGTTGTGTAATGCTTCTTATGCTGCTGCCTCTGCTGCAGCAGCTGCCTCTTCTTCTTCTTCTTCTTCTACAGCTTCTTCTTTTTCTTCATTTTCATCTTCTGCAGCTTCTTCTTCTTATTTTTCTTCTTCTGCAGCTTCTTCTTCTGCAGCTTCTTCTTCTGCACCTTCTTCTTCTGCTGCTGCTTCTTCTTCTTTTTCTTCTTCTGCAGCTTCTTCTTTTTCTTCTTCTTTTTTCTTCTGCTGCAGCTTCTTCTTCTGGTGCTTGGTGTGTAGAGTTAGTCCAAAGTGACTTTATGCATCCGTCTATGCTGTCTCACCATCTCTGTGTCTCCAGTGAAGCCCACTAAGATGTACAGTCGTGGCTCTGTGGTGATGGTGGATGAGATGATCAACTCCAGCCCCCCTAACTACAGTTTCCCAGACGCCGGCCTGCGCATCATGATCACCAACCATTTTGGCCCCAAGACACGCCTCCGCATGGCCAGCCGCCTCATCATCAATGAGGTGGGAGAGGTCACTGGGGTCAAGGGTTAGTTAGTGGTCAGAGGGTACAGGGTCAGTCAGGTGGGTCAGGCTGAGGAGCTTTGACACAGAACCCAAACATGTAGTTGTTACAGAAGGGGTTAAAGTTATTTTAAGTGACTTTTTACATTGTATAGAAGCCAGGCCAATTGGAGAGGAGCTCAGTTAGTGATTTACTTAGAAGTGTAGAATGTTTGGCCAATCGGAGATTAGAGAGAAATTACAGTGTAAGACGATATGCTTTTGTGGAAAGGCCTACTAGAGAGAAGTACAGTTTAGAACGATTTACTGTTGTAGAAAGCTAGGCCTACTAGAGAGAAGTACAGTTTAGAACGATTTACTGTTGTAGAAAGCTAGGAGAGAAGTACAGTTTAGAGTGATAACTAGCCCACTTAAGTTTTAATAGGTGGCCTGCATGCTTCAGTCATACTTGCCACATCATATGATCACTGTATGTGTCTCTATTGGTCAAAATATCCTGGGGGATATTCATCAAACTTTACAAGAGATAGCCCATTAAATAGCATGTGGGCAACTAAATCACTAAATCAGGTATGTGATGTTGCTACTACCACTGAGTGTGTGTGTGCGTGTGTTTGCGTGCGTGCGTGAGCAGCAACAGAGGTTGGTGCAGGCGTCTAACGGTGTGGACAACGAAACCATGGTGATCACTGATGGTAAACCTGAGACCTTGGAGAACGGCACCGTACCAGAGGACAAGACTGCAGAGGAAGAGGAGGGAGAAGCCCTGAACTCACCCTTCACCATCCCTGGTGGGTGTATGCGTGCCTGCATGGATGTATGGGTGTAATAGCTTCCATTACATTGGCTGGTACACCAATAAACTACTTTCACACCCTACTCAAACTGAACGCTAAGCCCCTTAGCGTACTTCATTGGTTGTAAGGAACATGAGCTGCTATTTCTGGTTCCCTCCACCAGGGGGCTGCATGGAGAAGGTGAAGTGGCTGATCTCCTGGCCCATCCTGTTGCTGCTCTACTTCACTGTGCCAAACTGTGCCAAGCCTCGCTGGGAACGCTTCTTCATGCTCTCCTTCTTCCTCTCCACCGTGTGGATTGCTGTCTTCTCCTACTTCATGGTCTGGATGGTGAGACACGTTGGAGATTTTTTAGAGCTTACGTGTCACTGTCGTTTTGTGACGCAAAGAAACACTGAGCAATTTGATTGTTTTCGCAACCGGAGTTGAAAAGTCCCAACTTTATAGAAATGGTCAGTGACGAGACTCCACGATAACCAATCGGGTAGGGAAGCTCTCTCCTCTAGTCGTTAGCAAGCTTTGACACTGTGCTGGATATACTACGAACTATGCTACCATGCGTTTTGCATGCTATTTGGAAGATTTCTGTATAATCTGTTAAATGTGTGACTGTGTGCGCAGGTAACCATAATTGGCTACACTCTGGGCATCCCTGATGTGATTATGGGCATCACCTTCCTGGCAGCTGGCACCAGTGTCCCCGACTGTATCGCCAGCCTTATTGTTGCTCGTCAAGGTACAGCACCACTCCCCCCCCCCCCCCCCCCCCCCCCTCTCTCTCTCTCATCTTCACATTTTTGAGTACAGTACCAGTGTACAGTATACTTTATGGTCTGTACAGGATTTTCCATATCTTAATCTTGATCTCTCTCTAGGTCTTGGGGATATGGCGGTTTCCAACACCATTGGTAGTAATGTCTTTGATATCTTGGTGGGACTGGGGCTCCCCTGGGCGATACAGACCATGGCTGTGGACTATGGCTCTGAGGTAAAGGAAGCACATCCAGGAACTGTTTGCCCTCATGCCTCTTGATCTCGATCTAGACCTCAGATTATTTATCTCTCTCTCTCTCCACCTCTCTCTCTCTCTCCATCTCTCTCTCTCTCTCTCTCTCTCTCTCTCTCTATAGGTGATGATCAACAGCAGAGGGCTGCTCTACTCTGTGGTGCTGCTTCTTGGCTCTGTGTTTCTGACAGTGAGTTAAATGAGATGTTTCTCCGTTTTGAACTTTGCACTCTCTCTCCCACTCTCTCTCTCTCTCTGTGTGTGTGTCTCTCTGTCCCTTCTTCTCCCTCTCCCATGATCTCTGTCTCTGACACTGTTTTCTCTCCCTCTGTGCCCTGCAGGTTCTGGGGATCCATGTGAATCATTGGAAGTTGGACCTGAAGCTGGGTGTGTACGTGCTGGTGATGTACGTCATATTCCTGTGTTTCTCCATCATGATTGAGTACAACGTCTTCACCTTCGTCAATCTGCCCATGTGTCTGGAGCAGCTGTAGGACGGCCACTGGACCAGAACGGAAGTCCCTGCTGAGTTATAGACTCAAACAGCCCTCTGGATCTAATCTTAATCGCTAACTAACACAATCATTTCTATAATTTTACATTTCCACATACACTTATTTTACACGCTCCTTCCCCATTCCAGACGTATTTGTCTGCCCTTACTATACCCCTTTCACATTCCTTCACCATCTATCCATAATGTACAGTTCCCTAGATCTTTACATTCATCCACAATATCCTCTGTCCCCCAAACCACACTACCTACACATGCTTTTGTGCTGTCAATTAGAGGAGGAGATACGAACAGAACTGTATGGATTCTCCTTACTAACTCAGAGGAACGGATGGCTATTCTGTCTTTCCCTCTTTCACCATCAGAAGGAAAGAAACACAGCTCACCTCTAAACAGAACCCACCTGGTTGAAACCCTCCTAGTCTCTACAAAATAACCCTGGACCACCATGACACTACCTTCCCTCCTCTGTTTGTATCTCATCCGGTCTGGGATTTTTTTTTTGTCAGGCATCTAACCATCCCTACTAAAGAAAAGGACCCGAGCAGCCCTCTCCGTATATTTATGAATTCTTCATTTATTGCCATTTTGATTTATTCTATTATCGTCTTTCTTTGGAAGGAAAACGAACATACATTTCATGAACATATTGCACTTTAGATGTTTTGTGTGAAAATAATTAGAGTATATATATGGCATATAATATATTATATTTTTACGGTTCAACGTTCTAGTTCCTCCTTTGTGTGGTGCAGTAAGGAGAGAAAGGGAGAAGGCAGCATCCTCTTTCTCTCTGGCAAGGAGTGGAGTGTCCAGGGGAGAACCTGTGCTTCTTCTGTTTCTGGACACTCTCCAACTGCAAGAAACTGCTGACCAAGACAAGACTGACATACCATGTTCTGTATTTGAGTGTGAGTGGAAGTAGGTGAGAGATTGCAAGAAAGGGAGGGGGAGTGTCTATTAGTATTCAGCTCCACTGTGGAGAGGAGAAAACCTCTTGGGAGACTGTGTCCCCCTTGGTGCTTGGTGGATGAGGATTTTACAGATGGCTTGAGTGTACGGGGAACAGGACTTGGGCCCTTTGGCTGAGGAAAAGCATGGATTTATTTTGGCATACTGTTGGAGGATCCAGAGCCAGGCTCGTACGCCTGAGTCGTGTTGATTTGTTTAAAAAGAAAAAAAATGCATTGTGTATTTGATATCTTCAGCTCCTAACAAGGCCAAGTCTTGTACTCTGTTCAGTTCCCTCTCCTCCCTGTGCACCAGTCTGTCTGTCTCAGAGGGCTGAAGAGCTGCTGCTGCCCCCCAGTGGTCTAAACAGAGTGGATCCCTATGCCACTGGCTGTGGTTGCTATGGGAGTGAGTATTATTGTGACACAAACCAGGAAGGATACGACCATGACCGGGACCATGGATGGGGATCTGTGCTGCACAATGGCAAACGTATTTATGTTGTGTGTGTGTGTGTGTTTCTGTAAATATGACCCGACATGCACAAGCTGAGGTCCTCTCGTTGTGATCCCCGTGCTTCTTTTCTTCTGCCAGTCGGGCAAGGTGGGATGCAGTTCCTGCGTAGATATTTTAAACTGCTTCCTTCTCTCCCCCTTACCCTGCCCCAAATCATCCTTCTCCTCCTCCTGGCTCTCTCTTTCTCTGTGATTATGTCTTCTCTAAATGCATGATGGGACGCGAGGCAGTGTTTATTTATTGCTCCCCAGAGCAGAAGCTTAGTGGGATGGGATAGGATCATCACCCTGTTCGTCCATCCGTCGACCTCCAAATATTGGCAGCTACGAGTCGAGTCGCCCTCTGCCCATTTGACTGACTTCTTGACCTCGTTATGGGTCGTGTTCATCAGGGCACACAAAGGAAAACGTTTTGAAACTAAAAGGAACATTTCTCATAGGACAAGTCTTAAGTAGTTGCTCCCTGTTTCAGTCAGTTTTCTTCTGTTTGGTGCCTAATGAACACGACCCAGTTCAGAGGTTGCTGTGGGAACAGAGGGTAGAGTCTGTATCGGTGTCAGTCGTGAGTGTGTAGGGTGTTGGTGGTGTATCGGTGTTGAAAAGTGTTGTCACTGTTTTCTGTGTTGAAAAGCAGACATTGGATGCAGTGTGTGGTATATATAATATAAACACATGTATGCAATCTCAATAAAAAGAGGACCAGGCAAGTACGATACAGCATATTATGCATTAAAAATTGTTTTATTGAAGATGCTGAAGGCATTCATACGATACAAGTACAAGCAAACACTTATGCACACACAAACACACATGCACTTGTCAAATGTTTACTCCATACTCACACATGCTCACGCACGCACGCACACACACACACACACACTAGTTTCTGGTGCAATAACAAATGAACTCAACCCTGTTGTGTTATGTAATATATAATAAAATATTCTATTTAGCAGATGCTTTTATCCAAAGCGACTTAGTCATGCATGCATACACTTTACATATGGGTGGTCCCGGGAATCGGACCCACTATCCTGGCGTTGCAAGCGCCATGCCGGAATGGGAGCTCTACACCTGTATTTGTCTTGTGCAACTCTTCTGAACTCCAAGGACATTTTGAAAAGTAGTCTTGGAGAAAGTGGCCATATCTTTCACTTTTAAATCTCACTTCATTTATTCCATTCCTAAAACGTTATTCTATTCATGTCATGGCAAAATCATTTTTTTTTGCCATGGGTTTTAGTTGTTGTTATTACATATTAACTAAGGGATGTGTATTGTGTAATTTTAACAATACATTTTGAAATGAATGGAATAGTCGATATCTTTTAAGTTTCAAAATGTATTATCACTAGGTGGGGATCAGGCTCTCCTGTAGGGTCAGATCCATGTTGTCGGTAAACACTGCACTGCACTATACTGATGTTGATTATAGCTCTGTATGCATACAGTGTCATATCTCACTAGATACCCACTGCTGTTGTTTACCTTTGTCAAAGAGAACTTGAGTGGAAGTGACCACAAACTTGACTGCACTGCAGAGCATGCATGAACACAACACACACATGCATTCACTTGTTCATTGCACTCACACACACACACACACACACACACACACACACACACACACACACACACACACACACACACACACACACACACACACACACACACACACACACACACACACACACACACACACACACACTCTCTCTCTCTTTGTTTCTGTTGTTACATACACAATTATGTACAACCTCTTGAGTAAATGTGACCTGGTTCACTGTGAGCGAAGGGTCATAAGGTCATTCATCCAAATTGATAAAGACCTTTTGGTATGGAGTTATTAAGAAAACAACTTCAATTTAAGACATTGGTGTGTAACTTGAATGTATTTGTCTTGCTATAAGTGGATGTATCCAACCAATGCATTTTACTGTAAAGCAATAATCATCAAAATATTTTAAAATAATTCTGTATATTGTTATATGAATCATGATTATCTAAAGAATCATATGGTGGACACATTAAATAATACTGTTCATAAATGCCTATGGTTCTCTCTAAATGTATTTCTTTGATCCCGTAATGCACACTTATTTTATGGTTGATGGCTTGAATGGTATTGTATTGTTATGGAATTGACTCCACTGTGAGGTCAAAGATGGTTTAGAAAATCTGTGGTGAGATTTCTGATCCAGTATTGTCTTTATTCTCACAAAAAGAAAGCCCAAATATAAAACATCCAAGGTAAGTGACAATGATTCATACGCAGATTAGATGACTGATGGGGCACTGTTTTGAAGCCACTGCGCCTCCATCTTTGCACTCCCCAACCATTGTCAATAATAAATAAATGAATGTCTATGTTTGTTTTTGCCACGTTTATTCTATAACAGACACCTTTATGCATACTTTTCAAATATATTATGTGAGCTAAATATGCAAATACATTTTTTAAATGTTTTCCTTAAAGTATAATTTTTTAGGAAGTATGCTATTCTCAATACAACAAAAACATACTTAAATACATGCATGTCCTTCTGTCCTTAAAACATTTAATTGAAATACTGTAGAATTCCATTCATTCCTGTGGAGGACTGCTTCTTCTGAGGAGGGCCAATATGGCCAATACATAGCATCAGAAATCCAGGGTATATACAGCTGAAGTCTGAAGTTTACATAAACGAGTTTTAATGACTCCAAGTCATTAAAGTGTTTCAACCACTCCACAAATGTCTTGTTAAGAAACTAGTTTTGGCAAGTCAGTTAGGATGTCTACTTTGTGCATGACAAGTAATTTTTCCAACAATTGTTTACAGACAGATTATTTCACTTATAATTCACTGTATCACAATTCCAGTGGGTCAGAAGTTTACATACACTAAGTTGACTGTGCCTTTAAACAGCTTGGAAAATTCCAGAAAATTATGTCATGGTGTTAGAAGCTTCTGATAGGCTAATTGACATCATTTGAGTCAATTGGAGGTGTACCTGTGGATGTATTTCCCAGTGCCTCTTTGCTTGACGTCATGGGAAAATCAAAAGAAGTCAGCCAAGACCTCAGGAAAAAAATTGTGGACCTCCACAAGTCTGGTTCATCCTTGGGAGCAATTTCCAAATGCCTGAAGGTACCACGTTCATCTGTACAAACAATAGTGCGCAATTATAAACACCATGGGACCACATAGCCGTCATACCA
The DNA here is from genome assembly GCF_045791955.1 of Oncorhynchus clarkii lewisi. Taxonomy (NCBI): domain Eukaryota; kingdom Metazoa; phylum Chordata; class Actinopteri; order Salmoniformes; family Salmonidae; genus Oncorhynchus; species Oncorhynchus clarkii. The sequence goes on from NC_092165.1 coordinate 35,333,409, forward strand.
CTCAGGAAGGAGACGCATTCTGTCTCCTAGAGATGAACGCACTTTGGTGAGAAAAGTGCAAATCAATCCCAGAACAACAGCAAAGGACCTTGTGAAGATGCTGTAGGAAACAGGTACAAAAGTATCTATATCCACAGTAAAACGAGTCCTATATCGACATAACCTGAAAGGCCGCTCAGCAAAGAAGAAGACACTGCTCCAAAACCTCTATAAAAAAAGGCAGACTACGGTTTGCAACTGCACATGGGGACAAAGATCATACTTTTTGGAGAAATGTCCTCTGGTCTGATGAAACAAAAATATAACTTTTTGGCCATAATGACCATCGTTATGTTTGGAGGAAAAAGGGGTAGGCTTGCAAGCCAAAGAACACCATCCCAACCGTGAAGCACAGGGTTGGCAGCATCATGTTGTGGGGGTACTTTGCTGCAGGAGGGTCTGGTGCACTTCCCAAAATAGATGGCGTCATGAGGAGGACAATTATGTAAATATATTGAAGCAACATCTCAAGACATCAGTCAGAAAATTAAAGCTTGATCGCAAATGGTTCTTCCAAATGGACAATGACCCCAAGCATACTTTCAAAGTTGTGGCAAAATGGCTTTAGGACAACAAAGTCAAGGTATTGGAGTGGCCATCACAAAGCCCTGACCTCAAACACATAGAAGATTTGTGGGCAGAACTGAAAAAGTGTGTGCGAGCAAGGAGACCTACAAACCTGACTCAGTTACACCAGCTCTGTCAGGAGGAATGGGCCAAAATACACCCAAGTTATTGTGGGAAGCTTGTGGAAGGCTACCCGAAACGTTTGACCCAAGTTAAACAATTTAAAGGCAACGCTACCAAATACTAATTGAGTGTATGTAAACTTCTGACCCACTGGGAATGTGATGAAAGAAATTAAAGCTGAAATAAATAATTCTCTCTACTATTATTCTGACATTTCACATTCTAAAATAAATTGGTGATCCTAACTGACCTAAGACATGGAATTGTTACTAGGATTAAATGTCAGGAATTGTGAAAACCTGAGTTTAAATGTATTTGGCTAAGGTGTATGTAAACTTCCGACTTCAACTGTACATGCACAGTAGGTAGAGTTACTCAGTGTATATGATTGTTGTCTACCTCTCATTTCAGGTGTGGGCATGTTTCACACCTGAAATAACAAGGTCACTCACCGACTCAGACTGTATTCAGTGCAAAGACGAGTTTGTGCAAGGCCACCACCACTAGAATGTGCTCAAGTAAGACATCCAGGTAACACCACTTCCACTTTCATCTTAGTTACAGAACAGAGACATAGAGCTTCATATGATGATCACCTACAGTACCAGTCAAAAGTTTGGACACACCTAATCATTACAGGGGTTTTCTTTATATTTACTATTTTCTACATTGTAGAATAATTATGAAGACATCAAATCTATGAAATAACACATAAAATAATCTAGTAACCAAAAAAACCTAATCAAAATATATTTTATACTTGAGGTTCTTCAGAGTAGCCACCCTTTGCCTTGATGACAGCTTTGCACACTCTTTGCATTCTCTTAACCAGCTTCATGAGGTAGTCACCTGGAATGCAATTGTTAAAAGTTAATTGTGGAATTTCTTTCCTTCTTAATGCATTTGAGCCAATCAGTTGTGTTGTGACAATGTAGGCGTGGTATACAGAAGATAGCCCTATTTCGTAAAAGACCAAGTTCATATTATGGCAAGAACAGCTCAAAAAAGCAAAGAGAAACGACAGTCCATCATTACTTTAAGACATGAAGGTCAGTCAATCCGGAACATTTCAAGAACTTTGAACGTTTCTTCAAGTGCAGATGCAAAAACCATCAAGCGTTATGATGAAACTGGCTGACCACAGGAAAGGGAGACCCAGAGTTACCTCTGCTGCAGAGGATATGTTCATTAGAGTTAGCAACCTAAGATATTGCAGCCCAAATAAATGCTTCACAGAGTTCAAGTAACAGAAACATCTCAACTGTTCAGAGGAGACTGCATGAATCAGGTCTTCATGGTCGAATTACTGCAAAGAAACCACTACTAAACGACACCAACAAGAAGAGACTTGCAATGGACATTAGACCAGTGGAAATCTGTCCTTTTGGTCTGATGAGTCCAAATTTGAGATTTTTGGTTCCAACCGCCGTGTCTTTGTGAGACACAGAGTAGGTGAATGGGTGATCTCTGCATGTGTGATTTCTACCGTGAAGCATGGATAAGGAGGTGTGATGGTGTGGGGGTTCTTTGCTGGTGACACTTTCAATGTTTTATTTAGAATTCAAGGCACACTTAACCAGCATGGCTACCACAGCATTCTGCAGTGATACTCCATGCCATCTGGTTTACGCTTAGTGGGACTATCATTTGTTTTTCAACAGGACAATGTTTCAACACACCTCCAGGCAATGTAAGGGCTATTTGACCAAGAAGGAGAGTGATTGAGTGCTGCATCAGATGACCTGCCCTCCACAATCACCTGACCTCAACCCAATTGAGATGGTTTGGGATGAGTTGGACCACAGTGTGAAGGAAAAGCAGCAAGTTCTCAGCATATGTGGGAACTCAAGACTGTTGTAAAAGCATTCCAGGTGAAGCTGGTTGAGAGAATGCCAAGAGTTGAAAAATCTGTCATCAAGGCAAAGGGTGGCTATTTTGAAGAATCTAAAATATCAAATTTGTTTAACACTTTTTTGGTTACTACATGATTCCATGTGTTATTTCATAGTTTTTATGTCTTCACTATTATTCTACAATGTAGAAAATAGTAAAAAATAAAGAAAAACCCTTGAATGGGTAGGTGTCAATGTAAATCTGTAACTGGTAATGTAAATCTGTCTAATCCAATCATTGACAAAACAGGCAAAAGACTGGTATTTTCAGCCAATGACAGTTATCCTCTATTTTCAACCAGCTGTATTGTCAGAGTGAAATTTTACATTTAGCATGGCAACAAAGGATAAGAAAGTAACAAGTTGTTCACTAGACCTACTGTGCAGTATAATGGATTACGTGCAGTTAATGTTTTAATACAATGGTTAATTATTGAATGCAACCCTGGTGCATGTTAGGAGCTCAAACATTTAATGAATCACTTTTTCTCACCCTATCTTTATAGAGGCACATGTTAAAAATCAACTTTATTGAATAAAAACAATACAATTCAGTGACTAATCTGACTCATCTGTTTCCATGCGTCTGGATGACAGGCTACCAGCAGGACAATGTGGTGATGCTCCATAAGGGCCTATCGGATGTCTGAGGCGTTCTGAAATGCCAACTCAAGCCCTCTGCCCCTGCTGTACAGAAGTCATCCTGGGGAGTGGGGCTGTCCACCTCTCGCTACAGAAGAAGACATCAGGTACTGCCTGAAACACCTAATCCGACAAGCATCACAATAGAAATACCACAATAACATGCACCGTACAAAAAGTTATAGTTAGAAAAATGTATTTATGTGTCACTACACAATGATACAACAACGCAAAATACAGATAAAAAAATAAATAGACAATATAGACACAATATAGAGTCAAATGTAGTTTTGAGACTAAAAAACAATCAAAGTCATGTGATAACTCCAGACAGTGTTATGTAACTTGGATGGTGATTTTTATGTCTTGAAACAATCACTTGACTACCCATGTAGGGTTCTTGTATGTGCAGACATTTACTTAAATGTGCATCCCTTAAAATATTCCCTGGTTGGAGTATGTAACATGGTCAATTATTGAACAACAGCCTTTGCTTAGAATATACTGTAGCAGTTCAGGCCAGACAAAATAAATGCTCTGAGTGACCATGCAGATTTAACATGAGGATAATCTGTCTTGTATTCATGTAGTGATTTCCAGGACATGACCCTGCGTTTCAAATACGTTTTGTAATCACTGACTCTACCCTCCTCCCCCTTTGTTTTCCGACATTTCACACTGGAATAAAAGTACTGTTGTTGTTTCACTGTGTGCAGAGACTTTAAATAAATCAAGGCTGCATTGTGGGAATTTAGGCTCCAGTCCATGTTCTCAGGAAAGGAAACTAGGTAAGGGTATTTTCCACTGAGTTTCCAATTGATATTCAGTAGGCAAGGAGAGAGCTGTTTCTGTTTGATCAACAGTAATAGCATTCAAACAGCCTCTCCAGAGTATTCCTAGCACTCTGTCTGTCTGTCTGTCTGTCTTCCGGGGACCCAAAAGTTGCTTTACAAAACGATAGAGTACAATATCAAAAGCATTTCTATGTCCCCAGTACTGTGTGTGTTTGAGGACAGCCTGCTGGTATCCAGCGTGTCCAGCCTGATGTCCTACAGCGGTCAGCTACAGGACATGGTCAGCTTCTACATGGGCTGTAGCTTCAAGGGTAGAGGGGTATCCATCCGTGCACTGTTTGTCCAGGGTGAATTGTTGCTGTTTCCGCTGCTCCAGAGTCCAATGCGGCGAGCTACACCGAGCACGCCAAGAGGAAGACCGTTACGGCCATGGACGTGGTCTACGCTCTGAATGCTTTTGTAAATGTGATATTTCCTTTTTATTATTATTTGTAATACATTTGCAAAAAATGTCCAAAACTGTTTTGCTTTGTCATTATGGGGTATTGTGTGTAGATTGATGAGGGAAAAAACTATTTCATCCATTGTAGAATAAGGTAGTAACAAAATGTGGAAAAAGTCAAAGGGTCTGAATACTTTCCAAATGCACTGGATATATATATATATAAATAGTTGTTTCCCTCATCAATCTACACACAATACCCCATAATGACAAAGCAAAACAGTTTTGGAAATTTTTTGCAAATGTATTACAAATAATAATAAAAAGGAAATATCACATTTACAAAAGCATTCAGAGCGTAGACCACGTCCATGGCCAAAACGGTCTTCCTCTTGGCGTGCTCGGTGTAGCTCGCCGCATTGGACTCTGGAGCAGCGGAAACAGCAACAATTCACCCTGGACAAACAGTGCACGGATGGATACCCCTCTACCCTTGAAGCTACAGCCCATGTAGAAGCTGACCATGTCCTGTAGCTGACCGCTGTAGGACATCAGGCTGGACACGCTGGATACCAGCAGGCTGTCCTCAAACACACACAGTACTGGGGACATAGAAATGCTTTTGATATTGTACTTTCGCCCCAGTCTGAGGTGCTGAGCGCTCTGGAGCAGGTTTTCAACAAGCATCACTCTGTACTTTTCTTCGTTCATCTTTCCCTCGATCCTGTCTAGTCTGCCAGTCCCTGCCGCTGAAAAACATCCCCACAGCATGATGCTGATGGTGACAGGTTTCCTCCAGATGTGAAGCTTGGCATTCAGGCCAAAGAGTTCAATCTTGGTTTCATCTGACCAGAGAACTTTGTTTCTCATGGTCTGAGAATCTTTAGGTGCCTTTTGGCAAACTCCAAGCAGGCTGTCATGTACCTTTTACTGAGGAGTGGCTTCCGTCTGGTCCCTCTACCATAAAGGCCTGATTGTTGGAGTGCTGCAGAGATGGTTGTCCTTCTGGAAGGTTCTCCCATCTCCAAAGAGGAACTCTTGAGTTCTGTCAGAGTGACTATCGGGTTCTTGGTCACTTCCCTGACCAAGGCCTTTCTCCCCGATTGCTCAGTTTGGCCGGGAGGCCATTTCTATGAAATAGTCTTGGTGGTTCCAAACTTCTTCCATTTAAGAAGGATGGAAGCCACTGTGTTCTTGGGGACCTTCAATGCTGCAGAAACGTTTTGGTTCCCTTCTCCAGATCTAGGCCTCGACACAATCCTGTCTCGAATCTCTACTGACAATTCCTTCGACCTCATGGCTTGGTTTTTGCTCTGACATGCACAGTCAACTGTGGGACCTTATATAAACAGGTGTGTGCCTTTCCAGAATTATGTCCAATCAATTGAATTTACCACAGGTGGACTCCAATCAAGTTGTAGAAACAATGGAAACAGTATGTTTGGCTGACCTCTAAAGTCTGACCTGTGTGTTACAAGGTAAGATAAAAACAGTCGTACCACTGCTCAGTTACCAAGGCAACAGCCCAGACACAGCACTGCCTGTTTCATGATGGAGACCCTAAGAAGCTCAGCTTTCAACACACACACACACATTCTTAACAACACCCAAACCCATATCAGCCAACCTCTCACACCGTCCTATTCATGAGGGTCAATTTAGTCTTTTATGCTCAGGTTTGACCACTTGGTGGCGATAGAAAGCAGTGGCAGAGCATCAATGGGAAACTGCATGAAAGGAGTGAACATCAAGCACCTGGTGGAGCCTATATGACCTGTTCACCACAGCCAGCACCATCCAGGGCATCAGCACAGATGTTATGGAGTCCGGTATTCAGTTACCGACAGGTCCACCAAGTATGCACACAGATCTTTACGAGAATATGCCTGTCTCAATATAGACTTAAATGTGTGTGTGTGTGTGTGTGTATGTATGTGTATGTGTGTGTGTGTGTGTGTGTGTGTGTGTGTGTGTGTGTGTGTGTGTGTGTGTGTGTGTGTGTGAACAGGGATAGGGGATGGAGGGAACGAGGTGGACGTGGGCAAGTTGAAGGAGGCAGTGAGGGAACACATGCCCAACGGGAGCCTGATAACCTGTGACATGGCTGCTGACTTCACCTTCACAGCAGGTTGGGGATGAATGTATTCATTTAAACATGTATTTACATGTGAAGTCGCCTTTAGCGATCCATTCTTACATGATTACTATATTATATTATTAGATACCGCTTTTAGATTTCCTATGAGCAGATTGGAGCGCTCACATTCTCCAGTGCCCTTTACAGGCAGAAGGGTGGTTGACTCAGGTTTGACGCAAGGGTTGTGTATTACTAACTGCATTCCATATAGCCAGGAAGTGTGTTGCTCGCTGAAGCAGAGTCAGACATCCTCTCACCATGATTAATTGAGACCAGAGCAGAAGTAGTTTCCATATGTGTTTTGTGTCCTCTCCTCTGTTTGATCATTATGTGACCCCTGACCATATCTGTGACCGCACACCGCCGCTGTCCTGACACCCTGTCCTCCGTACACACAGTTCGAGTGAGATTTCCAATGAATTCATTACGCATGATACTTAATAATAATAATAATAATTTAACTTGTATAGCGCTTTTCATAACAGAAAGAGATCTCAAAGCTGGTTCCTGAAACTTGAACTGGAAACGTGATACAGTGACCCAGGTTTACGGGATATTGGTTTACTCTCACAGCAAAGACAGAAGCAGGTTTAATTACCTCATGGTCCCAGCCTATTACCATTTGTGTTTTGTCATCTTCGAAAATCGAATTAGATCATGAGATCGCATTACTGAAAGAGTGTATGAGGGAGACTGTGAGAAACATTGTAGTAAATAGTGTTTTGAATCTCATCCTACTCATCCTCTTTACCCCGGTCTCTCTCTGTGCTGTAGAAGTGTCTAACTGGGGAGGCTACAGTGTAGCCTGTGCTCTGTACATCCTCAGTCTCGGTCCCATCCACTAGCGGTACTGTAGGTACCTCCACAAAGGCCTGGGCCAGGAATGTAGCAAAGGTAAGAATGTCTAGGCCCCAGCCTTAGACTACACTAGTTTTATGTGTATGTCTATGCTTCACCACATGCAGATCTTAGGCATGGGGCCAGAGCTGAGGCCCTCCACTGTTACAGTAAGACAGGATACTATAGGGAGGCACAGACAGGATGTGAGCACGATTAAACATTTGAAACCCAACCCATCGAAAATTGTTACGGTGCCTTTCATTCCATGTCATACCATTTTGTCCTATCATCTCGCAAATCTCAGGTTTTGGATGAGACTGACTTTATGACCAAAATTATACTTTTTACACTTTGTAGTCAATTTTGACACTAGAATAAATGCTTCTGGCTCATATCGATGCCACATAGGCCATTTTCAAAACCAGAAGTTGCTTTTTAGTGGCAGTCGCTCTTTAAGGATTGAGCTCTATATACAGTGCATTAGGAAAGTATTCAGACCACTTCACTTTTTCCACATTTTGTTACATTAAAGCATAACAAAATTCTAAAATGTATTAAATTTAAAAAAAAATCCTCATCATATCTACACACAATACCCCATTTCTGCAAATGTATTAAAAATAAACAGAAATACCATATTTACATAAGTATTCAGACCCTTTGATATGAGACTCAAAATTGAGCTCAGGTGCATCCTGTTTCCATTGATCATCCTTGATTGGAGTCCACCTGTGGTAAATTCAATTGATTGGTCATGATTTAGAAAGGCACACACCTGTCTATATAAGGTCCCACAGTTGACAATGCATGTCTGAGCAAAAACCAAGCCTTGAGGTCGAAGGAATTGTCAGTAGAGCTTCGGGACAGGATTGTGTCGAAGCACAGCTCTGGGGAAGGGTACCAAAATGTTTCTGCAGCATTGAAGGTCCCCAAGAACACAGTGGCCTCCTTCATTCTTAAATGGAAGAAGTTTGGAACCACCAAGACTATTCATAGAGCTGGCAGCCCAGTCTAACTGAGCAATCAGGGGAGAAGGGCCTTGGTCAGGGAGGAGAACATGATGGTCACTCTGATAGAGCTCCAGAGTTCCTCTTTTGAGATGGGAGAACCTTCCAGAAGGACAACCATCTCTGTGACCAGACGGAAGCCACTCTTCAGTAAAAGGCACATGACAGCCTGCTTGTGCTTGGAGTTAGCCAAAAGGCACCTAAAGCCTCTCAGACCATGAGAAACAATAATCTATGTTCTGATGAAACCAAGATTGAACTCTTTGGCCTGAATGCAAGCGTCACATCTGGATGAAACCTGGCACCATCCCTACGGTGAAATATGGTGGTGGAAACATCATGCTGTGGGGCAGAGACTGGGAGACTAGTCAGAATCGTGGGAAAGATGAATGGAGCAACATCCTTGATGAAAACCTGCTGCAGAGTGCTCAGGACCTCAGACTGGGGCAAAGTTCACCTTCCAGCAGGACAACGACCCTAAGCACACATCCAGGACAATGTAGGACTGGCTTCGAGACAAGTCATTGAATATCCTTGAGTGGCCCAGCCAGAGCCCGAACTTGAACACGATTGAACATCTCTGGAGAGACCTGAAAACACCTGTGCAGTGTTGCTCCCCATCTAACCTGAAAGAGCTTGAGAGGATGTTTTTGCTTTGTCATTACAGGATATTGTGTGTAGATTGATGAGGGAAACAAATTTGGAATACATTTTAGAATAAGGCTGTAACGTAACAAAATGTGGAAAAAGTGAAGGGGTCTGAATACTTTTAGAATGCACTGTAGACTGTCATGCTTGGATCAAACCAAGAACTGAGATATGTGGTGGATGTACATGTTGTGAGAAGGTGCAGTTATCTGCAGCTGTGCATTTAATTGCTCTCAATTTTCCTCCCGAATGCGTGTTTATTAGAAATGTAATAGATTATAAACCATTATCCCATGATTGAAGCTAAAGCCTGATATGAAAAATGCCATAAATCAAGTTGTTTATGTAGCTCTGTGATCTCATCTAGAATAAACAAGGCACTCAAATAGAACAAAATACAAACTGGTTTTAGTTTGTGATAGACATTGAACATCCCAATCCCTAATTACTCAATATGAAAAGTTTTGGTTTACTTCTTAGGTAAAATTATTTAGTTTTTACTTGTATTAGGATAATATTGAGACTTGAGGTCAGAGTACACTGTTGCATCAGCCTCCTGGTAGATTCAGTTTCTAACCCCAGACTGAAGTGTGGCACGAAGTGAGGGGGAGGGGAGGGTTAGAGCAAAAACCTGCCTCAATATGTTTTCTTACATTCGAAAAGCGAATCAAATTCCCCCAATCTTAAGAACTCCCAACGGACATTTCATGTCTCATCTTCAGTTAGTAGGACCAAATAAAGAATCAGTCATGCACAATTGGCAGACAAACACACAAGGACACACACACACACACACACACACACACACACACACACACACAGAAGGCAGAGTGCTCTGAGGGACAGTTAACTGCCTTTGTGGCAAGCTGCCGACTGAGCTCTGCTCCTGCCACTACCACTCTTCTTCTAGATAAAAACAAACCAGAAAGGGGAGTGTGTGTATGTGAATGTGTACATGCGTTTCAAACCACAAACGCTGCCTTGGTAATATTTTATGAGTCTTCCTTAGCTATCAGTGTCAGTGTCAGAGTCAGTGTCCTAAAACCCTCTTCTGTAATTCATCATATACAGTTGAAGTCGGAAGTTTACAAACACTTAGGTTGGAGTCATTAAAACTTGTTTTTCAACAACTCCACAAATGTATTGTTAACAAACTATAGTTTTGGCAAGTCGGATAGGACATCTACTTTGTGCATGACACAAGTAATGTTTCCAACAATTGTTTACAGAGGGATTCATTCATTTATAATTCACTGTATCACAATTCCAGTGGGTCAGAAGATTACATACACTAAGTTGACTGTGCCTTTAAACAGTTTGGAAAATTCCAGAAAATTATGCCATGGCTTTAGAAGCTTCTGATAGGCTAATTGACATCATTTGAGTCAATTGGAGGTGTACCTGTGTATGTATTTCAAGGCCTACAATCAAACTCAGTGCCTCTTTGCTTGACATCATGGGAAAATCAAAAGAATTTAGCCAAGACCTCAGAAAAAAAATTGTAGACCTCCACAAGTCTGGTTCATCCTTGTGAGCAAATTCCAAATGCCTGAAGGCACCACATTCATCTGTACAAACAATAGTACGCAAGTATAAACACCATGGGACCATGCAGCCGTCCTTCTGCTCAGAAAGGAGACGCGTTCTGTCTCCTAGAGATGAACGTACTTTGGTGCGAAAAGTGCAAATCAATCTCAGAACAACAGCAAAGGACCTTGTGAAGATGCTGGAGAAAACAGGTACAAAAGTATCTACATCCACAGTAAAACGAGTTCTATAGCGACATAACCTGAAAGGCCGCTCAGCAAGGAAGAAGCAACTGCTCCAAAACCAAAAAGCCAGACTATGGTTTGCAAATGTACATGTGGACAAAGAACATACTTTTTGGAGAAATGTCCTCTGGTCTGATGAAACAAAAATAGAACTGTTTGGCCATAATGACCATCGTTATGCTTGAAGGAAAAAGGGGGAGGCTTGTCAAGTTTTTGCTCCAAGATGGCATAGCAGTCAGACGTCTTTGTCCTCGTCTTGTCGTGTCCCGTATATATATATATATATATATATATTTACAACTTTCCTCGCATACATTTTTATATATATTTTTTTATTTTCCATAAACTCATCTTCAAAACACTCTCTTGCAACCCGCCTCACCAATTTATATTAAAAAAATATATAGTATTATTTACCTCAAATCTGTAATCCTCCATAGAAGCTAGCCAGAAGCTAGCCAGAAGCTAGCCTGAAGCTAACCAGAAGCTAATCAGAAGTTAACCAGAAGCTAGTTAGCTTCTTTACTGGCTAATTGTTAGTATTCAGCTAACCACGGTTTGTGGTCATCAGCTATCCTTTAGCTCGAAAATCTATCGCCAGTTTTGTACGGCGCGGCTCGGAACATACCGGACCTATTTTTCTCTCCATGTCCCCGGATTTCAACCGCTAACTCTGGACATTTATACCTGGATCTCACAGCTAGCTAGCTGCTATCCGTGTGACTATCAGTTTACGTCGATTCCGGAGCAAACATAAATTGTTCCGGAGCTAGCCAGCTGAAGAGTTCCATCGGTCACTCCTGGGCTACAATCACCTATCCGGACCCATTTTGCTTGCAACGCGGAGCCCCACCGGGCCTTCACAACTGGACTACCGACGTTATCTATCCGAGGGAGTTATCCGGCTGGCTCCTCCGTCGTTACCTGAACGCTCATCTGCGGTCCGCTAATCGTTAGCTGTCTTATCGGCTGCTATCTGAATAGACCTATCAGACTATTTTTTTTTTTATTATCTTGGGCCTCTATAACTATATCTATTGTTTGTTTTTTTGCGAATTGGATTGATCCCCTCTACCACACGGAACCCCATTAATCGTGCCGACAGAGGCGCACGAGGTGGCTAAAAACAGACCTCCATCCTATGCTAGCTTGCTGCCGATGGCCCGGCTAGCTGTCTGAATCGCCGTGACCCCAACCAACCTCACTACTTACTGGACCCTTTTGATCACTCGACTACGCATGCCTCTCCTTAATGTCAATATGCCTTGTCCATTGCTGTTCTGGTTAGTGTTTATTGGCTTATTTCACTGTAGAGCCTCTAGTCCTGCTCACTATACCTTATCCAACCTATTAGTTCCACCACCCACACATGCGATGACATCTCTTGGTTTCAATGATGTTTCTAGAGACAATATCTCTCTCATCATCACTCAATACCTAGGTTTACCTCCACTGTATTCACATCCTACCATACCTTTGTCTGTACATTATACCTTGAAGCTATTTTATTTCCCCCATAAACCTCCTTTTGCTCTCTGTTCCAGACGTTCTAGACGACCAATTCTTATTGCTTTTAGCCGTACACTTATCCTACTCCTCCTCTGTTCCTCTGGCGATGTAGAGGTGAATCCAGGCCCTGCAGTGCCTAGCTCCACTCCTATTCCCCAGGCACTCTCTTTTGATGACTTCTGTAACCGTAATAGCCTTGGTTTCATGCATGTTAAAATTAGAAGCCTCCTCCCTAAGTTTGTTTTATTCACTGCTTTAGCATACTCTGCCAACCCGGATGTTCTAGCTGTGTCTGAATCCTGGCTTAGGAAGACCACCAAAAATTCTGAAATTTTCATCCCAAACTACAACATTTTCAGACAAGATAGAACTGCCAAAGGGGGCGGTGTTGCAATCTACTGCAAAGATAGCCTGCAGAGTTCTGTCCTACTACCCAGGTCTGTACCCAAACAATTTGAACTTCTACTTTTAAAAATCCACTTCTCTAAAAACAAGTCTCTCACCATTGCCCCCAGCTGTGCTCTGGACACCATATGTGAACTGATTGCCCCCCATCTATCTTCAGAGCTCGTGCTGCTAGGCGACCTAAATTGGAACATGCTTAACACCCCAGCCATCCTACAATCTAAGCTTGATGCCCTCAATCTCACACAAATGATCAATGAACCCTCATAGATATCATCCTAACCAACTTGCCCTCTAAATACACCTCTGCTGTCTTCAACGAAGATCTCAGCAATCACTGCCTCATTGCCTGCATCCGTAATGGGTCAGCGGTCAAACGACCTCCACTCATCACTGTCAAACGCTCCCTGAAACACTTCAGCGAGCAGGCCTTTCTAATCGACCTGGCCGGGGTATCCTGGAAGGATATTGATCTCATCCCGTCAGTAGAGGATGCCTGGTTATTTTTTAAGCATGCCCCATTCAAGAAATGTAGAACCAGGAACAGATATAGCCCCTGGTTCTCCCCAGACCTGACTGCCCTTAACCAACACAAAAACATCCTATGGCGTACTGCATTAGCATCGAACAGCCCCCGTGATATGCAGCTGTTCAGGGAAGCTAGAAACCAATATACACAGGCAGTTAGAAAAGCCAAGGCTAGCTTTTTCAAGCAGAAATTTGCTTCCTGCAACACTAACTCAAAAAAGTTCTGGGACACTGTAAAGTCCATGGAGAATAAGAACACCTCCTCCCAGCTGCCCACTGCACTGAAGATAGGAAACACTGTCACCACTGATACATCCACTATAATTGAGAATTTCAATAAGCATTTTTCTACGGCTGGCCATGCTTTCCACCTGGCTACTCCTACCCCGGTCAACAGCACTGCACCCCCCACAGCAACTCGCCCAAGCCTTCCCCATGTATCCTTCTCCCAAATCCAGTCAGCTGATGTTCTGAAAGAGCTGCAAAATCTGGACCCCTACAAATCAGCCGGGCTAGACAATCTGGACCCTTTCTTTCTAAAATTATCTTCCGAAATTGTTGCCACCCCTATTACTAGCCTGTTCAACCTCTCTTTCATGTCGTCTGAGATTCCCAAAGATTGGAAAGCAGCTGCGTTCATCCCCCTCTTCAAAGGGGGGGACACTCTTGACCCAAACTGCTACAGACCTATATCTATCCTACCCTGCCTTTCTAAGGTCTTCGAAAGCCAAGTCAACAAACAGATTACCGAACATTTCGAATCTCACCATACCTTCTCTGCTATAAAATCTGGTTTCAGAGCTGGTCATGGGTGCACCTCAGCCACGCTCAAGGTCCTAAACGATTTCTTAACCGCCATTGATAAGAAACATTACTGTGCAGCCGTATTCATTGATCTGGCCAAGGCTTTCGACTCTGTCAATCACCACATCCTCATCGGCATACTCGACAGCCTTGGTTTCTCAAATGATTGCCTCGCCTGGTTCACTAACTACTTCTCTGATAGAGTTCAGTGTGTCAAATTGGAGGGTCTACTGTTCGGACCTCTGGCAGTCTCTATGGGGGTGACACAGGGTTCAATTCTTGGACCGACTCTCTTCTCTGTATACATCAATGATGTCGCTCTTGCTGCTGGTGAGTCTCTGATCCACCTCTACACAGACGACACCATTCTGTCTACTTCTGGCCCTTCTTTGGACACTGTGTTAACAACCCTCCAGGCAAGCTTCAATGCCATACAACTCTCCTTCCGTGGCCTCCAATTGCTCTTAAATACAAGTAAAACTAAATGCATGCTCTTCAACTGATCGCTGCCTGCACGTGCCCGCCTGTCCAACATCACTACTCTGGACGGCTCTGACTTAGAATACGTGGACAACTACAAATACCTAGGTGTCTGGTTAGACTGTAAACTCTCCTTCCAGACCCACATCAAACATATCCAATCCAAAGTTAAATCTAGAATTGGCTTCTTATTTCGCAACAAAGCATCCTTCACTCATGCTGCCAAACATACCCTTGTCAAACTGATCATCCTACCAATCCTCGACTTCGGCGATGTCATTTACAAAATAGCCTCCAATACCCTACTCAACAAATTGGATGCAGTCTATCACAGTGCAATCCGTTTTGTCACCAAAGCCCCATATACTACCCACCATTGCGACCTGTACGCTCTCGTTGGCTGGGCCTCGCTTCATACTCGTCGCCAAACCCACTGGCTCCATGTCATCTACAAGACCCTGCTGGGTAAAGTCCCCCCTTATCTCAGCTCGCTGGTCACCATAGCATCACCCACCTGTAGCACGCGCTCCAGCAGGTATATCTCTCTGGTCACCCCCAAAACCAATTCTTTCTTTGGCCGCCTCTCCTTCCAGTTCTCTGCTGCCAATGACTGGAACGAACTACAAATATCTCTGAAACTGGAAACACTTATCTCCCTCACTAGCTTTAAGCACCAACTGTCAGAGCAGCTCACAGATTACTACACCTGTACATAGCCCACCTATAATTTAGCCCAAACAACTACCTCTTTCCCTACTGTATTTATTTTATTTATTTTGCTCCCCATTATTTTTATTTCTACTTTGCACATTCTTCCACTGCAAATCTACTATTCCAGTGTTTTACTTGCTATATTGTATTTACTTTGCCACCATGGCCTTTTTTTGCCTTTACTTCCCTTATCTCACCTCATTTGCTCACATCGTATATAGACTTGTTTATACTGTATTATTGACTGTATGTTTGTTTTGTGTGTAACTCTGTGTCGTTGTATGTGTCGAACTGCTTTGCTTTATCTTGGCCAGGTCGCAATTGTAAATGAGAACTTTTCTCAACTTGCCTACCTGGTTAAATAAAGGTGAAATAAAATACATTTAAAAAAAGCCGAAGAACACCATCCCAACCGTGAAGCACGGGGGTGGCAGCATCATGTTGTGGGGGTGCTTTGCTGCATCAGGAAGTGGTGCACTTCACGAAATATATGGCATCATGAGGGGGAAAAATTATGTGGATATATTGAAGCAACATCTCAAGACATCAGTCAGGAAGTTAAAGGTTGGGTTAAATGGGTCTTCCAAATGGACAATGACCCCAAGCATACTTTCAAAATTGTGGCAAAATGGCTTAAGGACAACAAAGTCAAGGTATTGGAGTGGCCATCACAAAGCCCTGACCTCAATCCTATAGAAAATCTGTGGGCAGAACTGAAAAATCATGTGCGAGCAAGGAGGCCTACAAACCTGACACAGTTACACCAGCTCTGTCAGGAGGAATGGGCCAAAATTCACCCAACTTATTGTGGGATGCTTGTGGAAGGCTACCTGAAACGTTTGACCCAAGTCAAACAATTTAAATGCAATGCTACCAAATACTAATTGATTGTAGTAAACTTCTGATCCACTGGGAATGTGATGAAAGAAATTAAAGCTGAAATAAATAATTCTCTCTACTATTATTCTGACATTTTACATTTTCTAAAATAAAGTGGTGATTGTAACTGACCTAAGACAGGGAATGTTTATTAGGATTAAATGTCAGGAATTGTGAAAACCTGAGTTTAAATGTATTTGGCTAAGGTGTATGTAAACTTCCGACTTCAACTGTATCTAGATTTTTTTAAACACACATTTCCTTAGTCATATTAATGGTGTAAATATGAAATGTTGTATTGGAAATCATAACTCACGTGTATGCGATTGACTGTTGTAATACTGATTTTTGTTTATGATGTAACAGCTGATGCAGTGTATTTTAATACATGAATCAGAGCCCCACTGCCTGAACTCTAACATGATCTCATCAACTGTCAATACCAGTGTCAGTGTGTGCCATGCTAGGGCCACCCTCCCTGACTTTCCATCCCTCATCTCCCCAGCCAACTGAGCCAAGTCAGACACAGATCTGTCTAAAGCAATCTTCCACACACACTTCATACAGTCAACACATGGTATGGTTTCAGGCAACCTTGCAAAGAGAGTGGACATACTGTATTCTACAGCCCAAAAAATGACTTCCAACATTATGCTCACACTCAGTCACACAGTTAGTTCATCTGTTATTCTCTTAGCTAACAAGGATTAATAGAAAGCGAAGACATTAGGTGTGACCTTTCCAAATGAAGTCCTTTCCTTTAGGTTCACTCAAAGTCAAGATGATATCGTCAAAGGAAGCTTCTGTTACTAGGGAAATAAATAAACCCAGGATATTCATTAGCTAGTTAGCTACTGGCTACACCTGAGAATGTTAAGTATCATTCGATGATGGAATTAGTTGCTTAGTTGATCAAATTACAGTGTGAATGTAACTCTAGTTCCACCGAGCCATGCGTGTGCGTGCATTTCTGATTCGGTCTCTGTCCGTCATACCCTAACAAGTGTGTTTGGAGTGAGATGCATTAGTCTGTTGAAATGTGTTTTGAAGTGTGTAGTTGTATTTTGAATCAAATCCAAACTGCCAAGGCACCACTCCTTCACAGGTGAAAGAGATAGAAAGGGTGAAATATGAGAACATACAAGACGGTTTGTTTTACTCTTAAAATATGCCAGAGCAGAGATCTGAATAGGGTTGAAAAAGCTACCGGTAGTTTATCAAAGTTACCGGAATCTTCAGTAATTTTGGTAATTAATACTTGAATAACGTATATATGAGAGAGAGTATCACTTTTTTATATCGGTCTCCACATTGTCCATGAGTGTCTAGTAGATAGACCATATGGTTCAATTAGTAATAAGGCCCTAGGAGGTGTGGTATATGGCCAATATACCACAGCCAAGGGCTGTTCTTATGCACGAAGCAACGCAGAGTGTCTGGACACAGCCCTTAGCCGTGGTTTATTGGCCATATACCACAAACCTATTGCTATTATAAACTGGTTACCAATGTAATTAGAGCAGTAAAAATAAAATGTTTTGTCATACCCGTGGTACGGTCTGATATACCATGGCTGTCAGCCAATCGGTATTCAGGGCTTGAACCACCGAGTTCATAAGAGAAAATAGCCTAACTAATAAAACATCTCCCTACTGGGCACAGACGTCAGTTCAAAGTTTAGTTTTGATTTACATTTGGTTGAGATGTCAACTAACGTGAATGCAACGTGGAATCGACCAAAAATGTAACCCTATCATTGGATTTAGGTTAAAAGTTGGGTGAAAAAAAATACAAAATTTGCTTATTTTGATAACTTTTGGCAAGTCCAGAAGTATTTTGGGGTTGAAATTACATGGAAACAAAGTGGATTCAACTCGTTTTTGTAATCAACAACGGCATTATTTTCAATTAACTCTGCAACTTTTCCAACTATTTATGTTTTTCAAAACTGCCACCATTTTGACTCCAAAACATTGACAACAAATACATACTGACATCGTAAAATAAACAGGTGTGTAAAATACAGATATTTCATGCTGAAACCCTAACACTAAACAACGGTATTCACTAAGTTGATGGTTTATATTTAACATTGTTTTGTTTTTTGGAAAATCGTATTGAATTATTTAATACATTTTTACATGTGATAAGACCACACAGAGGGACAGAGATAATCTGAAGTACCCAAAAGGGCCACTAGATGTCTTAAATCCTTAAAAAAGTAAAACATTTGGGTATTTTACTAGTAAACTTAGAAAGTTTCAAGTGATATACCCTTCCTTTGCAACCCTAGATCTGAATAAGATAAAATGACATGAAAGCCCTTTCTTCCAGAGAACAACTCTACAGAGGAATCCACACAACTCCATACATCAACCATCATGACAAATGTTTTCCCGCTTTATTTTGACAGGGAGTCAATGCTGAGACCAAGGACTCTTTTCCAGATGAGTCCTGTTTAGCACAACAATACACATCAAAATACAACATACACATTAACAACACATCCACATACACATTAAAATGCAGGTTATAATACACAACAATAAATGAAAAGCAAAACACAGTCATAAAATATAGCTGGAAGCAGCAATGAATGGGGTTCACAGGATGACAGAAAGGACAAGATCAGAGTGGATTTACAGTGGTTTAAAATGGACACGTAAAATCTGACCAATTCCTTAGCTAAGTTAAGACATACGATAGGCCTACATTCCAAATGTGGTGTCATTTGGTCCTATGGTTCATGAGAAGAAGATTTCTTTAGTATTTTTTAGCATCTTTGAATGCATCAATGTTATTTTCTCAAACTCTTTAGGGACTATTGACAAAGATTAAATTCAGAGTGAATCAGACTTTTAGACCATGACAAGATGATATGATTATTTGAAGTATTAGCGTTACATCGTCAAAAGTAAACTATTAATAGTTTCCTTATTTTTTAAGATGTCAATGCCAAACTTAACATGGTTCATAATGTCTTCGGTAACCCTAAACAGTTTGAAGCTGTTATGCCATTGTGAAGTGGATTCACAAAGGATTTAAATGGACACATAACATCTGATTTCCTGCTTTATCACTAACTCAGCCATCTCTTAACAAATCCTTTAGTTTTTCTCAAACTAAGTTAAGATATGTAGCTTGGGCAAACATACTGAATTTGGTATTATATGGTTTTCCAAAATGTTGGAAGACAATCTATTCTGATGGCCCTTATCGGTCTTTGAGGCAAATTTGTTCAGTACACACACCTATTGTACATTTTCTTTAGGAATATAGTGTAGTAAAAGTGAAAGTTGTTAAAAATATAAATAGTAAAGTACAGGTATCCCCAAAAACGACTCAAGTAGAACTTAGGTAAAAATACTTAATTCTTCCATAAAAACTAAAAGCAGATCAACCCAACTGAAGGGATCTCCAGAGTTAACCATCCATGAGACAGGGTCTGGCATCTCGTACATCTGTTAACAATGACGTAAGATACGGTGGAAGCTTATGCAGGAGGTATTTATAAACAAAGAGTGCAATGCATCAATCTACGATACTTCAAAGAGTGCAAGCCTACGTTCTGATACAAAATACAGTGATGCGTACTGAACCTATCGCCCACCAGGTGCTTTTGCTCTCTGAGCCTGACGTGAGGAAAACTCTCAATAGAGTAAACACTCACAAAGCAGCCGGCCCAGATGGTCTCCCAGGCTGTGTCCTCAGAGTGTGTGCTGACCAGCTAGCGGGCGTCTTCTCTGAAATCTTTTACCTGTTCCTGTCCCAGGCTGTAGTCCCTACTTGCTTTAAGGAGACCCCCATCGTCCCAGTGCCCAAAAATAACTACGTGACATGTGCAAATGACTATTGTCCCATCGTGCTCACCTATGTGATCCTGAAGTGCTTCGAGAGGCTGGTCATGGTCCATATCAAGGCCCGCATGCCAGGCACACTGGACCCACTCCAATTTGCCTACAGCCACAACAGATCCACTGAAGATGCCATTTCTATCACTATTCACACAGCCATAACACATCTGGACACGAGGAACACCTATGTGAGAATGCAGTTCAGCAATCAACACTATTGTTCCCTCCAAGCTCGACACCAAGCTCAGAGCCCTGAGTCTGGACACCCTCTGCAACTGGATCCTGGACTTCCTGACAGGCAGACCGCAAGCTGTGAGGATTGGCAACAACACCTCCTCCACACTGACTCAACACAGCGGTGTGTCATCAGTACTCCCTGTTCACCCCACGACTGCGTGGCTTTGCACGACACCAACTCCATCAAGTTTGCTGACGACACCACGGTTGTAGGCCTGATAACCAACCACGACAAGTCAGCCTATAGTGAGGAGGTAAGTGAACTGGCATTGTGGCATCATGACAAAACCCTCTCCCCCATCGTCAGAAAACAAAGGAGTTGATTGTTGACTTCAGGAAGCATTGGAGGGAACATGCCCCGATCCACATCAATGGGACTTTATCAGAGAGTTCCTCGGTGTCCACATTGTCATGAACCAACACCATCACCACCCTTGGCAAGAGGGTGCAACAGCGTCTCTACTTCCTTCACCTTGTCGAGCTAACCACTATGTGCCGGGTTACCAGAGATATTGCCGGATATATGAGACAGATGTGAAGAAAACATTTCCGATTAGACCAAACTGATATGAAAGGAAACAGCAAGAGGTCATAACTTCAGCAGAAGAAGAAAAACACGCAGCGAGAAGGCATTTCATGCATCACTGAGTACAGTGTGTCACTGCTAACGTCAGCCATGACTGCATGGTCACAAAGCTAATCTCCCAAACAGCAAGAGAAAATAACATTACACCAATGAATTGGTTACAGTACTTGCTCTACAGATTTATGTTCATATTTTCATGATGTGGTTAAACATAAAACATTTAAACAAATTGCATTTGATCCCATTAGAGCCCCTGTGAAATGTTATATAAAGAGTCAACAGTATTGTTACACTGGCTCCTTTGGTGTGAATGGATTGACCCCTGGGTTCTTGTTCTGCTTTGAAATACTTTGATTTATGAACTCTGAATGTCTCAATGTTTGACCGCTTAGAACAACCAGTCCATCTTTCATTGATTTACAACTGCATGATTCACAATAGAAAAGCCTATTTCTCTCTCTCTCTATCGCTCTGTTCTGGGGAGATGTGGTACTTTAAATTCAAACTCCTAATGTAAGGAGAGAAAACATGCAGCAGAAAATAATCTGTGCAGAGTGTGAAAGGTCAGATACGTTAGTTCTCATGTGGGTCGTTTAACCTGGAAATACTCAGGCTGTGTGGCCAGGACATGGCCTGGGAAGACATGGGAACGGGAAAAGGGATGGGGGCATCATGGGGCAGTTCCAACTAAGACATCCTTAAGATGGGCAGGGCAAACCCCTGGGAAAGAGAGTGCAGTAGAGAACACTGTGAACAACTTATGCTAAACACAGAAGTCAAGTAAGTCAAGACCTCTGGGTTACTACTGAGCTTGACCCGGTGCTGATGCTTCCCTGAAGGCTCTCAACCAATGATGTATGTATATACAGTATGTCTATGCTCTCCACACACCTTCAGTTATGAATCTGAGCTAAGGAATCCTTACGTGCCCCTGAAACTGGGAGCAATTCACATATATTGAGTAGCAAGAATCCCAGAGGACCTATTAAGATAATAACTGCTTGTACATTGAACATAAACATGCAACAATTTCAAACATTTTACTGAGTTACATTATATATAAGGAATTCAGTCAATTGAAATAAATTAAATTGGCCCTAATCTTTAAATGACTGGGAATACAGATATGCATGTGTTGGTCACAAATACCTTAAAAAGAAAAAGGTAGGGGTGTCGATCAGAAAAACTGTCGTACACGTTGACCCAGAGCATCCCAAACATGCTCAAATCGATGACTTGTGGTGAGTATGCAGGCCATGGAAGGACTGGGACATTTTCACAACTCCAGGAATTGTGTATAGATCCTTGCGACAAGGGGCCGTGCATTGCCATGCTGAAACATGAGGTGATGGCGGCGGATGAATGGCACGACAATGGACCTCAGGATCTCGTCACGGTATCTCTGTGCATTTAAATTGCCATCGATAAAATACAATTGTGTTCGTTGCTCGTAGCTTATGCCTGCCCAGATCATAACCCCACTGCCACCATGGGGAACTCTGTTCACAACGTTGACATCAGCAAACCGTTCACCCATACAACGCCATAAACGCTGTCTGCCATGTGCCCGGTACAGTTGAAACTGGGAGTCATCCGTGAAGAGCAAACTTCTCCAGCGTGTTAGTGAAGTCGATTACGACGCAGAACTGCAGTCAGGTCAATACCCTAGTGAGGACGCAGAGCACACAAATGAGCTGCCCTGAGATGGTTTCTGACAGTTTGTGCAGAAATTCTTTGGTTGTGCAAAGCCACAGTTTCATCAACTGTCCGAATGGCTGGTCTCAGACAACACCGCAGGTGAAGAAGCCGGTACTGGAGATCCTGGACTGGCATGGTTACACGTGGTCTGCAGTTGTGAGGCCGGTTGGAAGTAATGCCAAATTCTCTAAAATGACAGCTCTGGTTGACATTCCTGCAGTCAGCATGCCAATTGCACGCTCCCTCAAAACTTGAGACATCTGTGGCATTGTGTTGTGTGACAAAACTGCACATTTTAGAGTGACTTTTTATTGTCCCCAGCACAAGGTGTAAATCAGCTTCTTGTTATGCCATACCTGTCAGGTGAATTATTATCTTGGCAAAGGAGAAATGCTCACCAACAGGGATGTAAACAAATGTGTGCACAACATTTAAGAGAAATAAGCTATTGTGTGTATGAAACATTTCTGGGATATTTTATTTCAGCTCATGAAACCAACACTTTATATATTTTTGTTCAGTGTACTTAAAAAGAAACAAACAGGAAATAGAGATAAGTTTGGTCAAGAGGCTATGTTGATATGTCGTATCTGTGCTGATATGTCGAATCTGTGCTGATATGACATATGAATTCAGAGTCACTCTCAAAACCATAAACACACAATGAATATTACATAATGTGATGAAAGATTAAAACCTGACAATGTTGCAGAAAGAACTTGGTATTGAAGATAGTTTTCAACTCAGGCTTATACACAAGGCAGCATCACCTGTGCAAGTGTCCTGCACATGTTAAAGAAAGTATAAAACATTCATTTAAAAAACAAAAAGCATAATATTCATATGTTATTACCTTAATTATAACACTTTTACTATGTCATATGTCCAAGGCCACTGTAACAGAATGACACAGACTGTATGCCAGACAAAAACCATTGATTGCAAAGTTCAACAAAGCATACAGCTCTATGCACAAGGACCACTTTTAACAATTTCCACTGAATATTTTACAAAAACATTGACTCGAAGAACAGTGCAGATGTAAAGTTTGGTAACAGAATGCCAATATAATCTCCCTCAGTTTTTTTGGACCACGTTTTACTCCAAATTAAGATTCTAAATGTTTGCAGAAAGAATCGGTGTCAGCAGTGATATGACAACTTGAGTTTGAAAAGAAAAATATACTTGGGTTATTGAACTACATACAGTAAGTGAAGTGGATTAACACCCGGAAACAGATGGTCACATCATGAGACCATGATCTGTACTATACAGAAGTGCATCATTATGAATGTCCTTCTCCTCATTGTGATGTATCCTGAAAAGGTACACAAAAGGTAGAACAAATGTAATGCATTATTCTACACAATGGCTATTATTCTAATGAGCTCCGGCCCCAAACAAGACCAAATTTGGTTGGTCCGGTTCGGACCAAATCTGTACCAATCATAGACGTCATTGTTTCACACGTTTGGACAACAAAGTACAGCACCAAAATACAGCACAGTAGAGCAGAGTACAGTAAAGGTCAGTACAGTACAGTATAGTTCAGAAAAGTAAATGTCAGTACAGCACAGTATAGTTCAGCATAGTAAAGGTCAGTACAGTACAGTAGAAACAGACATCTATGATTGGTTTAGATTTAGACTGACAAAATGTAAACTACTTTTCCACGTCCAAGGACGCGCGGTCTCCGTCGGTGCTCAGTGGGTGAGAGGGCTGGTTACAGTAAATGGAAATAGAGAGGGCTCATGAGAGTCATGGCTAGGTGGCAATAAGAACCAGGAGAAGTGACTTCAACTGGAGAAGTCATTCCGTTACCAATTTGGTAACAAAATGGCACGTTTTAAATCACTTAATAAATCATAAACCAAATTGTTATCAGTAAAAACACTCAAATCGGTAGGTCTACCTTTAATTGTTACTTATGTGAACTTTCATTATCCTCCCTCCTCATGAGGGAGAGAAATGAGAAAATATCTTAAAGATATGTTTCTGGTAAGAGAATGACAAGACACTAGGCAATACTCTTTAAACTTACAGATGTCAAAACATTTCTGCAAAACTAAATATAAATATATAGATATTACTTGGAAGGGTCTTTACTTCAACATTACTGGGTTTTGATGTATTTCTAATACCTTTAAGACTTTTTCTGGTAGATGTTTTATAAGACCCCTTTTCTATCTGGTTGAACAGAAATCAAAGCCTTTGCTTATTCCACATGTTTTGCATTGGAAATGGTTGAAAAGTGTATATATGCGTTAATTTCTCAAAAATATAGACTCTTAACTTTCATTTGACAGCGAATTTGATGGGCTCCTATGAAGTTCACATGGGACTGCCCATAATCATATCATTGTCCAATGTCTCATGTCCAATGTCCTGTCACTGTATGTATTTTTTCCCCGACCTTCTCTCTCATCCAAATCCAACCCTAGCTCCTAGTCTACTATTCAAGTGTCTTTAGGTCCTTCAAAAGAGCTTCATAAAACCCATGTATTATTAATATTACTACTAGACGTCAGCAGTGTGACTGAGACTTTTCTGTTCTCGTTGGAGGTGGCCACCTCGGAGTCTGTACCTGTGGTTGTGACGGGGCTGTGCTGTCCCCTGTGGCAGCAGCAGCAGAGGGCCTGCCTACAGGCCTCCTGAGCTTGTTGGATCCCCTGCTGGGCCCTCTCACTGACGAAACAGTACAGCGCTGGGTCGGCCACGCAGTTGAAGCTGGTGAGCAGCAGGGAGACGTGGTAGTAGTTGAAGATGTTGATTATGAAGGGGCAGTCTCTTTCTAAGATGGTACGCACCAGCAGGAACACGTGGTATGGAGAGAAACACACCAGGAAAATGACAATGGTGCTGGTCACCAGGTTCTTGATGCGCGTTTTCTGGGTGCTTTGCGTGCCTACACTTTTTCCGACCGCCCGCAGGACGCGGAGATACGACACGGACAGGATGCCTAGTGGGAACAGGAAGCCAACGGCGAAACGGTAGTAGTTGATTGGGTACTCCCACGGCTGCATGGGGTAGTGCTCAAAGCACACCGATTGGTTGGTGCTGTCCCTGCTTAGCTCCTTGTGTCTGAAAAAGACAACACCCACAGCAATCTCTTTCAGCCAGATGAAGGCGCTGGCCAAAGTGGCTGCCCGCATACTTCGAAAAGCTGTGAAGCGGAATGGGTACACTACGGCCAGGTAACGGTCTATAGAGATACAACATAAGAATCCGATACTAACATAAATGTTTTCATAGAGCAGGAAGCCACACAGCTGGCAAAGCCACTCAGTTTGTCTCCAGTCATCTCCCTGGAAGATGTACTGCAGCCAGAGAGGCAGAGAGGCCAGGTAGAGGAGGTCTGACACAGTCAGGTTGAGCAGGTAGATCCCCAGCTCGTTCTTGTCTCTCAGCTGAAGCCAGGCATGGTAGAGGGAGTAGGCGTTGGTGGGAACGCCAATCAAAAGAACCAGGATGTAGGCCACAGAGAACAGGTACTGGTGGATCTCATGGCTGATGGTGCAGTTAATGTGGTCTGGCTCAGCCTCAGACATGTTAACTGTCATAGCAGACGTGGTCCACATGCTTTGTTCCTCTCTGTTAGCACCCACACAGTACCAGGCTGTGGGGCCCAGCACAGTGAGTTTGACTCAAAACAACGACAGTCCCGGCCATTCCACTCACTCAGCTCTGGAAGAAGAAGAAACAACAAAATGTCACGAGGAAAGGATTTTTGTTTTGTCATTGAGTTCCTGAAATGAAAATGATACAATGAGAGTCCTTTGATAGAGTAATATAATAATGCACGGACTAAGAACAAGGCTTTAGCAGCAGACTGGGACAATCTGACATTTTTTTCCAATTTTCACCCAAAATGACTAACTGCCTGTAGCTCAGGACAGAAAGGAAGGATATGCATATTCTTGATACCATTTGAAAGGAAACACGTTGAAGTTTGTGGAAATGTGAAATGAATGTAGGAGAATGTAACACATTAGATCTGGTAAAAGATGATACAAAAAAAATACATGCATTTTCTATAAAATAAATTGTTCCCTCATCTTTGAAATGCAAGAGAAAGGCCATAATTTAATATAGGGGTTTAGGAGCAATTTAGATTTTGTCCATTAGATGGCAGCAGTGCATGTGCAAAGTTTCAGACTGACCCAGTGAAGCATTGCAATACTGCACAGTATTTTGTATTAAGTCTGCCCAAATGTGCCGAACTGGTCAATTGATACATTTTCAAGTACATAACTACAGAAACATACAAAAATGATATGGTAATACAAAATTGAAGCTTATACACTCCCAGGAATGTCATACATGATGGATCATTAGCTTATACATGAACTTTCACACATCTAGATGGCTGGGCGCTGTGGGTGCGGATCCAGAGACGTCATTATAGTCACATTAGCGCACGTGAGCAACAACCGTCCCGGTATGGGGACACCATAGTGTCTGGAAGAAGAAACAACAAAATGTCACAAGGATTTTTGTTTTGTCATTGAGTTCCTGAAATCAAAACGATACAATGAGAGTCCTTTGATAGAGTAATATAATAATGCACGGACTAAGAACAAGGCTTTAGCAGCAGACTGGGACAATCTGAGATAGCTACTCACATCTTAAAATGTGACTAGTTTCAGGAAACTAGGCGTATATCGCAAGTCACAACTTCACAGGAGAGGCATTCGAAAGTTTCTTTTTTATATTTGTTTTGTATGCGTTTTTTTGGCAGAAATGCCTTCTGGAACATTTGAGCTTTCGTGTTTTATTTAACCATGTGCCTTAATAACAAAGTTGTATGTCATGTGTAAATACGAATAAAGTTAAAGTTAAATTACAAGCCTAGTTGGTTTAGCCACAGAAAAAAAGACAGGAACCTTCCCGCTAGCCGTGATTGGCTGAGATAATGAATGGGCTGGACATCCTGGGAGATGAGTTTCAGATTGGTCTGCTGTGTAGCATCTTCTGTCTATAAAATGAGCTGCTCGCTATGTGCAATCCTTTCTACTGCAGTTTTTTTTCTAAAGATATAACGTTAGCCATGGAGAACTGCAAATGTGTTGCTACTGCACCCAATAACATTGATCCCCTGAATTTATCAGGCGCTATCGACAAAGGTCAGTGGGAAAGAGTTGTGATGAACTACTTTCAGGAGGACGATTCTTATGCCATTTGCACACGGTCAGTGTGAACCAGAGTGACTTGACACAACGGACCAAGTAAGCTGTACAAACAAAACTCAAACGACGTCTTATTTAATGAAAAGGATCTGCCGTGAAGTGTTCATTTTTATTTCATAATTTTAGTTAAGAACAAATTCTTATTTACAATGACGTCCTACCCCAGCCAAACCCTAATAAAGATGCACTGGAGCCTGGTGTGGTCGCCAAGGAGCATTCGGACTCAGTTGGGACCAGATTTCAGCTGCTGAGCAAGGCTGACATTCTTCCTCCCATAGATGGTCTGCCTGTACAAGCACCACTTGGACTGGACACAGCTAGACAAACTTCTCTTTTTGAGAAGATCAGGGAGCTTTGCGACGAAGAGACTATGGACATCACATGACCTACACCAAAGTCAAGGGCAGGACAGAAACAGGCTCTCCGAATAGATTTCCTTGTTCATGCGTGGTTCGGACAGACCAGTTCATCACTGGTGGTGAGTTCAGTCATCAGTGCCTCTTTGCTTGACATCATGGGGAAATCAAAATAAATCAGCCAAGACCTCAGGAAAAGAATTGTAGACCTCCACAAGTCTGGTTCATCCTTGTGAGCAATTTCTAAACGCCTGAAGGTACCACGTTCATCTGTACAAACAATAGTACGCAAGTATAAACACCATGGGACCACGCAGCCATCATACCGCTCAGGAAGGAGACGCGTTCTGTCTCCTAGAGATGTACTTTGGTGCGAAAAGTGCAAATCAATCCCAGAACATCAGCAAAGGACCATGTGAAGATGCTGGAGGAAACAGGTACAAAAGTATCTATATCCACAGTATAACGAGTCCTATATCGACATAACCTGAAAGGCCGCTCAGCAAGGAAGAAGACACTGCTCCAAAACCTCTATAAAAAAAGGCAGACTACGGTTTGCAACTGCACATGGGGACAAAGATCATACTTTTTGGAGAAATGTCCTCTGGTCTGATGAAACAAAAATGGAAATGTTTGGCCATAATGACCCTCATTATGTTTGGAGAATAAAGGGGGGGGGGGGGGCTTGCAAGCCGAAGAACACCATCCCAACCATGAAGCACATGGGGTGGCAGCATCATGTTGTGGGGGTGCTTTGCTGCAGGAGGGACTGGTGCACTTCACAAAATAGATGGCATCATGAGGTAGGAAAATTATATGGATATATTGAAGCAACATCTCAAGACATCCGTCAGAAAGTTAAAGCTTGGTCACAAATGGGTCTTCCAAATGAACAATGACCCCAAGCATACTTTCAAAGTTGTGGCAAAATGGCTTAAGGACAACAAAGTCAAGGTATTGGAGTGGCCATCACAAAGCTCTGACCTCAATC
The DNA here is from genome assembly GCF_045791955.1 of Oncorhynchus clarkii lewisi. Lineage (NCBI taxonomy): Eukaryota > Metazoa > Chordata > Actinopteri > Salmoniformes > Salmonidae > Oncorhynchus > Oncorhynchus clarkii. The sequence continues at coordinate 35,362,536 of NC_092165.1, forward strand.
CTATAGAAAACTTGTGGGCAGAACTGATAAAGCATGTGCGAGCAAGGAGGCCTACAAACCTGACTCAGTTACACCAGCTCTGTCAGGAGGAAAGGGCCAAAATTCCCCCAATTTATTGTGGGAAGCTTGTGGAAGGCTACCCGAAACGTTTGACCCAAGTTAAGCAATTTAAAGGCAATGCTACCAAATACTAATTGAGTGTATGTAAACTTCTGACCCACTGGGAATGTGATGAAAGAAATAAAAGCTTAAATAAATAATTCACTCTACTATTGTTCTGACATTTCACATTCTTAAAATAAATTGGTGATCCTAACTGACCTAAGACAGGGCATTTTTACTAGGATTAAATGTCAGGATTATGAAAAACTGAGTTTAAATGAATTGGGCTAAAGTGTATGTAAACTTCCGACTTCAACTGTAACTACCCCATCACCAGTATCATTGATATTGATATTGTTCTTGTATATACAGTATATTATGTTGTTCTCTCTCTAGAATTGACACCATCTATTTTTGATATTGCTAGTATGCAAGTAATCATTTCGCTGTAGAGACACACCCACTTAGCAAGAGTCTGGGTGTGTGTTATCTAATATTTGGACACTTTCTGTTTACCTTATTTTAGGCTTCTACTTTTACCACTTTTGGTCGTAATCTTTACTACACTACTCACTGTTTAGCACATGACCTCACATGTGAATCCTTAAAGAGATGGGTGGGGCTGGTTTAAGGGGATGTGAACAATGCTGAATTGGTGTAGACAAAGAAGAGCTCTCCACTAGGTACCACAGCATTCAAGGGACATTTTCTAAAAAAAATACTTTCCCCATTGTTCCTCAACTGTAGTGTATGATATACCATTTTATAGCTGTGTCTCTGATTTTATCCAATGTAAAAAACACAATTTAAAATGTTGCTACATAAGACCGAATCAAGGCGGTCGGTCACAAATAGCATACCAGTATCCTGTTACAGATGAAACTATTTGCAAGCTTTACTTAATAACTCCAGACCTCCAATTGGAGTGATTCTTCTGTGCTGCTGTGAGTGACCTCAGGAGGACAGAGGAGAGTACAGGGAACAGTTTGCCCAACTTTATCTCAGATTAGCTCTCCACAAAAAGGCCTGCAGGACAGAGAGAAGATCTCATCATAACTTAGACCCAGTCAAAACTTCACAGCTTCTCAGGGAAGCCATATGCTCTTTTGTAAGCCATGAACACATGAATGACAAACCTAATGAAAATGTATATTATGCCTGTGTAGTAACAGTTTATTACACTTGTAACAACACTCAAACATTCAGTGTGTGAGCATTAAAATACAGGGCATTGCTCTGTTCAGGCATGATAAATTACACACACTAGCTGGTGTGATTTCCCAAGAGCTTTTGCTGTTCTATGTGAAATGATCCTCTGCTTTATCACACAGGCAGAGATCAGTGAGGTCTGCACTCTACTAGCTGGCCTGAACTACATGTATTGATTGGCCAGGCCTTGCTACCAGGTGATTAGTGAGTCTGCCAACAGCCCTAAGCGTGTTACCTTGGCAAACTAAATTGGAATTACTGTGGCTTTATATCAGAAATACAAGATAGTCAACACAGAGGGAGGACATCGTGGTAACCATGGAAACAGGACAAGCAAGATAGTGTATGTCACATGACCAACATTTGATAAAAGTTCCCCCTGTGACCAAGATGTACTGTACTCATGCCTGGAGTAGTAACACGTGCTGCTGAAGAACAAGGAGTTTGTCTCAAATCAACATTACTTTTCAAGAATGAAGTGATGAAATATTAAAACGCATCATTAGCCTCAGGTCCTTCCTACACTGTGATATTATTCCAAAATGAACACGTCCATCAGTTACTCTGCGCTAACTTCTGTCCTCATATAACCTGTCTAAATATGCCCATGTGCAGATGGAGATTTGGATCAACACAAAGCCATAAACCATCACCACTGAAACTGAAGTGTAGCCACGGGCGTGTTCAGTAGGCAGGAAATGTGAAACCATTTAGAACACACATTTGGTTGCAAAAACGCTTAACTACGTTGTGCTGAACACAACAAATATTTGTTTAAATTGTGTCCCCTATTTCACACAGCAGATCTCTATAGTCGAGGAACAGCCAACCCCTAGAGGTGCTCAGGCTGAGGCTGATGATGTTGTTGACAGGCAGGTCCATCTCACAGCAAGTCCTGGAATTCCCAGTGGACCCTCAGCATGTAATGAGCATCTCTTTCCAATAAAGACAAGCCTAGAATAACAAATCTGTCCTATCTGGGCTAATTCAGTCTAATCACGTCTGACATGGAATTATGTACGTGTCTGAAATAGCACCTTATTCCCTATATAATGTACCATATTTCATATATATTGCCTTATTCCATCTATAGGGCAATTCTTTTCACCAGAGTCCTATTGGGTCCCATTTCAGACACAAACCATGAGAACTCAAGTAACGCATCAACATGTGGTCATTCTGTATTGTCACAAGCAAGACTATACACTGAGAAAAAATATTTCCAAAAGGGTTATTCGGCTGTCCCCATAGGATAACCCTTTTTGGTTCCAGGTAGAACCATTTTGGGTTTCATGTAGAGCCATCTGTGGAAATGGTTCTACGTGGAACCCAAAAGGGTTCTACCCGGAACCAAAAACAGTTCTTCCAATACCCACACCAGCATACCACTTGAAAAAAGCAATGTACTGGTCATTTGAAGTGTTATGCAGGTGTGGATATTGGAACATGCCTGCTCCACAGGCTTATGTCCTTGTCTGGTTCTATTCAGTTCAATTAAATACAGATTTATATATCCCATCAGGGGCAATTACAGAGCCGTGGAGGAGAAGCAGAGAGAGCAACAGGTGTACCAGGCAGCAAGTTGGTCATTATAACCACCACATCCTCATTATAATCATAATGTGCACTCACATTTGTTGTGTGATCCCATTGGGCAAAAGTACAGTACCAAATCATAATTGGTTTACGAGGACATTAGCTACTGATTGATATTGTATTAGGATGATTTCTAGTATTAATATTTTAGATCAATAACAACATTCCCTGTCCTTTCTGCAGGATGTGGCTGACATTATGGTCATAAAGAGGAGTCTGTAAGTGCATACCATAACTTTCTCTACCAGCACCAGACCAATAAAGACTGAGCAATAAATCAGCAGAATACAAACATCACAACACAATCATACCTTGAGCTAATATCTTACTGAACGTTTAAAGGATGTCACGCTGCTTGCTTAGGAAGTCCCACTTCCTCCTGACTCTAACATCGAAGCTCCAACCCAGGCCCTCTGCCTTGCTAAAACAAGTGACCGCTCTCCTGAAGCTTCTTACCAGTCTGGGTCTCACGAAAAGCTAGCTATTCGCTGGAGCGGGTGAGGACACTTCAGGCTGACGATTAAGTTTCACACATCCCCATGTGCTACATTCATCCCTCAAACTTCCTTAACAGTGACCCCAGCGTCGAACTGAGTGCAACTGTATATCTAGGTCACAGCACCACTGTAAATAAATGACCGCACATTACTTACTTAGAGAGCACTGCTTCCTCCCGATTCGGCGCACACCGACGCTTGAACCTAGGACCTCTGCTTCGCTAACACAAGTTACCACCCTCCTTGACAACGTACCAACCGTTCGAGTTATCCAAATAGGATAGCTCCGTCGGTGACATTTCAAGCAAGCTGTGGAGTGAGTTTACGGTGCGTTCTTAAGTCTGTTACAAAAGCACTACTGTAAGTGGCCAATGAGTATTGAGATCCACTTAATGTCTGGTTAATTTCAGCAGTCTCTACTTTCCTTTCTAAATAGTCATTTGGGGATTGTGTGTGTAGGAGACAAAGTCTGAATCAATTCATAGCTCAATGCCAGCCAAGCTATTCATTCATAGACTAATGCCACAGGAGATGAAGACTGGCAGCTCTGTGGTACCCAACTTTTGTCACCGGAGGGCATTGCTTGGTCCACTAAGAGAGACTGAGGACATGGTTTGGCCCACTGAGAAGCTCCAATATGCATCGGCATATTTTATTTTCCTCTTTGTTTGACTTCTTAACCTACGTAGTACTCTTGTGCTAAACTCCCAAACAATACTTATTCCACCACCAGTTGAGCAGAATTTGATGCATACTCCAATATCGGACAATCATAAAAATATAGCCTAATACCGCCCAAAATACGTTAGAATAATGTCCCCAACGAGGATAGTAGCCTATGTTTATAATTTTTTTAAGCTAGAAAAGACATTACCGTTATTGATATTACTCACTCAACAATATGCAAAATCCTTTCCAAAATCTTGCACCTGTTAATCGCATTGGTCTCCATGCAGAACTCTTGTCCACTGGCTAACCTACGGTCCACACCACAGCACCATGCACTTCCCATTAAGTAAGCTACTGTAAAGATGTTCAATAGGATAACTGTATTTAGAAGGCGTTAATAGGATACATACAAATGCAGGCTACTTAGGATACATACAATCTAGGCTACTTCCCTCAGACACCAAACACAGGAAAGCCTATTGTACAATTGCAAACAGCACAACATTTAGGAATTATTTGCAAAGATAAATAAGCGCACTGAGAAAATATAATAGTGCATTTCAAACAATACTTTAAAAAAACAATTAGATCCACCAAGGCTTTATTATTCAAAAACTCGAAATGCATTGGTAGTGCCGCAATGAACAGGCTATATTGCACTATATAGTAGACTAATTAAGCCACAACGCCAATAATTAGCGATATACTAAAGATATGATTTTACCTTATCCACGCCCCTTGAAATAGGCTGTTCGCGGTCTTTGATGGTGAGAGTCGCTAGGTTTCTCGGCAGTAACTCTCTCAGTGCTTTGAAGAACCAAGCGCTTGGTTACTGACCAATCCGAAAGTAAGGCTGCTGTAGCGCGAAAGAGGCACTGCTCACATCTGGCGTTAAAGACGGGAGGGCACGGTGGTTACGGGCTTTATAGGGCTCAGTGCCACAGACCAACAGATTCTGAGAAACCCTACTTTCATTATAAGAATGCTGGTTTCGCTAGTGCCTTATTTTGTCAGCATATCTTCTTGAACTATATCATCATTCAGAGTAATTTCCTTCCCAGTACATTACAACCCTAGCCTGTGTGTCTATTCATGTGATTAATGTTAGAAACGACCCTCTGGTAATATTTAAACTTGAGTCAGTTGCACAGTATGGGTGGGTCTAGCTCTTATTCAGCAGTGGCTGTATGGTTAAAGGAGAAGGTAATTTTCATGTAAAGGTACCAAAGAGCACCAAGTTTATATGAGTATATCACATTTGGTGTCAAATGAAAGCGAAGTGTCTATTTTTGTGAAATGAAGGCATAGATACGTTTGCTTATTCTTAATATTTAGGATGAAAAATGGTTGACAAAGGCTTTGATTTCTGGGCACACCGATGGAAAAGGGGTAAAAAAAAACGACTAGAAAAAGTATTTAAAAGTATTAGAAATGCATCAAAACACAATGTTTAACTAAAGGCCCCTGAAAACTAATATTAACATTTATATTTAATTTTGCATTAATGATTTGCCTTCATAATAGTCACAAACCACGTTGCAGTAGAGCATAGTCCAGCACAGTAGAGTATAGCTCAGTGCATTACAGCTCAGTACAGTAGAACACACATGAGTAGTGTACAGTATGTAATATTCAACTGAACTACACTCTTTACTGTGCTCTACTGTACTGAACTCTACTGTAATGTACTGTGCTGTTCTGTGATGTCCAAACTTGTGAAATATAGACATCTATGATTGGTACAGATTTAGTCTGGCTTGGACCAACCAAATTTGGTCTTGTTTGGAGATCGAGCTCATTATAATAATAGCTTGTGTGTAGAATAATACCCAAACATTTAAATAACGAAGGGAGAGACATTCATAATTATTAATTTCTAGAGTACAGATCAACGACCCATGATGTCCCGTTACCGGGTTTTACTGTCATTCTGTTATGAAACGTTGCATCTGCACTGTTACTCAAGTAAAATGTGTTTTAGTAACAATTTCATTGTTAGCCTTCTGCATATAGTGTATAGTTTGATACACGGTAATAATCACTTTTTCCCTTTAGAATGTATGCCAAGCAAGAGCCATTTGATTGCAAAGTGTAACTGCCCATAATACAATGACATGACAGTCATCTCTTAACCTGATGGTGACATATTACCTTGACAATGGTCAAACCATAGTAACACAGTAACAGAAATGCACTACATGACCAGAAGTATGTGGACACCTGCTCGTCGAACATCTCATTCCAAAAGCATGGGCATTAATATGGAGTCGGTCTCCGCATTTGCTGCTATGACAGCCTCCACTCTTCTTGGAAGGCTTTCCACTAGATGAATGAACATTGCTGAGGGGACTTGCTTCCATTTAGCCACAAGACCATTAATGAGGTTGGGCACTGATGTTGGGCGATTAGGCCTTGCTCGCAGTCGACATTCCAAATCATCCCAATGGTGTTTGATGGGGTTGAGGTCAAGGCTCTGTGCAGGCCTGTCAAGTTCTTCCACATCAATCTCAACAAGCCATTTATGTATGGATCTCACTTTATGCACAGGGGCATAGTCATGCTGAAACAGGAAAGGGCTTTCCCCAAACTGTTGCCACAAAGTTGGAAGCACAGAAGCGTCTAGAATGTCATTGTATGCTGTAGAGTTAAGATTTCCCTTCACTAGAACTAAGGGGCCTAGCCCGAACCATGAAAAACAGCCCCAGACCATTATTCCCCCTCCACCGAACGTTGGCACTATGCACTCAGGCAGGTAGTGTTCTCCTGGCATCCGCCAATCCCAGATTTGTCTGTCGGACTGAAGATGGTGAAGCGTGATTCATCACTCCAGAGAACGCGTTTCCACTGCTCCAGAGTCCAATGGCGGCGAGCTTTACACCACTCCAGCAGATGCTTGACATGGTGCATGATGATCTGAGGCTTGTGTGCGGCTGCTTGGCCATGGAAACCCATTTCATGAAGCTCCCGACAAACAGTTATTGTGCTAACGTTGCTTCCAAAGGCAGTTTGGAACTCTGTAGTGAGTGTTGCAACCGAGGGCCGGTGATTTTTACGTTCTTCAGTACTCGCCGGTCCCGTTATGTGAGATTGTGCGACCTATCACCTTGCGACGGAGCTGCTGTTGCTCCTAGACTTTTCCACTTCAAAGTAACAGCTCTTACAGTTGACCGAGGCAGCTCTAGCAGGGCAGAAATTTGACTGACTTGGAAAGGTGGCATCCTATGACAGTGCCATGTTGAAAGTCACTGAGCTCTTCAGTAAGGCCATTCTACTGCCAATGTTTGTCTATGGAGACTGCATGTGTGCTAAATTTTACATCTGTCAGAAACAGGTGTGGCTAAAACAGGCAAATACACTAATTTCAAGGGGTGTCCACATACTTTTGTATATGTAGTGTAGCCCTACAAAGAGAGTCAGCAGAAACGTCATTTTACAAATCTTTATTTAAAAAGGTTTCCATTGTTTTTGGACAGAAAAGGTCTATGTATCTACATTAAGCTATGAAAACATTTGCAATATTTTCATTTCAGTATCTGTGCACGTTGGTAGGTGTGTCTTTTAGAACTCCAGTCATTTTTTAGTAGTGTTTGGTCATGATTATCAAAATCAAATCTCTAACCTACTGTACATTACACACAGGAACTGTGCACCAGTTAGACAAGACCTTAGACACTTGTACACATGGTGATGGCACACATATTGTGCATAGGTGTGTGTGTGTGTGTGTGCGCACACACACACACACACACACACACACGTGTGAGATTCAATGCAAAACAGATGATATTTCTCTTGGGAATGCCAACCATACCAACCTTTCATCAATCTGAAGAGAACAGCTGTGGAAGGGAAATTTGATTTAGTAGAGAAAGTGTCAAATATGGTCAATTTTCATGCTCTATATAGTCATCTGATGCATTGTTACTCTGTAACAGGCAGACTAATCATCCACCTAATACAGGAGTCTAATTAGAATTTTATCCACTGACTTTTTACTAATACAGAAAACGCATTGATACTTTTTGAATTAATGAGGTTGTGCACAATTCAAACACCACCACCCTTACAATGAAACACACACTGTTCACTTCACAACAAACACATTTAGGTGAGAAAAAAAAGCAGAAAAAAACATGCAGACAAACTGTAGTTTTATCATCGAGGGGAACATAAATACATTGAGTCTTATTGCCATTTTAGAGCTGGGTAGCAGACAGTATCTACAATTTTTTAACACGATCAAGAACTCAAAATGAAAAAGACAAACCCTTGGTCGACAATGTACTCGTTTTCTGCAGTAAAAATGTATCCAGTGTTCAGACTCATTATCTACTTCATTGTATAGTGCTTTTTGGAATGAATTTGGAAAATAATATTCATCATATGCATATAGAAAACATCAAAACTGACAGTGTTCTACTGTATATAGCAGGGCTCTCCAACCGTCCTGTACGTTTTCACTTCAACACCAATCTAGTGCACCAGATTCTAATAATTAGCTGAATCAGGTTAGTTACAACTGGGGCTGGAGTGAAAACCTACATGAGGGTATCTCTCCGGGAACAGGGTTGGAGAGCTCTGGTATAGACACTAGTTTCTGGGGGCATTCACGGTGGTCAGTAATGGACAGTATGAAATATTTCACTGTTTTATTTCTCAACCTGACCAATCTCTAACTCGCATCTTCATCTGTTTTAATCATGTCACCATTTCCATCTTTGTCCATATTTTTTTTTTAAACTCACTTTCGCTCCATCTCCATCACTTTCTCAATCCTCCTTCACTCCTTTCATTTAAAAAGTAGCCCCTCTCTTGCTACAAAATCCCTGCTTTTTCTCTTTTCGGAAGTTGGTCAGTGCGGTGCTCTCTCCCTCTACTTTCTCGTCCTGCCTCGCGTGCACAAGGACAGATATGGGATGAATTACATGCTCCCCACAAGCCAGTTTCACAAAGCCCATAGTTTGGTCACCCACAGACCACAACAGAAAACAGTATGTTCGAAGTTGGAGCAGACCTTTTTCCAGTAATGTGTCACTCCGAGGCTGTGTTGAGACAATCAAACACTGTCTGTCCTTAAGCTCCTAAAGATGGAGGACAGAAATTACCATGCAATTACTCTGGGAGTGGTTCTTTTCTCCTTCCCCAAAATGTTTGTTTTTCAGATTCAGAATATAACTTCTTGGACAAGGCCATGGTTGTATATACAGTGCACAGAGAGCTGAGGGGAATCAGTGGTGTCCAATAGAAAAATATTAAAATATATTTGTTGCTCCCTAGTGCCTTTTGTCTTCCTCAAAGCATTCATGTGCTAATGTAACTGCGGTACTGGTGGTCCCTTGGTCATGCAAATCAAATCAACCATATGTTTTGCCAGCTGGGTACAGGCCCCTGTTGTGTGTTGATTGAGGTGGTCTCTGTGGCAGCATCTCCTTTATGAAGCTTTAAAGATAGAATCCGCAGTAGGGGGAAACAGCGCCACTGGCCGCTACACCACCGCTGTTATTGTTTTTGATGCCGAGCTGAGAAGACGTTGCGCAGCATGGTAAAAAAACAAACAAGCAGTACATATTTTGCTCTCCTGTCGTGCGTGTAATGATGTCTGAGGGGAAAAACAGTGTTCGTTGTGTGCAGTAACTTCTTTGTTGTTGGCTGTTTCACCATTAAAGATTACAGTTAGGAATTTTCAAACAGTCCGAATCATAAAGGATATATCCAGTACAGTAAGGACCAGCCTAGGAGTGCCAGACAAGACCAGGCCAGACATCCTGTGGTTTAGCAGGAAGAACAGTGTTTGTACAGTACTGAGGCTGTGGTCTGTAACTACACTAACGGCTCCTAGACACAGCCATATTCATACCACACAGTCTGGGGGTCGTTATTAGGGTCTGGGGAGGCAGGGGTGCTCGTGGGGGGCTCCTCTGTGCCACAGCTCAGCCCCCCTCCTCCTCCCACCTCCGGTTTCTTCAGTAACGGGGAGTCCGCCTGTAGCTGCGCCTCCCTGCGCTGCACCTCTTCCTCCTGTGCCTCCTCCAGTCTCAGAGCTGGCACTGCCCTGACTGGCGTCACCATGGCAACCTCCCCACGATGGTTCTTCTGATTCTGCTGGGGGTTGGGTCGTCCCTGTTGTTGTCCGGTGCTGGGTCCGTTGTTCCTGGGGGTGGAGCCTGGTGTTGTTCTTCCTCCGTATCGCTCGGGCTGCAAGGATAGGGAGGAGGAGTGGTGCTGGGGAAGGGTCAGGCTGAGTGGTTCCTCTTTGGGTGGAGCCAGAGGCAGCCTGCGGGGGTCTATGTCCGAGGGTCCTGCTAGCCTGGCAGAGTGGGGGCGCTCCCTGGCCATGGCTCCAGCCCCAGGCCTCCTGACCACCACGTCCACACTTCCACCACCTCCACTCTGGCTGGGTGAGCCACCTGCCTCCCTGTCTGTCCGGTAGCTATCTGGACCGTTTGAGCGCAGCAGGTCAGCAGAGGCCAGGCTGAAGGTCCGAGACAGACTGCTGCTGCCCAGACCACTTCCACGGGGTGCAGGAGGTCCCAGGGGTGAGGGCCGCCCCCCTGTCCCTAACCCGTTGCTGGCCCGGTTGGGTAGGGTCTGGGACTGGGGTGTGGAGGTGGATCCCTCAGGGAGCCGGACGATGGGCCTGACGCTCTGGCCTGGTTTGGAGTTCCTGCCTGGCACCTCGCCGGCCCGTTGGAGGTCTGTGTCTCTCTTCACGGTGGGCGTGACATAGCTGGTTGGAGTCTTGGCTCCATCTCTCAGAGCGGGCCGGCCGGAGGTGGATCTCTCCCGCTCTCCTGTTCTGCTGAAGTAGTCCTCCATCAGGTCCTCCTGACTGCCTGTCTGCACCTGAGGAGAGGGATGAGGGAGACGGACACACAGCACTTAGATGAATCAAGGAAGTAGACTTCAACACCAAACCCTTATCACACAGAGGGAATCCATCCAAAGCTATTATTGTCCATGTTCAACTATCTGGATTACTGTACAGACACAACATGGGACTCAGGACTGATCCAATCAGTGAAGTGCTTGTTTAGGTTGTCTATTGTTAAACAGTATAAAGATTCCTGGAAATATGGCCCATGGGTCTGTCTGCCTATGCCTCTATGATGCAGATTCATTAGGGAATGTGTTTACAACACCAGGGACCATACACATCTCACTGCAGCACTATATAAATGATATTACATTAATGGAAAGACAAGCAGAGCGGCCCGCTGCTCGCAAGGCTAACAGCCAACGACATGAGAAAACAAAGCTAATCTAATGAGGAACAAGAAATGCCTTTATAAACAAAGAGAAGTATTGATTTGGTCTCATCTACTTGCACTATTAAAAATAGAGGGACTATGGGAGGTAACAGCACTGCTCAGATGTTGATTGATACAGTACTATGGGATGCAGGTAAATGTGAGTGTGTTTAGGCATGAACACGTCTCAATCATATTTAGTCAGGTTTGTAGGCAAAGACTTTAGGTGTGTTAACCCATTTTACACTGATTTAGGTGGTTAGTCAGGGAAGCGAGAATCAGATTGATCTCTACATTCTTTAAAACAGAGGTAGGAAGAGAACAAGAGACATGGCGAAAAAGAAAAATGTACATTGTGTGGTGTTGAACCCCCCTGTTGCCACAGTATGCCCGCTAAGTGATGACCATTTTATTTACTGTGCGAGTTAGGAAGTGAGGTGAATGGAGAGTGTGTAGATGTGCACGTCCTAACATTTCATCGACAAAAGCCTGTCAAGTGAGGTGAATGACCAAAAACTAACAGTGCCACCCATCCATCACCCTGGCCTGGTGGTACCAAAAACAGAGCCTCAGTCAGAGGAGCTGTTGGTGGAGAGGAGTTCTCCTGCAGAGGGGCTGGAGAGAGGGAAGCTGTGCTTTATGTAGCATCACTTCAATTGAAGCCACAACGCCTTCCCAAACCTTTCATCCATTTCTCTATGACACTATATGCTTATAGCTGGTTGGGAAAATTAACTCAGAATGTGTCATATTAAACTAGAAGCTATATCCACGATTCCATCCATGCCAAACCACCATACATCACTTTATGGCATAGAACGTGCAAGTTCGTACAGTGGTTGATGTACAGTGCATTCAGAAATGATTCAAGCCCCTTGACTTTTTCCACATTTTGTAACATTACAGCCTTCTTCTACAATCAATGAAATATCTGTATTTGTTTCATCAATCTACACACAACACCCCATAATGACAAAGCGAAAACCGGTTTTAGATTATCTTTGCAAATGTATTAAAAATAAAAAAACAGAAATACCTTATTTACATAAGTATTCAGACCCTTTGCTATGAGACTCGAACTGAGCTCAGGTGTATCCTGTTTCCATTGATCATCCTTGAGATGTTTCTACAACTTGATTGGAGTCCACCTGTGGTCAATTCAATTGATTGGACATGATTTGGAAAGGCACACACCTGTCTATATAAGGTTCCACAGTTGACAGTGCATGTCAGAGCAAAAACCAATCCGGAACTGTCCGTAGAGCTCCAAGGCAGGAATGTGTAGAGGCACAGATCTGGGGAAGGGTACCAAAAAATGTCTGCAGCATTGAAGGTCCCCAAGAACACAGTGGCCGCCATCATTCTTAAATGGAAGAAGTTTGGAACCACCAAGACTCTCCCTAGAGCTGGCCGTCCAGCCAAATGGAGCAATTGGGGGAGAAGGGCCTTGGTCAGGGAGGTGACCAAGAACCCAATGGTTAATCTGACAGTGCTCCAGAGTTCCTCTGTGGAGATAAAATAACTTTCCAGAGGGACAACCATCTCTTCAGCACTCCACCAATCAGGCCTTTATAGTAGAGTGGCCAGGTGGAAGCCACTCCTCCGTAAAGGCACATGACCGCCCACTTGGAGTTTGCCAAAAGGCACCTAAATGACTCTGACCGTGAGAAACAAGATTCTCTGGTTTGATTGAAATCTTTAGCCTGAATGCCAAGCATCATGTCTGGAGGAAACCTGGCACCATCCCTACAGTGAAGCATGGTGGTGACAGCATCATGCTGTAGGGATGTTTTTCAGCAGCAGGGACTGGGAGACCAGTCAGGATCGAGGGAAAGATGAATGGAGCAAAGTACAGAGAGATCCTTGATGAAAACCTGCTCCAGAGCATTCAGGGCCTCAGACTGGGGTGACGGTTCATCTTCCAACAGACAACGACCCTAAGAACACAACCAAGACAATGCAGGAGTGGCTTCGGGACAAGTATCTACGTCCTTGAGTGGCCCAGCCACAGCCCGGACTTGTACCCGATCTACCATCTCTGGAGAGACCTGAAAATAGCTGTGCAGCAACACTCCTCATCCAACCGGACAGTGCTTGAGAGGATCTGCAGAGAAGAATGGGAGAAACTCCCCAAATACAGGTGTGCCAAACTTGTAGCGTCACACCCAAGAAGACTCGAAGCACCTTTGGCAGCAATTACAGAATCAACAAAGTACTGAGAAAAGGGTCTGAATACCTAAATGTAATCAGTTTATTTTTTATACATTAAAAAAAATATATATAAAAAAAGTTTTACTTCATCATTATGGGGTATTGTGTGTGTATATAGAGAGAAAAAACATCCACATCCCAAACCATTCATCCATCTCCCTATGACACATTATCCCTCTATTCTTACAGTCGGTGGTGAGAGGGTGTTGCTCTCCTCCAGGAACTCTTCCAAGGTGACCATATCGCTGCCAGGGGAGGAGGTTCGGTGGCGGCCCGGCCGGGGTGCACTCCTCTTGGTCGGGGTGTGTGTATGGGTGTCGTAGGGAACCGTGGAGCTCCGGGGGAGAGACAGGGAGTGGGAGACGTCGTGACTAACACCCACTACGTCATCACTGGACAAGCTGGCAGAACGGCCCTGTAGGCGCTCCAGGGAATCTAGATGGACAGAGGGAGGTAGAGAGGTAAAGATAAACCATCAGGATAAGAGATACAGTATTGCTTTTTAGTCAACTAAACGCTGAAAACGACTTAAGTCCACAGTGGGGGATAGTACTAGAAAGCAGGCTAAAACAATGGCCTGAGACATGCCCAATATAATGACAAATCTGGTATAGAAATCAGTTAAATATAAAATGGCATCTATTGAAGTAATTTGCAGGGTTTGCAGATAGGCATAATGTTGGTTGTACCTTTGAAGTTAACAGGGGAGTTGCTGCTGGAGGTGTTGCGGCTGAGCTCAGCAGAGCCTGGTCGATAACCTGCAGAGAAAGAGACGGAGGCGGGAAAGAGAGCAAGAAAGAATGAAACAGAGAGCGGGACAGAGAGTGAAAGGGAGCCCAAGGGTCCAGCAGCCGTCTGAACTTGTATTGATCAGCCTGGTCTTTTACCTGCGTTTCCATGGATACTGCTCCCAAACAGGGCGTCGGGGGAGTGAACCCGAGGGTCGTCCTCGTGGATAAAACCTGCAGAGCACAGAGGGAAGTGAGTTACTCCACCACGTCATCACATATTGATAGAGAGATGAAGGTATGTGTGTTACGAGTCATTTGTCCCAACAGACGGGTAACCAACCACACATGCTGATACTGTCCCACTTTACAATTAAAACTGTGCACACTAAAAGGGCAGTAGTGTTTAAGGATAATTAAGGGGATATAGGAAAACCTCATGTTTATACACAGTAGATCAACTATAGATAACCCACTTCACTTCTACATACTGAATTAAAATGTTGCTACTGATTAACATATTGTAACAACTGGCTCTGTACGATGATGTCGCCTTGAGCCACAAGGCTCCTTCCTGTAAGTGTTTGTGTATCTATTCTCCAGTTGATGGGACAAAGTTCTGAGATTGGACCACAAGGTTTCAAGGAAAGTAAACAAATGTTCCGACTGTGATTAGACTAAGGATGGCAGAATTATTCCAAAACACTGATAACTGACCTCTTGGTAGACTAAGTGACGTGTCAATTTTCAGCACTGCGCTCTGGGAGATTAGGGATTTAAGTCACCCGTTTGGTGTTATTCTTAAACACTTGATAGGTTTCCATCCAATTGGCGACAGATTTTCATGCAAATATTCTAAAATCTGCAAATGCATGTTCTCTAACTGGAGGTACGCTTCCATCAAACTGATTTCTTTTGGATAAAATGCTGTGTGTGATAACGCAGTGCACATAAAAATCACTTTGGCGGTGAAGTTTTCAGGCACCGAATTTAAAGCAGAAGTTCAATGCCGTTTCGACCCTCTCTACCGCACATGCCGCCTCAAACTCTGAATGAATGCTTGGCTATGAAAAGCCAACTGACATTAACTTCTGACCTGTTGCAACCTCTACAACCACTGATTATTATTTGACCCTGCTGGTCATCTATGAACGTTTGAACATCTTGAAGAACGATCTGGCTTTAATGGCCATGTACTCTTATCTCCACCAGGCACAGCCAGAAGAGGACTGGCCACCCCTCATAGCCTAGTTCCTCTAGGTTTCTTCCTAGGTTCCTGCCTTTTTAATGAGTTTTTCCTAGCCACCGTGCTTCTACATCTGCATAGCTCACTCTTTGGGGTATTAGGCTGGGTTTCTGTATAAGCACTTTGTGACAACTGGTGATGTAAATAGGGCTTTATGAACACATTTGATTGATTGAATGGGGTTCCATCACATTTTAAACTCTACCGATGGCTTTGTCACAAAAACTGTTGCTATAAATTGCAAGCTTGCCCAATCTGGTTTTGGAGCATTCTCTCTAGACAACAGGTCGCTAATAAAGTGGACAGGATAGGTTATGAAGAGATATGGATAAGAGCAATATAATGTATTTGATCATTTGCAGCCAAGCATCGATCATCATGTCACCAAGCATTCAAATAATACCCTTGATATTTATTGTAAATTTGCATCAAGCTCATCACCACCCATCAGTTAACCACCATGAAGTTGAACTTATTTAATCTGCCTACAAACACAACGCTTTTCCACATTGGTGTGGTAGTACAACATAACATACGTGACTCCATATCATGGGCATAAAGGACTTTCCACCGCATAATACATTTTACAGACTCAAAAACATCACACCATGTCAAACAAACAAATTGTCTGTCAACATTTATGAAATTGTACAGACATCGTGTTTCCATTACACCCGTCTTGATTTATTTAACGGAATGACTTTACTTAACTGTGAATGGAAACTTAATTACTGACTTTAAGAAGAGACATAAGCAAACGTGTAGTTTCATAGAAAGAACATACTGCAGATCTACACTACATCTTAACATTGAAGATGGCAGCTAGTCAGTAAATGGGCATTGGGGCCTACCGTACCTTTGGGTCTGCGTCCAGGCCTGGAGCTTGAGTTGGGTGTCAGGCCTGAAGTGGAGGTGTGGTTGGCGATGGTGGAGTGAGCAGCACCCCCTAGCTCCACACCTCTTCTTCTGGCGTAGAGCTCTTCTGTGCCATTGACACTCTCACTGCTACCCCCTGGAATTCGGTACAGCTCCCTGCCTCGGGACACTCCACTGTCGTTTAGTGCTAGGGGAACAATAACAGAGCAGTTAGTATCCATGATGGTACCACATCCGTCCAAACAAACAACCCCATTATCCACACAGCAGAGGCAGGTGAGCTGGAGGCTGCTGGACAGTGGACAGTTAGGGCAGGTAGACAAGTGCGTGCTAGAGCAGTGAAGCGTAAGTGTAAGCAAAAGCTTTCAAAGGATACAAGTTGACTCCATTTGCTACTGTACACAATGATATACAATAGTCTCAACTAGCATTTCTTCAGTCAGACCACTTTCCAAATGGCAAGATACTGTACGCACATCAATGGTTTTTAGATGCATTTTGGACCTACCAATGTTTCTATCTGATCAGTCTTTTTTTTTTACCAAAGAATAAAAAGCTAAATCCCTTTATAGTAAGTCAGACTGAACCCTGGACTGCTGAGACAGAATAGAACACTGGCAGTTCTACTATTCTATAGGAAGTGAAGGCTTTGGCAGTTTCCTGTCTGATTCTAACTCTCAAGAAAGGAAGAAAGTGAGAGCGAAAGAGTGTGTGGGTAGCCTACAAGACAGTGGTGTCTCAGACAGCAGGGTGTCTGGTAGGCTACTGGCTCCGGGAGGGTCTGGTTCTATACCTTAGTCTTATTGCATTCCCTGCTCCCTCTCTCAGTCCAGCATTGGATTGGTCATTTATGCAAACATCACTGTGTTAGTAGTCTCAGATATCAATAGATCAGCTATTCTGTATTTTTGCAAAGGGATAACGCGAATGGTGTGGAGGGAAACGAAGTGGACAGAGAGTGAGGCTAAAACGCATGGCAGAGAGTGACAGACAGATATGAGTACAGGACATGGAATAAAGGATAGGATGATGTTAGACTGTGGAGAGTCAGAGTATGATGCTAGCTGGAGGCATTCGTATTATCAGCAACGTGACACAGGCTAACACAACGCAGCACAGACAGCATGTGCACACATCACTCCCCAATGTCGCATTTTCTTTGCACTGGGATTAAAAGCACAACCCTTTAAACAGCAGTAAATATTGCAGATTGCCCCTGTAACAAGTTCTCCTCTCATCACCCCTCCAGCCATGTGCAACATGAGATTTATACCAGCTGCCAGACTAAGAGACACAGCAGACAGAGTAATTGCCTTCATTGGGCTGGTGTCATCGCTCTTCAGTTGCCCACTTTACATGATTAAACATCAGTTGACAGACACACAGATCTCATTTTCACAGAGCGAGGCAAAGCTGCTGGCTGCAGTAAGGGATGGCTGCAGTAGGGGCGGGCTCTAATCCAAAACAGGGCTACTTACTGCAGGGTCAAGCCAGAGTCCAGAGTAGAGTGTGCAGGGTATGAGGCTAGAGGCCTCAAAAGGTTCAGTTCAGAGTTCAGTTTGTGTGTGTTGGTATGTGTGATAAGTGTATGTTGTGATGGGAGGAACATGTGCATTAAGAGGTCAGTTTTCTGTAAGTAAATTATGACAGAGGGCCAAAAAGTTAAGATGTTGCAGATTTTTTTTTTAAAGGGGGGGGGGGGGGGGGGGGGGGGGGGGGTGAACATGAAGATGACAAAGATGGTGGTGGTGGTATTAGAACTGTCCAATGATGGGCAAGAGAGGCTCTGTGGTACAGGTGGAGATGTCAGAGGAGGACCAGAAGCGAAGTTGTCTAGAGAGAGAATGCCGTGAGAGAGGCATCTTGGGAACCTTCATTTTCTCCTGGCTCTTACTCCTCAGAAAACCAAACCGCTTGGCTGCTGTGACGGGGAGTACCGCTGGCAGGGCTGGGGGTGCTGAATGATAGGGGATTATGTTATACACACAACGACAAAGAGAAGGGGGAGAAAGAGAGATGAGTGAGTGAAAGAAAGTAGTTAACTACATGCATTATATTAATGAACAGAGTCCAAAATAGTCCAACAGAGAAGATGAAGAGTTAAAGTATTAAAATGTTTAGGCATGCAATAGATCCTCAATGAAGTAGTAGATAATGAAGAACATGCAAGATGAGTTGGAGGGGGAGGAAATGTGAGATTGTGTGTAGCTAGAGCTCCCTCTTGTGGTAAAAAGAACTGTATGGCCTTGACACCTTTCCTTATTCAGTTAAGAACAATCCTGGATGAGTAGACGAAAATACACTGCATTTCCCTTTAGTTCCCCAACCCACCCCCCACCCCCCGTGTCAGTCTTACCTCTGCTGGAGTGGGTGGGGGTGAGGGTAGGGGAGTGCCCCTGTCCGTGGTGGTTCTCCTCCTGAGAGTGGTTCCCCACAGAGTCCAGGCTGAGGCGGGACTGGCGGGGGGGTAGAGGAGGGGGAGGCAGGGGGGGAGGTATGTCAGGGAAGTCCAGGGTGGGAGGTTCAGGCAGGGGGATGTCTGGGGCGCTCCGCACCCTCTCCCTCGAGCTGTCCTGTCTGTTCTTGGGCTTGATGAGTTTGGCCAAGGCCTTTGCCCCGGCCCAGTGGTTCTTCCTGACAGACAGGAAATCACAGTTTCACTCAGACATCCATCTATCCTCAGGCCATAGGTCATCTTCACTTGCGTCATATTTCTTTCCTGTCTATGTATGCTCTAGGGCCCACAAAGTAAGCTCTCCACAAGTGGCATAGCTAGGGTCAGGAGGGTTTACAGACCATGTGACCTGACCAGGAACAACTCAGGGACCTAGGGCTTGCTAAATGCATCCATTTGTCATCCTATTCCATTGACTTAGATTAGCAAGTCAAACTGTAACAAAACTTACTTTTTAGGGGTTGGATCATAAAACTTGTACTGATCCATGATCTTCTCCTCCAGCTTCTCTTTCTGCCTCCGGAGTGAGTTCAACTTGTCACTGGAAACACAGGATTTGTTCGATTTATTTATGACATTAAACAAATCAAATTCCAGTAGAAAATATCTCCCTCTATATACCCGCACGTGCACACACACACACACACACACACACCCTACTCACATGTACTGTTTTTGCTCTTCGTGGTAAAGCTCCTTGCTTTCCATGGTTCTCTCCAGAAGGGTCTGGTTCTGTTGGCTCAACATTTGGATCTGACTCAAAAGGTGGTGGTTCTCCTCCTCCAGGTTCCCCTTCAGACGCGTCAGCAACTGGGACAGAACACACAATAGAGATGAGCTGTTTTATCTTAGACATAGACAGTCCCTTGTGCAGTAGCTCATTGAGGTCCCGGTGTGGTCTTTCAGTCGTCTCTGTACCTCACAGTGGTTGTCCAGCTTGGTCATGGAGATGTCCAGGCCCTGGTGCTGCTCCTTCATTGAGTCGTATCTGGCCTGCCAGCGGTTCACCTCCAGCTGAGCTCCATTCAGACTAGTCTTCAGCTCCTTGGTCTGCACCTGCAGCCCATCATACTCCGCACGTAGCTGGGTATGTGTCTGGGTCAACCTTCAGGGGGTGTGGAGAGACCGTATGGAGAGAGATGAGTTCCTGGTGCTTTGCAAAACAAATTCATCTTCAAAATACCAATTGTAGGGTCAGCTAGTCAGTGTTGTAGTTAGTTAATTTTGTTAGATTTTTGTTGAGAGGTGAGTTTAGCCATACTTATTTTTTCTGCCAACTTGGCAACAAAAGCCAGTTTAATCTAACTGTAGTGTTAAAAAAACATGGCCAAGTGTGTGTAGCTGGAGAAAGATAGTTAGAAACAGCCATTACAGTATGTAACCACCAGAGGGTGCCAGGGTCAGGCTGTTCTTGGGCTATTCTCTATGTGGTGCTTTGAAAAGCTGGAGTTGGTTGTTGGTGCTGTATTCAGGTGCTGCTGTGCTGACTGAGCTCACCTGTCCACTTCCCCCCTCAGGCTCTGGTTCTCCCCCAGGATCAGGGCGTTTTTGTGGATCTCCTCTCCTAGACTCTCCCTCTCCTTCTGGAGGGTGGACTCCAGCGCCTGCATGGCATCTTTCTGCTTCAGGAGCACCATGTACCTGCACACAGAGACCCAGACAGAAAAACAGAAACAAAGACTGGGTTAAAAGACAATTTTTCCTCAGAGGTCAAAGTATTCCGACCCCTTGGATTTCATTTTTATTGTGGGATTAAAATGGATTTAATTGTCATTTTTTGTCAACAATCTATACGCTATTGTCACAGTGGAAGAACATTCTCATAAATAAAATAGTCATTGCATGAGTATTCAGCTCCCTGAGTCCATACATGTTAGAAACACGTTTGGCAGCAATTCCAGCAGTGAGTCTTCTTGGGTAAGTCTCTAGAGCTTTGCTCACCTGGATTGTGAAATATTTGGCCATTATTCTTTTCAAAATTCTTCAAGAGGTTGGGGATCATGACAGTAATTTCTATAGTATTTCAAGCGAATTTAAGTCAAAAGTGTAACTTGGCCATTTAGGAACATTCACAGTCTTCTTGGTAAGCAACTCAAGTGTTGATGTGGCCATGTATTGTAGGTTATTGTACTGCTGAAAGGTGTCCTCTCCCAGTGTCTGGTGTAAAGCAGGTTTTGCGCCAGGATTTTCCTGTGCTTAGCACTATCCCTTTTCTTTTCATTCTGAAAAACTCCTCAGTATTTGCTTATGTCAAGCACACTCATACCATGATGCAGCCACCACCATGCTTGAAAATAAGGAGGCAGTTAAATGACAAATACATTTTAATCCCACTTTGTAACAAAATGTGGGGGAAAATCCAAGGGGTCTGAATACTTTTGCAAGGCACTCTATGGTGCCTAATTAACTGTCCCCAGGTTTTGTATTGTGTTACATCTAAAAATAGGCCATGGCAATCCCATCCCATATAGATTCCTATTACCACCGAAAGAACAACAACGATACTGGGTCCGACAAGAGCTGGATGGAAAAGTCATGAAGTATTGAGCATCCATGATATATGTGGTGGTGTGTTCAAAGAGCTGCTAAAATCCCATCAGGTTTGTCTTGATTCTTTCATAATTTCCAAAAAATTAAAGACTGGAAAAGGGAGGGACTACCTCAGCCTGTCCAATAAGAACCTCTCATTTTAGTTGTGTTGAAAAATATTTTTTAAATGTTTTTCTACGGTGTACCCTAATGAACACAACCCAGGCCTTTGAGGCATATATGGACCATCTGATATTCAGGCTGATTAGGTCCTTGACGGCACAGCAGGCAGACTCTTCTAATCCCTGGGCCTCAACCCGGGCCCCAAGGGACCCTGCTCCATTATTCAAAAAAGTAGATAAGGAGAGATTTTTAGTTAGCCAGCTCAGCCACGTCACATCTCACATTACTCCATTTAGACTGATGTGATAGTAAGCTTCCCAATAGGACCATTTTTCCAGTACAGGACAGTGTGTGGGTTCTCATCATGTCTCTGTGTGTGTGTGTGTGTGTGTGTGTGTATGTGATATTAGGGCTGGGCGATATGTCCAAAAAATTATCACAGTATTTTAAGTATAAATTCAAGTATAGAAGTAAAAATAATTTAAAATTACTTATATTACACAAACCAGATGGCACAATTTAAAAAAATATATATTAACGGATAGCCAGGGTCACACTCCAGCACAATTTACAAACAAAGCATTTATGTTTCGTGAGTCCTCCAGATCAGAGGCAATAGATAACCAGAGATGTTCTCTTGGCAAGTGCGTGAATTGGACCATTTTCCTGTCCTGCTAAGCATTCAAAATGTAACGAGTACTTTTAGGTGTCAGGGAAAATGTATGGAGTAAAGAGTACAGTATTTTCTTTAGGAATGTAGTGAAGCAAAAGTTTTCAAAAAGAAAAAAATAGTAAAGTACAGATACCAAAAAACAACTTACAGTGCCTTGCGAAAGTATTCGGCCCCCTTGAACTTTGCGACCTTTTGCCACATTTCAGGCTTCAAACATAAAGATATAAAACTGTATTTTTTTGTGAAGAATCAACAACAAGTGGGACACAATCATGAAGTGGAACGACATTTATTGGATATTTCAAACTTTTTTAACAAATCAAAAACTGAAAAATTGGGCGTGCAAAATTATTCAGCCCCTTTACTTTCAGTGCAGCAAACTCTCTCCAGAAGTTCAGTGAGGATCTCTGAATGATCCAATGTTGACCTAAATGACTAATGATGATAAATACAATCCACCTGTGTGTAATCAAGTCTCCGTATAAATGCACCTGCACTGTGATAGTCTCAGAGGTCCGTTAAAAGCGCAGAGAGCATCATGAAGAACAAGGAACACACCAGGCAGGTCCGAGATACTGTTGTGAAGAAGTTTAAAGCCGGATTTGGATACAAAAAGATTTCCCAAGCTTTAAACATCCCAAGGAGCACTGTGCAAGCGATAATATTGAAATGGAAGGAGTATCAGACCACTGCAAATCTACCAAGACCTGGCCGTCCCTCTAAACTTTCAGCTCATACAAGGAGAAGACTGATCAGAGATGCAGCCAAGAGGCCCATGATCACTCTGGATGAACTGCAGAGATCTACAGCTGAGGTGGGAGACTCTGTCCATAGGACAACAATCAGTTGTATATTGCACAAATCTGGCCTTTATGGAAGAGTGGCAAGAAGAAAGCCATTTCTTAAAGATATCCATAAAAAGTGTTGTTTAAAGTTTGCCACAAGCCACCTGGGAGACACACCAAACATGTGGAAGAAGGTGCTCTGGTCAGATGAAACCAAAATTGAACTTTTTGGCAACAATGCAAAACGTTATGTTTGGCGTAAATGCAACACAGCTGAACACACCATCCCCACTGTCAAACATGGTGGTGGCAGCATCATGGTTTGGGCCTGCTTTTCTTCAGCAGGGACAGGGAAGAGTGTTAAAATTGATGGGAAGATGGATGGAGCCAAATACAGGACCATTCTGGAAGAAAACCTGATGGAGTCTGCAAAAGACCTGAGACTGGGACGGAGATTTGTCTTCCAACAAGACAATGATCCAAAACATAAAGCAAAATCTACAATGGAATGGTTCAAAAATAAACATATCCAGGTGTTAGAATGGCCAAGTCAAAGTCCAGACCTGAATCCAATCGAGAATCTGTGGAAAGAACTGAAAACTGCTGTTCACAAATGCTCTCCATCCAACCTCACTGAGCTCGAGCTGTTTTGCAAGGAGGAATGGGAAAAAATTTCAGTCTCTCGATGTGCAAAACTGATAGAGACATACCCCAAGCGACTTACAGCTGTAATCGCAGCAAAAGGTGGCGCTACAAAGTATTAACTTAAGGGGGCTGAATAATTTTGCACGCCCAATTTTTCAGTTTTTGATTTGTTAAAAAAGTTTGAAATATCCAATAAATGTCGTTCCTCTTCATGATTGTGTCCAACTTGTTGTTGATTCTTCACAAAAAAATACAGTTTTATATCTTTATGTTTGAAGCCTGAAATGTGGAAAAAGGTCGCAAAGTTCAAGGGGGCCGAATACTTTCGCAAGGCACTGTAAGTAGTAACCAAAAGTATTTTTACTTAAGTACTTTACACCACTGCTCAATTGAGAATTTCCACACTGCCACAGAGCTGCACACTGCTGCACACTACTAGGGATGCAGATATGGGCAAATAATCTAGGACTTATTTTTAACCAAATGTTGCAATTGCGATTTGACTTGCGAATTAGAGAAAAACTGTTGGAATCATGGGAATAGAATGACTATTATAATTCAATAGTTAGAATAGAACAGTGTTTGAGATGACAACGAATTAAAATGTCAGGAAAGAGTTATTGTGACAAGGTAGGAACTAAAGTGTTGATACGTGTTTCCTAGGGGACCCTATAAGCTTTGGCTACATTGCATGTTCTCTCGTAGCTACTTCATGTAGTTAATATATTTTTGCTTGGCATATTTCTCTTTGATTTAGAAGATAATGTTGCACAAACAACATGCTGATTTAGGTCTACACCATCACTGGTATTAGCTAGTTACGTTCTCTTACTCAGTACATTTATTAGCTAGCTATTAACATTAGCGGCTAACGATTAGCATCAAGATTTAGGGCAACTTGCTAAGAAAAGACAAACTAATAGTGTCATTATAGAACGCTGGCGGGTTTATATTAAGAACGCTGGTGGGTTTATATTAAGAAGAAAAGTGAAAACAGCATCGGTGTCATCAACATTGTTGCATGTGCTGCGCTGCATTGACCATGCAGACTGAACGCAAGTGTCTCGTGGTTGAGGAACATCAAATGAGCTCCTTGAGTGACAGGGGGCGTGGCTAGGTCTGTGTGAAAAGTGGCACGAGAGAGAGAGTGGACAGAGATGAGTCAAGTAGCAAAGTAAAAATTAACATTACAGATGGCATATCACATTTAACAAACCAAACATTAAATTACTGGTATAAAAGTAAAAACCAAAACGGTCCCTGCATCAATACCTGTATGTCATAAAATAAGGTATACCGCTCAGCCCTATGAGATAACATAATATAACCAAGTCCAAATATAACCACAGCAAAAAAACAAAGAACACTGTCGCAATAGTTAGAGGAGTGATGTCGCCCTCCGGCCCTCCCCTCAGGAGTGGCCTGCCTGAAGCAGTACAGGTTATAAGGTTCCACTGTAAAACAATAAAAGCAGCAGACTAGAAGAGTTCCACTGACATCCAAAAACCCTATCTGAACACCAACTGAATGAAATTAGTCTCCCAGAGTTATTGAACAGTCACAGTTCTGGCCTGATGTTAACTTCTGTTGTCCTGTCCCTCCCTAGCCCTAGTGATAGGCTACCTGTCTCCACCCAACCCGACCGTTGCGGTGTCAGCAGTTTCTCCCAGCTCCAGCCAGGGTGTGAGTGAAATCACACCCAGTCTGTTACTGCTGTACTGTTCCAGCCCCGTGGCATGGAGTGGTCAGGAGAGAGGCAGGAAGGGTACGCAACACATCCCCTAGGTCACTTCCTTAGGGCGGTCTCTCAATGTCCCAGTGCCAAGCCAGTCTGGAAGGACATACTTTCACAAGCCTATGGCTGTTTAGATGTGGCTTATCAAATGAGGAAGTCTGTTATTGGAAAATTAACTTCAGAGAAATATATTAACACAGTTCTCTTGATGACATGTAACCAATTGATACAGACTCACACCGAGGTCAATACACATGACATGAACAACCATGTAATATGACCACTCTGTGATAATATACATTTATTTAAAACAAATCTGACCTTTTTCTATTACACCTTCTCAGTGTAACATCTTGGTGAGTGTATTTGTGACCATGGTAGTTGACTGCTTGGTGTGTATGACCCATTGTGGACTCTTCCATGCGTGTTCAATCACTTGGTGTGTGTGTGTGTGTGTGTGTGATTGAGAGAGAGGTGTGAACCTGTGGATTATGACATGTATGTGTGACCATAGTCACTTTATTTATCCCGCGCCCTTTGATGATTTCTGAACATTGATAAAAAGGTCTGTAAAAAAATCCCAGCCAAAATGACAAGTACTATGGTGGTTGTCTATAGTGTGATTTCTAGCACCATGTTGATTTTTTTTTCTTCCTATGAATTTGGCTCTAGCGTTTAAGCCACAAAATATTATGACCCCATTCCTGAAAGTTAAGACCAAGGAACAAGTACATGCCTCCTGTTTCCCTCTCTGATACTCACATGGACTCATTGTGTGTGACAAAAAACACACCTAATGACTGAGGGAAATTAATTCAAAGCATATCTCCTTCAGACTGGAATTTGGCATTAGTTGATCGTCATTTATTGAGATGCCTAGTTCAGACGATTTTAAAAAATACCTAATTTCTTTTAAAGATGCAATATGTAACTTTTTGGGCAACCCAACCAAATTCACATAGAAATAGCCTTATTGTTATTTTATTGTTGCTCTTATTTTTTAAACCTTTTGTTGACTTAGTAAATATTTTCTCAACTCTTATTTTTCTTAAAACTGCATTGTTGGTTAAGGGCTTGTAAGTAAGCATGTTGTATTCGGCACCTGTTGTATTCGGCACGTGACAAATAAAATGTGATTTGATTGGATTACAATGACTACACTATACTTGCTTGTTTTGTCAAACTGAAATTAGGCAAACTATTCTAATTTTAGCAACCAGGAAATGGTGTGATTTCAATAGCGTTGAGCCTTTTCAACAATGCTAACATTTTTTGCTTGCACCTTGACTCACGCAAGTTGAGTGCACTCCACTTCTTTCATAATTACTTTAAGCAACATACCATTTTAAGAAAAGTGATTTATTGTTGTGCTGGAGTGAGTCAGTTCTTCTGAAGAATAATGTTGAAAATATCCAGCACCCCTGCAATGAACCTTTTTTTTTATTTGATTTTTTAAACATTTTTTACATAGCCCTGCCTTAGGGTATTACCACCTGCCTTAGGGTATTACCACTTGGTGTGTGTGTGCCAGGTGGTTTGTGTAACCCCTGTGCGTGTGCCCCATGTGTGTGACCCACTTGTTCTCCAGTGTGCGGTGCTCTTGCTCCAGAGCTCTCTGGTTGCCCTTCAGGGTGGCGTGTTGGGCGATGAGCTGCTCGTACTCCACTGCCTGTCTCTCATGCACACTCAGCAGGCGCTCGTGATCCTGCAGCACGCTCTCCCTACCCACCCGCGCCTCCTCCCGCTGCCGCTGCCACGCCTCTGACTCACTCTCCAGCGCCCCCACCTGGCCCTGCAGCACAGCATTCTGGGCCATGAGAGATGCACTCTGGGAGTTGAGGGTGGAGTTCTCCACCTAAAAGAGGGAGACATTTCTTTCATTTTACAACATCTATATGTTGGCAACGACTGACACAGCTAGTCTAACTAGGAATTAGGGCTGACCCCATTTTGTCGATTGGTCTATTGTTTGGTCGATAGGCTGTTGGTCGACAGAGATTTTTTGTTGTTGAGAGGTCACAAATACACATATATTTTTTCCATGGCACATGTGTAGGGCTGACAGACAAAAACAAAAAAAAGTTGTCTGTTCTTTCAACCAATCAATTAGTAGACATTTTTAAATGTGTATTTTTCCATATATTGACACATCCTATGTGTTTTAATCAAATCAACTATATTAGCTTGTCTGATGCTTTAAGCACACAGTCTGATGAAATAATTAGGACACAGAAATGACTAGAGGGAGTCCGACCAGCAATTGATTTGATTGTGCCGGGGCCGACTCAGACTTGCTGCTCTGTGTTAATAACAAAAAAAAGACAGCGAGGGACTGACTAGCACCCGTTGTCTGTCTCTCCTCCCGGCTGCATCGTCTACCACAGAACATCAAAGTGTTTATCGAGCGGTCTGTGTTGCTGAAGCTGCAACATAATTACAGCCATTTCTGACTGAAAAGATCTGTTACCGGAATCCATCATTTCTTTAGGAAAAACCTCCTATTCCCTCAACCCTTGCTCTCTTTACGTGACACATGTATGCACCGCATGCACATGAGCAAAGACCTGTTCGCACAGGACAAGTATTACTGGAGAACGTTGGTTATGTGATGTAATTATAACTCCAGAATGCCCGTTATTCCAGAGGACGATTTGGATGGGATAATTTTTTCCCCCGAACTGCCCCCTGTAATTTTATTTTATATACATTTACACAGTTATGAAGGTCAAACACAGACATTTCTCTCAAAACACAGGGATGTCGATTTCACACAGGACTAGAATTATCAGAGGAGAGTTTGCCAAAAAACAGTAGTGTTATTCTGGCTGGAATTGTTACTCTCCTGCAATGTAAAAATGACTGACAGGCCAGGACTAATATTACAGATGTGGTGTTTTGTGCTCATGCACATAATTACATTTCCCCGACCTCCCCAGTAAAACTAATACTGTCCGAATAGGGCCTGACCTATAGACAGGGTCGGTCTTCGCCTTTCTGCCGGCACAGGTGAGACCAAAAATTACACCGGTTTATTTATTGTTTAAGGCTTGCTTAATTTTATATATATTTTTAAAACTAAAATGCTTGATTGCATTTCAAATCATGAATGCTGTGTGATGACATGAACAATTGATTGATACAGTAGCCTAAAAAAAGTATTGACCTATAGGCCAAAGTAAAACAGATGTGCTTTTATGCCTGAATCTCAAAATGGTGGTTATACCAGGCTGCTATACTAAGCCTACTAATGAAAATGACATTACTTATGATCATAATAATAACAACACCAATAAGAAGGAGATCAAGAAAAATGAGCATTATCCTGACCCCTCCTGTCTCCGCCTCCAGTATTTATGCTGCAGTAGTTTGTGTGTCGGGGGCTAGGGTCAGTCGGTTATATCTGGAGTACTTCTCCGGTCTTATCCGGTGTCCTGTGTGAATTTAAGTATGCTCTCTCTAATTCTCTCTTGGAGGACCTGGCATGATGACTCCTTGCTGTCCCCAGTCCACCTGGCCTTGCTGCTACTCCAGTTTCAACTGTTCTGCCTGCGGCTATGGAACCCTGACCTGTTCACCGGACGTGCTACCTGTCCCTGACCTGCTGTTCAACTCTCTAGAGACAGCAGGAGCGGTAGAGATACTCTTTATGATCGGCTATGAAAAGCCAACTGACATTTACTCCTGAGGTGCTGACTTGTTGCACCCTCGACAACTACTGTGATTATTATTATTTGACCATGCTGGTCATCTATGAACATTTTAACATCTTGGCCATGTTCTGTTATAATCTCCACCCGGCACAGCCAGAGTACTGGCCACCCCTCATAGCCTGGTTCCTCTAGGTTTCTTCCTAGGTTCTGGCCTTTCTAGGCAGTTCTTCCTAGCCACCGTGCGTCTACACCTGCATTGCTTGCTGTTTGGGGTTTTAGACTGGGTTTCTATACAGCACTTTAAGATATCAGCTGATGTAAGAAGGGCTATATAAATACATTTTAAATATAAATATACATTAAATATAATGTCTCAGACAATTTGGAACAGTGTAAACACTAAATAAATTATAATACCAGAGAGGCTGTTCTAATGAAAAAAGTGTAAAGCCTTTACAGCAAAGATTAAAAACAGCTGAATTTGGCTTGGTGCTCGAGGAATCAGTAGGCTATTAAACACACACTCAAACAGGCAACTGAAGTATCTTATTTCTGTAGATATATTGATGACTTATAAAGTCAGGCACATTTAACAGTTAAACTATTGATTATAGATCTAATTAAGTTTGGATTTCCCCTCTCCTGACTTTTCTTAGACAATGAGGCAAGGGGTGTTTTCGCATCTCCTCATTCTGCTGCTGCATTGTTCTCAACTGGTTAACTTTGCTATTATGCACATAGCAACATGGTCTAGGAAAAGGAGCCAATTCAACAGCACACCGATGTGTTTCAGAACCGTGGACAGCGATCACTATCGAAAGAGGGAGAAAGCGTATTTGTTATAAAATATCATTTTTATTAGTGTTGCACCGTTGTTCTTATGTAATATAACCATATACAATTTCAGTAGTACGTCTTAGACTGATGTACAGTGCCATCCCCACAGCCTCCACAAAGTATGTTTTTACATCCACTGAGAATGACAATAGTTTCTCAATGTATTTGAAAATTCTTTCTAGCTTTGTTGTAAGTTAGTAGCATGAGCTTTGGACCAGACCCAGTTGATACAATGTTTCAAATTCATTGCAGACAGGCCATGCGTAGCCAATGTGATGTATAAGATATTTATTTTTTAAATCAGGATATTTTCTACCTGCAATGTTTTTATTTGTTGGTTTTATGTAGGCTATATGCTTACTTCTATAGAAGTAACTTTTAGATGTGTATAATTTTCAATACAGATAGAATTGAGATTAACCACATGACAATGATTTTGAGATACTATAATTAAATAACACTGTTCCACAAAAATGTGCATGTGAAAATCCTAACTGGATCGGTAGAAATGGTAAGATAAATAGTAAATTGGCACTCAACATAAAAATGTCCCACCCCTGGTGTAGCCTATTAAAGGCCAGCAGCGGGGGGGGGGGGGGGGGGGGGGGGGGGGGGGGGGCATAGGGTGTGTCTATATATGGAAAAATACATGTTTAATTGATTGGACGAAAGAACAGAGGACTCTCGGTTGACCAATATCTTTTTTAGTCAGGGACAGCCCTACTAGGAATGCAAACAAGGGGGTGAGTAACAACTGCCAGACCGACACACAACCAAGCTCAGCGAGAGAGCGAGAGAGCGAGAGAAGCACAGTAGCTGTGCGAACATGGTGGAGCAGAGCCCCTGTAGTATGTATTGTCGTACCTGTAGCTTGGCTGTCTGTGTGTGCAGGGCCGTGTTGTGCTCTTGCAGTACAGCAGACTGCCTCTGTACGGCCACAGTCTGGGCATTCAGCTGACTGTTCTGGGTGTCCAGCTGTCTCAGCTGCTCCTTCAGAAGGTGCTTCTCTGTCTGCAGGGTTGCATTCTGAAGGGAAAGGCATCCAGGTAAGATTAAACATGCACAATATACCATTTGTATAACAATTTGCCTGATGCTTGTATTGGCCAGTATGTTGTGACCGTTACTGTAGTAGCCGTTTTGCGACATATGTTCTAAGCATTCACAGCAAGGGTTGAGGGATCTACAGGAAGAAGTCCTTGTCAATGGTCAACTAAACATTCAACCCTTTTAAAATTCCATCCCCACTCACATTCTTCTCTATGTCGATGAGGCGGTCCTTTAGTTTGAGGAGCTCCGCGGTGGCCTCTCTAGTCTCCGTCTCCCACTTCTCCTTCTGGCCAGGCCTGCCCTGGCCCTGACCTACAGCCTGCAGTGTGGAGCTCTGGGTCTGGGAGTGGGCCTCCTCTTCCTCCTGCCTCTGTCGCAGAGCCTCTAGAGTCTTCTTCACCTAATCACCGCAACACAAGAGGGCAACAGTGTGAGTAACAAGGATTGTAAGTGAATAAGTTACATAAGAGAGTAGAAATAAGAGTGAAAGTGTTTGTGTGAGAAAGATTGAGTACGTGCAAGAGTATGATTAGTAGACTGTGTGTGTACACACGTCTGTGTGTGTGAGTGAATGAGAGAGGCATATGTACGTAGGTACGTACGGTGCTGAGTTCAGTGCGTAGCTGCTGGTTGAGACTACTAGACTCCTCCAGTCGGGACTCCAGCCCCTGAATCTTCTCCTCACGGATCTCCAGAGTCTTCTTCAGTGTTGACTCGATCTTACTCTCCAAGATCTTGAACTTACTGAGGGGGCAAAGAGACAGGCAAACAGTATGTCTAAATGTCATGAAGGCCAATAGAAAGTCCCAGACGAATGAATTCATTGTGATTCAAATTTATCAGCCACGTGGGGCTTTTATTTAAGTCCGATGATGAGCAAGCAATGGAAATTCCTGTAGAACGATGTGCATTTACTTATCTATGTTTGAGGCTGAATGTACTATTTATTGTACCTTATTTGTAATACCAAGAGGGAGACCGCATGTGTGGCAGATATCAAGCCTTCACTTAGGACAGACTAGAGTAATACTACGGGAGATCAAGTTTGAGACAGAGGTTTGCTTGCTGAGGTCATCTGAAATGTTTTACAACCATATGACTGTCATCTGTACTAAGGAGTCACTGTACTAGCTTTGCACTAAGACAACTATGACGGAAACATATGAAAAACCCTAGCCACAAGCAGTTGAACCTAATAGTTAAATAAAAATAAATATAAGAGTGCAGAGCACACGAGATTACTAAGTGCTGTAGAAATGTAACTCGGGGTGGTGAATTTATTTGACATGAACTGATTAGTGGCAGCTTGGGTTTCATTGAGCACAAATAGCTGGAGAAGGAATGTCTTTGTTTTTAATCCAATCTCCCTGGGTGACACCCAGCTGGGTCTCTAAGTCTTACCTTGAGAGGTGCCTCTTAACACATCCTCAGAGACTGACGAAAAACCCCTCAAGAAGAGGCCCTCCCCTTTCAGGCAATACAAGTTTTTCCAAAGTGTCTTATTTCATATATTATCCCTTCAGAAAGGCTGGAGTTCAGGAGTGTACAGTTCAGCTATTCCCACAGCGCTGTCCTGCTGCTTGCCTCACCGGACCTGGGGTTCAAATAGTATTCGTTTTTTCTTTCAAATACTTGTTTTTTTTACTTGTCTGATACAATTGAACCAATGGAATTGTCCCAAAACCTCACTCATCTGGCAACCCAGGCAGGCAGGCTCAAATGCTCAAAATATTTGAAGGAAATATTTGAAAATATTTGAACCCAGGTAAGGTGCTCCCGGTCACTGTACATTACCTCACCCAGCAGGACTAGATTCTAGAACGCCTTCGCTCTCCAGGGAAAATTCCAGAGAAAATTAAACTGTTGCAAGACAGAGGAAAGGAAATGATCTTTCCCCTGTAATTTTCCCATACAGTCTTTTGAAATTGGTTGTAATAGAACATTGCACACCTGCTGCTGGAGATCACTCAAACACATACACATGCCACCAACTGCACCAAACAATTTGAAAAAAAGAGCCTAAACAAAATGTCACATTAAATCTGTAGAGAAAGAGATTAAACGCTTTCAACACAGGTTTGAACAGAAACCAGGACTCACCCACTATACCTGGCACAGGAGGTAGGGCAGAATCCATTAAAGCAAATAACTTGTTAAACATGAAAAGCCCCTTTACAACTCAAAACCAACATGTCCCCTGTGCCTCATCCAAAGTGGACATTGGGCACACATTTTCACAAGCACTTCAGCACACACAAATGCTATAAATACCCGTTACAAAATATTAGTACACTCCCTTTTTTTATACAAAAAATGGCTGCAGTATGATGAAGGTAAGGTATTGAGTCTGAGACATGCGTCTGAGACACCGGTAGTGTGATGGCATGCTGGTACAGTGTAGATGTAGTTAGTGTAATGCATGCTGGTAGACAGTGAAAAGCCTCTTACTTGTCTTCACAGCTGTGCTCCTCCTGCAGTAGTTTCTCTCTGTTCAGGCCGATCTTCTCCAGCTCATGGCTCAGTGTCTCCAACTCGTTCCATTGCTGCTGCACCTTTAGCTTCTCATTCACCAGGTCCTGGACAGAACACACACAATATAACGCTGATTCTACTGAGCTGTCCACCAAACAGTTTTAGAGAGGCAGTTGTAGCAGAAATGCAGATCTAGAAACAGACTTGAAACACGCTGCACATTCAGTATACGGATAGGCTACTGTAACCCTTACTGCAGTTTTAGAGGCGCATTGACATAAGCAGAGTATGCACAGAATACTAATCTCTCATGGTGTGATCCATAATTTATATATAAAAAACTAAATCTTTATCCATTCATCGGCACCCTGCATTTCTTTTTCTACTTGAACTCTATGTGCTGTATGGTACATCTACACCGAACAAAAATATGAAACGCAACATTTAACAATTTCAAAGATTTTACTGAGTTACAGTTCATATAAGAAATTCAGTCAATTGAAATGAATTCATTAGGCCCTAATCTATGGATTTCACATGGCTTGGAATACAGATATGCATCGGTTGGTCACTAATACCTTACAAGAAAAGGTAGGGGCGTGGATCAGAAAGCCAGTCAGTATCTGGTGTGACCACCATTTGCCTCATGTGAGGCCGGTTGGACGTACTGCCACATTTTCTAAAACGACATTGGATGCGGCATATAGTAGAGAAATTAACATTCAATTATCTGGAAACACCTTTGGTGGACATTCTTGCAGTCAGCAATTTAACACTCCTCATCACTTCAGACATCTGTGGCATTGTGTTGTGTGAAGACTGCACATGTTAGAGTGGCCTTTTATTGCCCTGAGTAGGTGCACCTCTAATGATTATGCTGTTTAATCAGCTTCTTGATTTGCCACACATGTCAGGTGGATGGATTATCTTGACAAAGGAAAAATTATCACTAACAGGGATGTAAACAAATTTGTGAGCAGGATTTGAGAGAAATAAGCATTTTGTGCAGAATGACCATTTCTGTTCAGGCCGATCTTCTCCAGCTCATGACTCAGTGTCTCCTGTTATTTCAGCTCATGAAACATGGGACCAAAACTTTACATGTTGCGTTTAGATTTGTGTTCAGTATACAGTAGACCCTTTGACTTTTTCCACCTTTTGTTACATTACAGCCTTATTCTAAAATTGATTACATAATTTTTTCCCCCTATCATCAATTTACACACAGTACCCCATAATGACAAAGCAAAAACTGGTTTAGACATTTTTGATAATTTATAAAATAAAAAAACTGAAATATTACATTTACATAAGTATTCAGACCCTTTACTCTGTACTTTGCTGAAGCACCTTTGGCAGCGATTACAGTCTCGAGTCTTCTTGGGTATGACGCTACAAGCTTGGCACACCTGTATTTGGGGAGTTTCTCACATTCTTCTCTGCAGATCTCTCAAGCTCTGTCACATTGGATGGGGAGCTACACAGCTATTCTTTTTCTCCAGAGATGTTCGATCAGGTTCCAGTCGGGGCTCTGGCTGGGCTACTCAAGGACATTCAGAGATATGTCCCAAAGCCACTCCTGCGTTGTCTTGGCTGTGTTTTTAGAGTCGTTGTACTGTTGGAAGGTGAACCTTCCCCCCAGTCAGGTCCTGAACGCTCGGGAGCAGGTTTTCATCAAGGATTTCTATGTACATTGCACCGTTGATCTTTGCCTCGATCCTGACTAGTCTCCCAGTCCCTGCAGCTGAAAAACATCCCCACAGCATGATAATGCCACCACTATACTTCACTGTAGGGATGGTGCCAGGATTCCTCCAGACGTGACACTTGGCATTCAGGCTGAGGGTCTTTAGGTGCCTTTTGGCAAACTCCAAGCGGGCTGTTATATGCCTTTTATTGAGGAGTGGCTTCAGTCTAGCCACTCTACCATAAAGGCCTGATTGGTGGAGTGCTACAGAGATGGTTGTCTTTCTGGAAGGTTCTCCTATCTACACAGAGGAACTCTGGAGCTCTGTCAGAGTGACCATCGGGTTCCTGGTCACCTCCCTGACCAAGGCCCTTCTCCCACGATTGCGCCGTTTGGCCAGCTCTAGGAAGAGTCTTGGTGGTCCCAAACTTCTTCCATTTAAGAATGATGAGGCCACTGTGTTCTTGGGGACATTCAATGCTGCAGAATTTTTTTGGTACCCTTCCTAGGTCTGTGATTCGACACAATCCTGTCTCGGAGCTCTACGGACAATTCCTTCGACCTCATAGCATGGTTTTTGCTCTGGCACTGTCAACTGTGAGACCTTACATAGACAGGTGTGTGCCTTTCCAAATCATGTCCAATGAATTCACCACAGGTGGCCTTCAATCAAGTTGTAGTAACATCAAGGATGATCAATGGAATCTGTTTTTTATTTTTAATACATTTGCAAAGATTTCTAAAATATGTTTTCGCTTTAATCAATTTTATAATAAGGCTGTAACGTAACAGAATGTGGAAAAAGTCAAGGGGTCTGAATACTTTCCGAAGGCACTGTATATACTGCATAGTACACGTACTTCTCTACAATCTACTGTAGCCTATTTTATCCTCAGACCTTCCCCAGACATACCTCTCGGAGTGTGGCCAGGGTCCTCTTGTCAATCGTGGCCTGTTTCTGCAGGTCCTTGTTCTCCCTCTCTAGCTCTTTGACCTTCCCAGTCGCCTCCTTTAACCTCTCCAGCTCTTTCTCCTTGGTGATGCCCTCCTTCTCCAGGGAGGCCAGCCTCAGAGCACTCTCCTCCAGCACCCTCTCCTTCACCTCCAGCTGCTGCCACAGCCTCCGTGCCTCCTTCTCCAGCTGCTTACTCTCCTGCAATTTAATTTAATTGAAATCAGGAGTACTTAAGACAAAGCAACTACAGTTTACACATAACACACAGACATACCTTCTCTGACTGGCCCAGTTCTTGCTCCAGCCCCCTCTTCTCCTTCTCCACTGCCTCCAGGCGTTTCGCCACCAGGCACACCTCCTCCAGCTCCCTTCTTAGCCCCCCTGTCTCGGCCTCGGCCTGCCTTAGCTCCCTTTCCAGCCCCTGGATCTTTGTGGAGCTGTTGTCCAGGCTCTGCTGGAGCCTCTGGTTCTCCTGACCCAAGCTGCTGATGCTCATCTCCAGCCTCTCTGCCCTTTTCCCCTGGGACCTCAGCTCCTCCACAGACCGGGCCAGCTCCTCCCTGTCCCGCTCTAGCTCCCCATTCTCCTGCTGGAGCTGGGCCAGGCGCACGGCGGCCGGCCGAAGAGATTCCACAGTGCGGCGGAGCTCCAGGTTCTCCTGGTCCAGGAGGCTGTGGTCCTTCTCCAGAGTAGTCAGGCGCAGGCTGGTGTTCTGGGCCGTGTCCGCCTGCTTCTTCAGCCTCCGGTTGTCCTGCTCCAGGCTGGCGTTGTCTCTCTCCAGGGCCTCGGCCCGGTCACACGTAATCATCAGCGACGCCACCTATGTTTACAGTTACAGTAGTCATGTTGAAATCATTGTGATATGTGATTGTTTTACCTAAGTTGAATACACTGATTGTTTTACTTGCAGTGATTGTGGATCGCATTCTTCAAAGACCTCTGCAGATTTGGCAAAACAAGTGTGAGCGCAAGAATGACCTCCCTCACCTCCCTCTGAAGCTGCTCTTTGCTCCTCCCAAGATGTGCAGTCTCCCTCTCCAGCTCCTCACAGCGCTCCCCCCTCTCCCTCAGTGTCTCCAGCTCCTTAGTCGACTGCTTGCCCTGGGCCTCTAGCCGGGCCAGCTTGGACCCTGTGTCCGTGATGGTCTGGTGGAGGACGCGGTTCTCCGTCTCCACCTCCCTGACCCGAGCCTCACTGTTGGCTTGGGCACGCTGACGCAGGGAGCTCACCGCCTGGCTCAGGTGCTCCTTCTCCTGCGCCAGCTCAGAGATCTGGAGAACACACAAAGACAGTCAGGTGGGACAACAGTGACATAAGCGGGACCAGATGACATACACAATCAG
Source organism: Oncorhynchus clarkii lewisi (assembly GCF_045791955.1). NCBI lineage: Eukaryota > Metazoa > Chordata > Actinopteri > Salmoniformes > Salmonidae > Oncorhynchus > Oncorhynchus clarkii. The sequence continues at coordinate 35,399,857 of NC_092165.1, forward strand.
TGGTGCATTTAGCATGCGCAAGGTTAGAAGTAGTGTGTACCTGTCTGTCCTTGTCTTCCTGCAGTGTCTCCAGAGCCTTATTCAGTTTCTGCTTGTCTTTGAGTAGATCTTCCCCAAGACCCTCCATGTCCTGGGTTGTCTGCTTCTCCTGGTCCAGCAGGGTCTGCAGATGCTCCAGCTAGGGAAGGAATGGATGATGGATGACAATCATGATTGAAAGCACAAACAAATTCATCAAGCCAGAGCAGAGAGGTCATAGCAATGAGGTCAAAGCAATTGTCTGTAGAGATCCGAGACAGGATTGTTTCGAGGCACAGATCTGGGGAAGGGTACCAAAATCTATCTATTGAAGATGCCCAAGAACACAGTCAACTCCATTCTTAAATGGAAGAAGTTTGGAACCACCAAGACTCTTCCTAGAGCTGGCCGCCCGGCCAAAATGAGCTATCGTGGGAGAAGGGCCTTGGTCTGAGACGTGACCAAGAACCCAATGGTCACTGACAGAGCTCCAGAGTTGTCTGTGGAGATGGAAGAACCTTCCAGAAGGACAACCATCTCTTCAGCACCTCACAAATCAGGCCTTAACGGTAGTAAAAGGCACATGACAGCCCGCTTGGAGTTTGCCAAATGGCACCTAAAGGACCATGAGAAACAAGATTCTCTGGTCTGATGAAACCAAGATTAAACTCTTTGGCCCGAATGCCAAGTGTCACACGTCTGGAGGAAACCTGGCACCATCCCTATGGTGAAGCATGGTGGTGGTAGCATCATGTTTTGGGGATGTTTTTCAGCGGCAGGGACTGGGAGATCAGTCAGGACTGAGGGAAAGATGAACAGAGAAAAGTACAGAGAAATCCTTGAAGAAAACATGCTCCAGAGTGCTCAGGACCTCAGACTGTGGCGAATGTTCACCTTCCAACAGGACAATGACCCTAAGCACACAGCCAAGACAACGCAGGAGTGGCTTCGGGACAAGTCTCAATGTCCTTGAGTGGCCCAGCCAGAGCCTGGACTTGAACCCTTGAATCTAACATCTACGGAGAGACCTGGAAATAGCTGTGCAGCAACAATCCCCATCCAACCTGACAGAGATTGAGAGGATCTGCAGAGAAGAAAGGGAGAAACTCGCCAAATACAGGTGTTTCAAGCTTGTAGCGTCATACCCAAGAAGACTTGAGGCTGTAATATCTGCCAAATAATCTTCAACAAAGTACTGAGTAAAAGGATCTGAATACTTGTGTAATTGTGATATTTCACTTTGTTATTATGTGGGGTATTGGGTGTAGACTGATGAGGGGGGAAAAAAACAATTGAATCCATTTTAGAAAATAAGTCTAACGTGACAGGGACAACACATGGAAAAAGTCAAGGGGTCCGAATACTTTCCCGAATGCACTGTACATTAAAAACATCCACACCGGTGCTGGGCCAATGCCAAATAAGAAATATTGCATTAATCCGGTACATGCTGCTCTGCTCCCACCCGCATGCTTTAACTGCACCACAAAACATACTGCAATGCATACTGCAGACCAACTTTATAGGACATGTGGGACCAGCATATAGTATCCCACAACATACAGACTGTCAATCTATAAAAGAATGTGGGACCCGCATACAGTACCTTCTGCATGCTTCTTTTCTGTATTCAAGGTGTGTGGCCCCCATCCCTGTGCATCAGAGTGGCTGAACGTGCATGTACGCAAGTCTGTCTCTAGTATGTGTGTGTCTTTGCGCAATCTGTGTGTGTCTGTACAGTACCTTCTTGCAGAGGCCCTGGTTCTCACTCTCCAGCTCCAAGGTATGTAGCTGGCCCTCCTCTAGACTTAGGGAAGCCTCTCTGAGCTCCTGTATGGTGGTCTGCAGAACCTGGTTCTCTTTCTCCAGCTTCAGCAGACGGCTCGACGTAGACTCATTCAGCTCAAACACAAACGACTTGCGCGCTGCACAGGGGGGGGTGGGGGCTTGATTAATCCAATGCATTTGTGTACTGTACAGTATGACATTGGGATCAGAAGTATGTCTATTTATTTAGAATAGTGTGTGGAAGTGATTGAGAGCAGCTTTGGTTGCTTGCATAATGGATATTTTTCGTTTTGACTGAATCGGTGTGGAAAGTTTGAGTCAGCCACATTTATAGCACACTGTAGATTTCTATATTGTAAGTATTGTGTGTAGATTTACATAATACATACAGTCGTGCTCAAATTTGTTGGTACCCTCACAGCTCATTGAAATAATGCTTCATTCCTCCTGAAAGAAGTGATGAAATTAAAAGCTATTTTATCATGTATACTTGCATGCCTTAGGTATGTCATAGAATAAAGCAAAGAAGCTGTGAAAAGATTATTTATTGCATATTCTACAAAGATATTCTAAAATGTCCTGGACACATTTGTTGGTACCCCCTAGAAAAGATAATAAATCATTGGATTATAGTGATATTTCAACCTAATTTGTTTCTTGAATTAGTATCACACGTCTCCAATCTTGTAATCAGTCATTCAGCCTATTTAAATAGAGTAAAGTAATCCCTGAGCTGTTTGGGATCATTGTGTGCACCACACTGAACATGGACCAGAGAAAGCATAGGAGAGATTTGTCTGAGGAGATCAGAAAGACAATAATAGACAAGCATGGTAATGGTAAAGGCTACAAGACCATCTCCTAGCAGCTTGATGTTGCTGTGACAACAGTTGAAAATATTATTAAGAAGTTTAAGGTCCATGGAACTGTAGCCAACCTCCCTGGGTGCGGCCGCAAGAGGAAAATCGACCCCAGATTGAACAGAAGGAGAGTGCAAATGGTTGAAAAAGAACCAAGGATAACTCCCAAAGAGATCCAAGCTGAACTCCAAGGTGAAGGTACGTCAGTTTCTGATCGCACCATCTGTCGCGTTTTGAGCGAAAGTGGGCTCCATGGAAGAAGACCCAAGAGGACTCCACTTTTGAAAGAAAAACATAAAAGCCAGAAAGGAATTTGCTAAACTGCACATTGACAAGCCACAATCCTTCTGGGAGTATGCCTTTCGGACAGATGAGTCAAAACTGGAGCTTTTTGGCAAGTCACATCAGCTCTCTGTTCACAGACAAAAAAATGAAGCTTTTTAAGAAAAGAACACCATACTGACAGTGAAACATGGAGGAGGCTCGGTTCTGTTTTGGGGCTGCTTTGCTATGCCTGACACAGGGTGCCTTGAATCTGTGTAGGGCACAATGAAATCAGGACTATCAAGGCATTCTGGAGAGAAATGTTCTGCCCAGTGTCAGAAAGCTCAGTCTCAGTCGCAGGTCATGGGTCCTCCAACAGGATAATGACCCAAAACACACAGCTAAAAGCACCCAAGAACAGATAAGAACAAAACATAGGACAATTCTGAAGTGGCCTTCTATGAGTCCTGATCTGAATCCTATCGAACATCTATGGAAAGAGATGAAACTTACAGTCTGTAGAAGGCACCCATCAAACCTGAGACAGCTAGAGCAGTTCTCTCAGGAAGTGTGGGCCAAGCTACCTGTTAACAGGTGCAGAAGTCTCATTGAGAACTACAGAAAACATTTGATTGCCTCTAAAAGGTTGTGCAATAAAATATTAGGTTACGGGTCCCATAATTTTTGTCCATGCCATTTTCATTTGTTTTCTTATTCACAATATTATGTTGAATAAAAATCTAAAGCAAAGACTAATTTCTATTAAATATGGAATAAACAATGGTGGATGCCAATTGCTTGTCAGTTTCAAGTTATTTCAGAGAAAAGTGTGCATTCTTCATTTTTTGTGGCGGGATACCAACAAATATGAGCACATCTGTATGTGTTGACAGTTAGAGGACCAGGCACAGTGATACATGTGGGGCCGAGGGAAACAGCTGAGCCAGCCGCTGAGTTACTACATTACCTTTCTGACAATACAGAGTTAAATATTAACTTCAACACAGAGGCCAAAATATAACCCCTCACACACACCACTGCAAAGACATGTCGTGTAAATCTACAGTGATGTTCAACCTCTCTAATAAAAAAACTGAAATTATGATACAATTCAATTGCCTAATTCAAGTATCAACAGCATAGTGCTTGAACTTAATTATTTTAGGTTGCGCCACAAGTTCTGTCAGGATTCACTGAGAATCTTTGATTTTCAGCATTTTTCAACCAAAATCTCCATCAGCAACTAATCAAAGATGATTTATACACGTTGGCTGTCAGCAGAATAATATATGTGCCATTTAGCAGACCCTACAGTGACTACATGCGTGCAGACATGTTACGTATGGGTGGCCCCGGAAAACAAACCTATGAACTGAACAGTACAGGCCCACTACTCAAAGTGATGTAGCTGGGGAAAAACCTACACATGTTTAGTGTGAGTGAGTGAGTGAGTGAGTGAAGTGAGAGAGAGAATATGCATGTGTGTGCGCCTTTACTGTCGCTGTTGTCATTGTTCTTAGCAAGCTGCTCCAGCTCCCAGCCAAGGTGGGTAGACTCATTCATGCTCTGTTTCTGAGAGATCTCCAGCAGCATGTTCTCCTCTATCAACTCCTCCAGGCGCTTCTTATCTGTGACCCGGTCCTGAGAGGGACAGCAGGGTGAGTCAGACACACACCAACATATACACAGTTAACAGAGCATTCGGAAAGTATTCAGACCCCTTGATTTTTTCCACATTTTGTTACGTTACAGCCTTATTCTAAAACGGATTCAATTAATTTGTTCCCCTCGTCAATCTACACACAATACCCCATAATAACAAAGCTAAAACAGGTTTAGAAATTGTATCACATTTATTTGCTATGAGACTCAAAATGTAGCTCATGTGCATCCTGTTTCCATTGATCATCCTTGAGATGTTTCCACAACTTGATTATAGTCCACGTGTGGTAAATTCAATTGATTGGACATGATTTGGAAAGGCACACACTTGTCTATATAAAGGTCCCACAGTTGACATTGCATGTAAGAGCAAAAACCAAGCAATGAGGTCAAAGGAATGTCTGTAGAGCTCCGAGGCAGGATAGTGTCGAGGTACAGATCTGGGGAAGGGTACCAAAAAATGTCTGCAGCATTGAATGTCCCCAAGAACATATTGGCCTCCATCATTCTTAAATGGAAGACGTTTGGAACCACTAAGACTATTCCTAGAGCTGACCGTCCAGCCAAACGGAGCAATCGTGGGAGAAGGGCCTTGGTCGGGGAGGTGACCAACAACCACATGGTCACTCAGAGAGCTCCAGAGTTCCTCTGTGGAGATGGAAGAACCTTCCAGAAGGACAACCATCTCTGCAGCACTCCACCAATCATGCCTTTATTGTACCGGAAGGACAACAGTCTCTGCAGCACTCCACCAATCAGGCCTTTATTGTAGAGTGGCCAGACGAAAGCTTATCCTCAATAAAATACACATGACAGCCCGCTTGGAGTTTGCCAAAAGGCACCTAAAGGACACTTCAGCCAATGAGACACAAGATTCTCTGGTCTGATGAAACCAAGACTGATATCTTTGGCCTGAATACCAAGCGTCATGTCTGGAGGAAACCTGATGCTTGATGAAAACCTGCTCCAGAGATCAAGACCTCAGACTGGGGCGAAGGTTCACCTTCCAACAGGACAATGACCTTAAGCACACAGCCAAGACAATGCAGGAGAGGCTTGGGACAAGTCTCTGAATATCCTTGAGTGGCCCAGCCAGAGCCTGGACTTGAACTGGAGAGACCTGAAAACAGCTGTGCAACGACACTTCCCATCCAACCTGACAGAGCTTGAGAGGATCTGCAGAGAAAAATGGGAGAAACTCCAAATATATTTGCAGAAATGTCTAAAAACCTGTTTTTGCTTTGTCATTATTGGGCATTGTGTGTAGATTGATGAGGGATTATTTTTTTTAAATAGAAAAAGGCTAACATAAAATGTGGAAAAAGTTAAGGGGTCTGAATACTTTCCGGATGCACTGTATACACAAACACTGCATTGACATAACATACACTGACATATAGCACACACAGATCGACAGGCAAACAGACAGATGGACCAATCCCTACTGCATTTCTTACCATCTCCATGTCATGGAGTTTGGAGCGCAGCTGCAGGTTCTCTTTCTCCAACTCATGTAGTTTGTCACAGCGCCCCCTGGCTGCCCCCAGCTGCTCTTCCAACATGGCTTTGGTATCAATCAGAGTCACGTTGTCCTCTCTCAGCTCCTGGAAATACACACACAGAAGAAACACAGACAAACTGTCAGATGGAAACAAAGTAGGGTTAACCCCATTTAGTCGACTGGTCGATTGTTTGTTGTCGATAGGCTGTTGGTTGACCAAGATTTTTTTTGTTGAGCATCGCAAATATCTACATTTTTTAACTTTTTTTTCCTTAATGGCACACGAGACACCTGTCTGATTCACGACCATCTCAGTGGACTAATCCATTGAGGTCGCAGAGATGCCACGGTCCAAGAAAAAGGGGTGTGTGGCTAAGATGCAAAAGGCACAGTATCTCTCCAGAATGTGCTCTCTCCTGCGAATTCATGGTTTCATAACTTAATTGTGTGAATTGTTTGCCCTTTGATTGTTAGTGTCTATCAATTCCCCATTACTTATATCACCATGGAGATGTTTGAAATGCTCACAACGCATGCTACACTTGTGAGAAACAAGTTTTGGTTTATTTCATCCCATTTACGAGTTTTGCCAATTTATTAATCGCCTCGTTTGGAGCCCTCCTGTCAACGTTGAGCACAGCTGATTACGCATAGAATTAGGCATATAAAGCATTTTTTTCTTCACCTCAAACAGCAAGTAAACAAAGTATTTTTATTATCCAATGAGAATGAGTTCCTCAAACTATTTGAAACATTTTCCAGCTCTCTCCCTATCGATAACCACTCGGCATGAATGGGAAAGATGTAATGCTCAGATCCAGTGAAAACATAAACACCCAATTACTTCTTATTCCTTGCACAAATAGCCTACAGCTGTCTGTCCTGAGCTCACTTGCGCAGGAAACTGAGGGCCCAGAATATTTGATACAATGTTGGATGTTTACTAGCGTGAGCGTCGGGCCGGACACAGTCGATAGTTGATACAAGTTCATTGCAGACAGGCCATGATAGTCAATGTGATTTATATACATTTTTAATCAGGATATTTTCTACCTGCTTTTAGATTTGTATAATTTTAATTTTGATATAATTCAGATTAAACACATGACAATGATTGAGACTATTATAAATTAAATGAAACCGTTACACAAAAATGTGCATACGAAAATCATAACTGGCAAGCAGATCGGTAGAAATGGTAAGAGTAAATTGGTACTCCAAATTGAAAAGGTTGCCGACCGCTAACGTACCCTATTATTACCAGTAACATTATTGAAGATTATTGATAAAAACATCCTAAAGATTGATTCTATACTTCGTTTGACATGTTTCTACGAACTGTAATATGACTTTTCGTCTGAACTTTCGCCTGGCCTTGCCCGCGCCTCGTGAATTTGGATTGTGTACGCGAACAAAAAGGTGGTATTTGGACATAAATTATGGACTTTATCGAACAAAACAAACATTTATTGTGGAACTGGGATTCCTGGGAGTGCATTCTGATGAAGATCAAAAGGTAAGTGAATATTTATAATGCTATTTCTTACTTCTGTTGACTCCACAACATTGTGGATATCTGTATGCTTGTTTTGTTGTTGTCTGAGCGCTGTACTCAGATTATTGCATGCTGTGCTTTTTCCGTGAAGTTATTTTGAAATCTGTCACAGCGGTTGCATTAAGGAGAAGTGGATCTAAAATTCCATGCATAAGTTGCATCTTTTATCAATGTTTATTATGAGTATTTCTGTAAATTGATGTGGCTCTCTGCAAAATCACAGGATGTTTTGGAACTACTGAACATAATACGCCAATGTAAACTGAGATTTTTGGATATAAATATGAACTTTATCGAACAAAACATACATGTATTGTGTAACATGAAGCCCTTTGAGTGTCATCTGATGAAGATCAAAGGTTAGTGATTCCTTTTTATCTCCATTTCTGCTTTTTGTGGCTGTGTTTTTCTGTGACAAGGTACTGACCTAACAATAATTTGGTGTGCTTTCGTCGTAAAGCCTTTTTGAAATCGGACACTGTGGCTGGATTTACAACAAGTGTATCTTTAAAATGGTGTAAAATACTTTGTATGTTTGAGGAATTTTAATTATGGAATTTCTGTCGGTTTTAATTTGGCGCCCTGCAATTTCACTGGCTGTTGTTGAGGTGGGACGCTACCGTCCCACATATCCCAGAGAGGTTAATGGCAGAATTTGCGAAGGCCAGCAGCAGTGGGAGGAAGAGAGTCAGGAACAGTTTTTTTTCTTCTTCCAGGTAAGCCATCTTTATCTCTGGCTCCCTCAAGTCATTTGTGTGTCTTAATGATTTAATCAAACAGCATGCTTAAAGCATCAAACAAGTTCAGTAGATATAGTTGATTTTATTAAAAACAGATAGGGTTGTCTATATATATGGAAAATACATGTTTACAATTTTTGACCAACTGATAGGTCGATGGAGATTTTAGGGACAGCCCTAAAACAGAGGGACATATACAGCGTGTTGAAGGGGATTGGCCTGAGACGCTGTGCAGGTTTTCTAATCATGATCACATAATGAGTAGTTATTTGGGAATCAAGGTGATTTGTAATTCCGTTCAGTCGGACTGCAATGTAGCGAATATATCCATAGACTTTGTTAATCTCAGTAAGGAGACAGTGAAATATAAATGAGGCATAGATGGAGACAATAGGAAATATAGTGATTCAAAGGCCTGCCACTAACAGCTGTGGAGCTCCCTTCCTGGACAAACTCAATTCTGCTGATCAGGAGGTGCCATTGTTCCCCTGTGACAGAGACAGCAGGGGTTCTAGTCAATGAAGTGGAACTGATTTGACCCAGAGACATGAAAGACGTGCTGCTAAGGATTATGGGTCTTAATATGCACAACCAATATTAATTCGTCTTGACAGATGAGATAGGCTATACATGCTGTGTGTTGATAATGAGAAAAATAAAATGCTGTCCCTACCTCACTTTCAGTGAGAAAACAAAAGTATTTTCCCTTTACATGTGTTGTTAATGTACAGTATTGTATTTTATTCTAGCTTTCATGAAATTGATGTTGGTGAGTTTAAATCAATTAAATTCAATGCTCAGTGTCTCTCACCTCGACTCGTGTCTTGTAGAAGTGGACGTCGTGTAGCCTCTCCTTGCAGCGTGACAGCTCTGTGTCCAGTCTGTCCACCCTGGCTGCCTTCTCCCTCAGAGCATCCACCTCATCCCTGTAGGCACGCACCGACCGTGCCTCCGCCAGCACCTGCATGTTCTGCACAGGGCATAAAAGCACACTATGGATCTGGTCTGGAGGTTATAATTGCAGAAATTGTATACTGCCTCTGTTTGGTTGTTGCAAAGTAAAGGCACATGAATTATACAACAAACTAGATGTACTGGAGGTTACGGCAAAATAACAGATCTTTCCATTTCAGAATTTCCTAGTCTCATATGAATATCCAAAAATTGTAATGGCTTTGAGAATGTGACATCAACTAAAATGTTCACTACTGTGAAACTTCTGAAGATGGAATTTCAAAGCTTTTCTAACCTCTGATCTCTAGGGGCACTATTTCATTTTTGGATAAAAAACGTTCCCGTTTTAAGCGCGATATTTTGTCACGAAAAGATGCTCGACTATGCATATTCTTAACAGTTTTTGAAAGAAAACACTCTGAAGTTTCAGAATCTGCAAAGATATTGTCTGTAAGTGCCCCAGAACTCATTCTACAGGCGAAACCAAGATGATGCGTCAACCAGGAAATGAGCAGAATTTCTGAAGCTCTGTTTTCCATTGTCTCCTTATATGGCTGTGATTGCGCAAGGAATGAGCCTTCACTTTCTGTCGTTCCCCCAAGGTCTTAGCAGCATTGTGACGTATTTGTAGGCATATCATTGGAAGATTGACCATAAGAGACTACATTTTCCAAGTGTCCGCCTGGTGTCGAAATTGGAGCGTAAAGCCAGGTGCAATTATTTTTCCATTTGAGAGCAAGGAGAAACCAGGCTTCCACGAAGGATATATCATTGAAGAGATATGTGGAAAAACACCTTGAGGATTGATTCTAAACCACGTTTGCCATGTTTCAGTCGATATTATGGAGTTAATTTGGAAAAAAGTTTGCGTTTTGAGGGCTGAATTTTGGTTATTTTTTTAGGTAGCCAAATGTGATGTACAAAACGGAGCTATTTCTAATACACAAAGAATCTTTTTGGAAAAACTGAGCATCTGCTATCTAACTGAGTCTCCTCATTGAAAACATCAGAAGTTCTTCAAATGTAAGTTATTTTATTTGAAAGCTTTACTTGTTTTTATGATAGTTGCCTGCTAAATGCTAACGCTAATGCTAACGCTAAATGCTACGCTAGCTAGCTACTGTTACACAAATGATTGTTTTCCTATGGTTGAAAAGCATATTTTGAAAATCTGAGATGACAGTGTTGTTAACAAAAGGCTAAGCTTGAGAGATAGCATATTTATTTCATTTCATTTGCGATTTTCATGAATAGTTAATGTTGCGTTATGGTAATGAGCTTAGGTCTATAAATAGAATCCCGGATCCGGGTTTGGTCGTCGCAACAGGCTAACATGTCATTTGTGGTCAAGATTTGGAGGAAATCTTTCTAAATTAAAGAGGAAATTCACACCTCTTGCTTGAGTTTCTGCATCTCCAGGTCCAGCCTCTCCACCTCATGTTTGGTATCCATCAGATGCTCAGTCTTCTCCTCCCTGGGAGAGAGACAGCACACAGTAGGTTGGCAAATAAATTTATTCAGACATATATACATTTTTGTAATCATGTTAAGTGTAGTTTATTTAGAGTCAATATATTTTCTGAGGGCTTGCAGTGTTTCTGAAGTTAACATCTTAGGGAATTATTTGTCTTAATAAAATGTACTAAATGCTAAAATGTTACCCCCGACTCTAACCTCTCCCCTATTCTGACTCACAGTTCCTGCCGTGAGCGTCTCAGTTTGGCTTTAGTGTCGGCCAGCTCCACAGCCAGGTGCTGGCGGTCCTCTTTGGACAGCAGTGAGACGGGTCCGTCCAGGCCCAACACATTCCTCTCAGGACAGGGGTAACCCATGTGATTGGAGGGCTGCTGGGACTGGAGGTAGTCCTTCTCCTGGGTCAGCTCCACGATCACCTGGAGGATGGTGGAGAAGAATTCTGTCAGTCTATTGACTGTGTATAGAAAGGGCACAAATCAAGTCTGAATGACAGTACATTTATTGTGGGTAATACAGTTGATTTGCACGCGTTTCAGACTTGTTCCGTCTTAGATGCCAACCTCTGCACATTCATCTCGTTCATCTATGAGTTTGCGGAGGTGCAGGGCCATGTTACGGGACAGGGGGTTGAGCTCCTCAGGGGGCATGTCTGGCAGCTCCAGCCACTGCATGTCCAACACATTCTCCTGGTTATGGGTCACCTGAAGGGGTAGACAGACAATATAACCATGTCAACAGGAATGCCATAAGTTCTACATTGAAACCCAATCCATGTGTAGTAACAGTGCCCCCTCCCTTGTATTTCTGTGTCTGTGAAGCAAAAAATAACAATATTGTCAAAATAAATATATTACTGTAGGCCTGGGAATAAAACTTTAATGTGTCTATGTGAAGATGCAAAGTACATGTGATAAAATATTCTCAATACACAAATTGACAGACACGCATGAACATGATCGCCTAAATGTCAATGGAAATGCCATACTGTTAAAGTGTAGGTCTAGGAGTAAAACCTGAATATGTCTTTACATCATTAGATTTATTTGACAGGGACAGTGCACATCAATCAAGGTTTCTGTAAATGTGCCAGATTTAGCCAGATGCGTACCTGAAGATAACATGAGAAAAAAAATGCACTACAAAAAAAGGAAGGGCTGATTCGCATGAACATGTGTGCCTGCTTTGACGTGAACACCTGCACTACTCACCTCTTGAATGTGGGAGACGATGGCTGCCTGCTTCTCGATGTCGAGCAGTTTGATTTTCTCAATGATCTCTTCTTTCCTCTCACACTGCAGAGGAAGTAATAATGGCAGGCATTTCTATTAGATACCTATAGGTCGCGACTATAAACTAAATCAGGTTTTCACATTCTCTATTGAACACAAAGGACTGGGTGTTTGAATGGTCATAAATATGAATAAGCCATTTGAAAAGAATGTTCTAAATCTTATAGAAATACGGTTAAGGGTAATGTGGAGGACTTGAGGAAGAACAGACTTGAGTAATTACCAATTCAAAGGGGAGAAAACAATTAAGAGGTATAGATAATGCATCAACTTTGAAAATGTATTACATCTATGCATTTTTTTGGGGGGGTATCGGAAAAATAACTGAGGAAAAGTCAACAACTATTCAACACTTCATCTCTATCCTGCTTTTTCCCCAGGAACAAGAAAAACCAGGGCAGTGTAACAAAGAGAAAAAAAAGCTGGGGGAGAGGCCAGGTGATTGGAGGGAATGAAAACAATAGTGCACAGAGCTGAAGCTAGAGAGATAGAGCCAAGGGAATGGAACAGTACAGCCTCTGGTATAGGTACAGGTGGGTGGGCCCTGCACTATTTAACCCTTTATCTCTATGAGCCTCTTACATGCTCTGTTATACTGGTGCTACATTGGACATGTTGACTTCAAAAGAGAAATTCATCTCAAAACTTGAGGGCCATTTTGAATTGATTTCTAAAATGCTGATAAGATAACAGGCTGTTGCTGCTGCACTAATGTTTAATGTTATCTGTTTCAGTTAATACAGGGATGCGTTCTAACATGTAAAGTTATGCCAATGCAGCTTTACTTCCTGGTGTGATCAGGTGCAAGGTGGGGCGCCAGGTAGACTAGCAGTTAGAGCGCTGGGCCAACCGAAATGTAGCTGGTTCAAATACCTGAGTCAACAACGTGAAAATAAATATAGGCACTTAACCCTAATTTGCCTGATGGGGCACCATACTACTATGGCTGACCCTGTAAAACAGCACATTTCACATCCGGTATATGTGACAAAACGTATACATTTATACACATTCAGTACCAGTCAAAAGTTTGGACACCTGCTCATTCCAGGGTTTCTTTATTTTTACTATTTTCTACATTGTAGAATAATAGTGAAGACATCAAAACTATGAAATAACACATGGAATCATGTAGTAACCAAACAAAGTGTTCAGCAAATCAAAATTGATTTGAAATTTGAAATTCTTCAAAGTAGCCACCCTTTGCACACTCTTGGCATTCTCTCAACCAGCTTCATGGGGTAGTTACCTGGAATGCTTTTCAATTAACAGGTGTGCAGTGTTATAAGTTAAATTGTGGATTTTCTTTCTTAATGCGTTTGAGACCATGAGTTGTGTTGTGACAAGATAGAGGTAGTATTCAGAAGATAGCTCTATTTGGTAAAAGACCAAGTCCATATTATGGCAAGAACAGCTCAAAAAAAGCAAAGAGAAACAACAGTCCATCATTACTTTAAGATATGAAGGTCAGTCAATCTGGAACATTTCAAGAACTTTGACAGTTTCTTCAAGTGCATTTGCAAAAATCATCAAGTGCTATTATGAAACTGGCTCGCATGAGGACCACCACAGGAAAGAAAGACCCAGAGTTACCTCTGCTGCAGAGGATAAGTTCATTAGAGTTACCAGCTTCAGAAATTGTAGCCCAAATAAATGCATCAGAGTTCAAGTAACAGACACAATTCAACATCAACTATTCAGATGAGACTGCGTGATTCAGGCCTTCATGGTCGAATTGCTGCAAAGAAAACACTAAAAAGGACACCAATAAGAAGAGACTTGCTTGGGCCAAGAAACACGAGCCAAGAAACACATTAGACCGGTTGAAATATGTCCTTTGGTCTGAAGCATGGAGGAAGTGGTGTGATGGTTCTTTGCTGTTGACACTGATTTATTTAGAATTCAAGGCACACTTAACCAGCATGGCTACCACAGCATTCTGCAGATATACGCCATCCCATCTGGTTTGCGCTTAGTGGGACTATAATTTATTTTTCAACAGAACAATGACCCAAAACACATCTCCAGGTTATGTAAGGGCAATTTGACCAAAAAGGAGAGTGATGAGTGCTGCATCAGATGACCTGGCCTCAAACCCCCGACCTCAACCCAAATGAGATGGTTTGGGATGAGTTAGACCGCAGAGTGAAGGAAAATCAGCCAACAAGTGCTCAGCATATGTGAGAATTCCTTCAAGACCATTAGAAAAGCATTCCTCATGAAGCTGGTTGAGAGAATACCAAGAGTGTGCAAAGCTGTCATCGTGGCAAAGGGTGGCTACTTTGAAAAATCTCATATATATTTTGATTTGTTTAACACTTTTTTTGGTTACAACAATGATTCCATGTGTAGTTTTGATGTCTTCACTATTATTCTACAATGTAGAAAATAGTAAAAAATAAAGAAAAACCCTTGAATGAGTAGTTGTGTCCAAACTTTTGACTGGTACTGAACACACACAATATGTATAAAGTTTGCCAAAGCCGATAGTTTACAGTATAATAAAAGGATATGACTGACTGCTTCTACACCGACTCAGTCTTCAAATGGGAATCTAATTCTAAAGTAGGCCTACCTGATTGGCTCAATTAAAAGGGTTTGTTAATGTTTTGCAATTTTAACTTTATTCATTCAGATTATCATTGAGATCAAATCAATTTTGCAAGAAAGAAAATCTGTTTAAAATCTGTTTAATATGTTAGAAAAGGCAATGTTACCTGTACAGCACAGCCTAGGATCAACAGCAGCAGTCTCTTCACCTCCTCCATGCCCTTGCCTGTTGAAGATGAAAGATGAAGATATAACTGATTAAAACATCCTTTCCTTATAGCCAATTGATTTTGAGCTCAGATTCGATTTTGGTTTAAATCCCACAACTCTGCAGGGCAGTCACTATCTGACACAGCCATAAAATATCATTTTAAATCTAACCCTTTCCCTAACCTTAGTGGCACCCCAGTCTAATTTATCTAATTTAACACTACGATGGAGCCGGAGGAGATGGCTGGCGTTTTACGATCCCCTCACCAAGTGCTATTGTGTGTGTTTTTTCACGTTATTTGTAACTTATTTTGTACAATATCGTATGACCGAAAATAGCTTCTAGATAACAAGACAGCGATTACTCACCCCGTACTGGAGGAATACTTTTTCTTTAACGAGTCGGACGGAAAGGATTTATTTCAGATGCCCGACAAGGCCCCTCATCCCAGTCATTTGCAGGAGAAAGAGACATCGAAGGCGAAGGTCTGGGTGCCTTGTAAGGATCCGACGGCAAGTGGGTAATCTCCCTTTACCATAGGTCCCATTTGTATTACATTTTTTTACCTTCATTTAACTAGGCAAGTTCGTTAAGAACAAATCCTTATTTTCAATGACGGCCTTGTGCAGGGGCAGAACGACAGATGTTTACTTTGTTGGCTCGGGGATTCGATCTTGCAACATTTCGGTTTCTAGTTCAACACTAACCACTAGGCTACCTGCCGCCCCAACGTACAACGCCCTATTAGCCAACGTACAACCAATGGCAAATAAAATCGACTTACTACGATCACGTACAGTGCCTTGCGAAAGTATTCGGCCCCCTTGAACTTTGCGACCTTTTGCCACATTTCAGGCTTCAAACATAAAGATATAAAACTGTATTTTTTTGTGAAGAATCAACAACAAGTGGGACACAATCATGAAGTGGAACAACATTTATTGGATATTTCAAACTTTTTTAACAAATCAAAAACTGAAAAATTGGGCGTGCAAAATTATTCAGCCCCTTTACTTTCAGTGCAGCAAACTCTCCAGAAGTTCAGTGAGGATCTCTGAATGATCCAATGTTGACCTAAATGACTAATGATGATAAATACAATCCACCTGTGTGTAATCAAGTCTCCGTATAAATGCACCTGCACTGTGATAGTCTCAGAGGTCCGTTAAAAGCGCAGAGAGCATCATGAAGAACAAGAAGTACACCACATCAGTCACTGACTTCATCAATAAGTGCAAAGATGATGTCACCGTACGTACAAACCCCAACCAGATGGATTACCAGGACGTGTGCTCCGAGCATGCGCTGACCAACTGGCAAATGTCTTCACTGACATTTTCAACCTGTCCCTGACGGAGTCTGTAATACCAACATGTTTCAAGCAGACCACCATAGTCCCTGTGCCCAAGAAGACTAAGGTAACCTGCCTAAATGACTACCAACCCATAGCACTCATGTCTGTGGCCATGAAATGCTTTGAAAGGCTGGTCATGGCTCACATCAACACCATTATCCCAGAAACCCTATTCCCACTCCAATTTGCATACCACCCCAACAGATCCACAGATGATGCAATCTATTGTACTCCACACTGCTCTTTCCCACCTGGACACAAGGAACAAGAATAGCAAGAATGCTATTCATTGACTACAGCTCAGCGTTCAACACCATTGTGCCCTCAAAGCTCATCATGAAGCTAAGGACCCTGGGACTAAACACCTCCCAATGCTACTGGATCCTGGACTTCCTTACGGGCCACCCCCAGGTGGTAAGGCTAGGCAACAACACATCTGCCACACTGATCCTCAAAACAAGGGCCCCTCAGGGGTGCGTACGACTGTACTCCCTGTTCACTCATGACTGCATTGCCAGGCACGACTCCAACACCATCAAGTCTGCCAATGTCTGATCACCGACGAGACAGCCTGTAGGGAGGAGGTCGGGGACCTTGCCGTGTGGTACCAGGATAACAACCTCTCCCTCAAAGACAAAGGAAATTATTGTGGACTACAGGAAAAGGAGGACCGCCCCCATTCTCATCGAAAGGGCTGTAGCGGAGCAGGTTGAGAGCTTCAAGTTCCTTGGCGTCCACATCACCAACCATCATGGTCCAAACACACTAAGAAAGTCCTGAAGCGGGAAAGACAAAGCCTATTCCTCCTCAGGAGACTCGGCATGGGTCCTCAGATCCTCAAAAGGTTTTACAGCTGCACCGTCGAGAGCATCCTGACAGGTTGTATCACTGCCTGGTATGGCAACTGCTCGGACTCCGACAGCAAGGCTCTAGAGGGTAGTGCATATGGCCCAGTACATCACTGTGGTTAAGCTTCCTGCCATCCAGGACCTCTATACCAGGCGGTGTCAGAGGAAGGCCCTAAAAATTGTCAGACTCCAGCTACCCTAGTCATAGACTGTTCTCTCTCCTACCGCACGGTAACCGGTATCCGGAGCACCAAGTCTACGTCCAAAGGCAGCTTCTACTCCCAAGCCATAAGACTCCTGAACAGTTAATCAAAGGGCTACCCAGACCCTACTTTTACGCTACTGCTAATCTATGCATAGTCTCTTTAACTCTACCTTTATGTACATATTACCTCGACTAACCATTACCTCGACTAACCGGTGCCCCCTTGTAACCGGTTTGAAATGGCTAGCTAGTTAGCGGGGTGCGCGCTAATAACATTTAAAATCAGTGACATCACTTGCGGAGTCCTTGAAGTAGTTGTTTCCCTTGCTCTGCAAGGGCCGCAGCTTTTGTGGAGCGATAGGTAACAATGCTTCGAGGGTGACTGTTGATGTGTGCAGAGGGTCCCTGGTTTGAGCCCAGGTAGGGGCGAGGAGAGGGAAGGAAGAAACTGTTACACCCACACATTGACTCTGTACCGGTACCCCCTGTATATAGCCTCGCTACTGTTATTTTACTGCTGCTGTTTAATTATTTGTTGCTTTGTCATTTTTTACTTTACACCTATTTTTCTCAAAACTTATTTAAAGCATTGTTGGTTAAGGGCTTGTAAGTAAGCATTTCACTGGGAGGTCTACACCTGTTGTATTCAGTGCATGTGACAAATAAAATATAATTTGATTTACTTAACAAAAAGGCACATTGAATTAGGTGGTCCAAGCAAGTCATTGCACAAGTGAGTGAGTAGGTGGAGATGGTGGGGGGCTTTCCCCTTTTGTTCTCTATTTGCTCCTCAAGCAAGGGGGAGACCAATGACCTCACGGAATCCGATCAGACCAACTCCTTGAATGCCCTACTCCTTCAAGTCGTGTATGGCGCTTTTCAACAGTACAAGCAAAAACATCTATGGGAGGACATCTTGAAATTAAGACATTTTTGTTAGATTTTTTTTAGCGATATACAGTGCCTTTAGAAAGAATTCATACCCCTCGACTTATTCAACATTGTTGTTACAGCCTCAATTCAAAATGGATTAAATACATCCCACCCATCACCACATAATGACAAAGTGAAAACATGTTTAGAGAAATGTTTACAAATGTATTTAAAATGAAAGAGAAATATCAAACCGACATAAGTATTCACACCCCTGAGTCAATACATGTTAGAATCACATTTTGCATCACTTATAGCTGTGAGCCTGCCTGGGTAAGTCTCTTAGAGCTTTGCACACCTGGATTGTACAATATTTGCAGATTCTTTTCAAAATTCTTCAAGCACTGTCAAGTTGGTGGTTGATCATTGCTAAACAACCATTTTCAAGTCTTGTAATTTATTTTAAAGCCAATTTAAGTCAAGACTAACTAGACATGGGAACATTCAATTAGAAAACCTACCAGGTCTTTGTGGTTGAATCTGTGTTTGAAATTCACTGCTCGACTGAGGGACCATTTGTCCATTTGCCATATACGATCATGGGACATTAGCCAGAGCCCAAAAATCAGTGAACCATGTCCAAATGGTGTATGTACTAAATCAGGCTGTTATGTCCATTTGCCATATATGATCATAGGAAGTGAGCTTTCGAACAGTGAACCATGGGCAAATGGCATATATAAATGTTGAGATGGCCTATATACTGACCAAATGATATACATCACTATGTTAAGCCCTGAATCAACCTAGAAGATCTATTTAATCACAGGAAGGCAGAATTTCTCATTGGTGATGATTCAGCATGTCCATTTCGTAACGGGGAGATCTTATGGATATACATTGGCAACTTGCAGACGAGCATGTTCACACTGACAATATAGCATGTGTGGAATTGGACACTGTCCAATCGCTTGTTGGTGTTGATTTCGGCCTGTCCATTTGGTGTAGGTAAATCCATCATTAAATACATTGGAAATGTACAATTGTACACTGTCCATTTGCAATGTATTACAATGGGCATTTAGCATCACAAATTGGATATGCTCTAATATACTGCAGAAATGCCCCATTGACTGGCTTGTTGAACTCGGGATGGCCGAGCAGTGATAGTGGTTCCTCTCCATCACTCGTTGGTGTTGATTTCAGCCTGTCTATTTGATGATGGTAAATCCCTCATTAAATACAATGGAAATGTACATTGTCCATTCACAATGTAAAACGTACAATACCAATATATTTATACTGTCATCAAGTCAGCCGTCAGTCAATAAGATATCATACTGACACCACACTCATACATACTGACAAACATACTTTGTCCAACTCTTTTAGAAACCAACAATCGCATATTTCAAAGCCGGCCCACAATTCATAGCGCCTTCTGTTAAAACCATTAAAAAACCAAATTGGAGCTGCGGGTCCAGTTCTGACATTGTGTAGGCCTAGCTTAGGCGACCCCGAATTCATCTCGATAGGTCATTCGGAGCCAGAGCAGCGCCCTTAATTAGTGCTGAAAATTCACATTTTTTCAGGGGTTGCTACGGGGTCCCTGAACAAACTTTCGGACAGAAACCTGTAGGGATGGACTCTATGGACCAAGGCGGTTTCAATGTACCTAGTCTTGTGATTCTGGGACTTCTCGAAATGTCGTCATTTCTGCGACATTAAATTAATTGAAGACATTGCAAATGGACGAGGCTGTTTCTCAGCCTGAGAACCTTCTAGACACACACAACTCACCGTGCACTACCGAATAATGCTCTAGAACAGGGTTCTAAAGTTTCAGAGCTCTAGATCTAACGGTTCTTTGATGGTTCGAACGCAGGTAACAATTGCAGGCTGTGTGTGTGTCTGTAAGCCCCACACTATGTCACACCATATTGACTGTGTGTGTGTGAGAGAGAGTTCAGAAAATCACATGGAGCCCAAAAACCTGCATTAATGGATTCGCCAGAACACGCCTCGACTGGATCTTCAACTTAAAAACAACACTTATTTAAGCATCATGAAATGGACTTTGTATGAATTCTTGTAAACTACGATAGATAAATGGCTGGTTACACAGTTGAAGTTGGAAGTTTACAAACACTTAGGTTGGAGTCATTAAAACTCGTTTTTCAACAACTCCACAAATTTCTTGTTAACAAACTATAGTTTTGGCAAGTCGGTTAGCACATCTACTTTGTGCATGACAAGTAATTTTTCCAACAATTGTTTAGACAGATTATTTCACTTATTCACTGTATCACAATTCCAGTGGGTCAGATGTTTACATACACTAAGTTGACTGTGCCTTTAAACAGCTCAGAAAATTCCAGAAAATGATGCCATGGCTTTAGAAGCTTCTGATAGGCTAATTGACATCATTTGAGTCAACTGGAGGTGTACCTGTGGATGTATTTCAAGGCCTACCTTCAAACTCAGTGCCTCTTCGCTTGACATCATGCGAAAATCAAAAGACATCAGCCAAGACCTCAGAATAAATAAATAGGAGACCTCCACAAGTCTGGTTCATCCTTGGGAGCAATTTCCAAATGGTTGAAGGTACCTCGTTAATCTGTACAAACAATAGTACGCAAGTATAAACACCATGGGACCACTTAGCCGTCATACGTTCAGGAAGGAGACGCGTTCTGTTTCCTAGAGATGAACGTACTTGGTGTGAAAAAGTACAAATCAATCACAGAACAGCAGCAAAGGACCTTGTGAAGATGCTGGAGGAAACAGGTACAAAAGTATCTATATCGACAGTAAAACAAGTCCTATATCAACAAAACCTGAAAGGCGACTCAGCAAGGAAGAAGACACTGCTCCAAAACCGCCATAAAAAAGACGGACTACGGTTTGCAACTGCACATGGGGACAAAGACCGTACTTTGGAGAAATGTCCTCTGGTCTGATGAAACAAAAATAGAACTGTTTGGCCATAATGACCATCGTTATGTTTGGAGGAAAAAGAGGGAGGCTTGCAAGCCGATGAACACCATCCCAACCGTGAAGCACGGGAGTGGCAGCATCATGCTGTGGGTGTGCTTTGCTGCAGGAGGGACTGGTGCACTTCACAAAATAGATGGCATCATGAGGTAGGAAAATTCTGTGGATATATTGAAGCAACATCCCAAGACATCAGTCAGAAAGTTAAAGCTTGGTCGCAAATGGGTCTTCCAAATGGACAATGACCCCAAGCATACTTCCAAAGTTGTGGCAAAATGGCTTAAGGACAACACAGTCAAGGTATTGGAGTGGCCATCACAAAGCCCTGACCTCAATCCTATAGAAAATGTGTGGGCAGAACAGAAAAATCGTGTGCGACCAAGGAAGCCTACCAACCTGACTCAGTTACACCAGCTCTGTCAGGAGGAATGGGCCAAAATTCACCCAACTTCTTGTGGGAAGCTTGTGGAAGGCTACCCAAAACCTTTGACCCAAGTTAAACAATTTAAAGGCAATCCTATCAAATACTAATTGAGTGTATGTAAACTTCTGACCCACTGGGAATGTGATGAAAGAAATAAAAGCTGAAATACATCACTCCACTATTATTCTGACATTTCACATTCTTAAAATAAAGTGGTGATCCTATCTGACCTAAAACAGGGATTTTTTACAAGGATTAAATGTCAGGATTGTGAAAAACTGAGTTAAAATATATTTGGCTAAGGTGTATGTAAACTTCCAACTTCAACTGTATTTTTTCCTTACACCGTAGGTTTATATACTTTGACGTGAAGCGGTCAAATTAGCACTGTATTACTGTTTTCAATATTTAATCCCACAAAATGTGCATTAACTCAGAGTGTTGTGGCCATTTGGTATTTTAATAACACTCGCAGACGTCCAGTAAGGGACTGTCCATTTGCAATATGAAGGTCCTCATCAATCATAAGGGAAATGACACAAGCGTCATCCCAATAAATGTTAACCTGCCAGGCAGGCAGCAAATCCCAAGTGACAGTTTTGTGGACCTCTCCCATCCCCCCAGTTCTTACACCAGTGGGCTGGAAGATCTCTCCCATCACTGATGGTTAGGAGCCATCAGTTAGTGGGTCAATCATTAAAATCTGCCACAGCTCAGGATTAGGTTTGGGTGTTTTTGTGGTTGTAGCAAGCCCTTCCTTTTTAAAAGACGCATATGATTGTAAAAAAACTATTTACCATGTCGTTTTGTGCAGGGTTTGTCTGGGATCAGCTGTGAGTGTGTGTGTGTGTGTGTGTGTGTGTGTGTCCCCTTGGGCCTGGAAGGGACTTCAAAAAAGCTTGATCAACACTCTGGGGAAAGTGCAAAACGGTTGCCATGGAGACCCTGTCTGCGACCCAGCTCTGCCCTTATTCCATTGAGACCAACTAAAAAGACAAAAGAGGTACACAGGGCAGGCAGTGGTATAACCCTGAGAGGAGCTTTTCACTGTTTCTAATCTACACTTAACATATCTTTGTATGGAATGGCCTCAGGAAGTTAGGAAGTCACGGAAAAACTAACGCATCAATCCACACAATAATATGAACACATACCCCATTAACCAATATTGAGATTCAGTTCACATACCAAGGCTGGCTTACAGCTAAAGCCTCCCAACAACTCCACCACTCAATGTTAGATCACTATTGTCCTTGATTGCTAAACACGTTTTCATACGGAACCAATCAAGAGGCCTAGATCTAGATAACTTGGCTCCCGGCAGGAAAATTTTAAAAACAAGCCACATGGGTCCTGATAAGTTATTTGTGTGTCTGACAGACAGTTGCAGGAACCAACATGCAAAACAAGCGTGCGAGCGGCATGGTAGTGGCCCAACCCATGAAAGGCCTAGCCACCGGGAGGAGAAGGAACAACAATGTCTGGCGGTGAAGCTGAACACTTCAAACATGACGTCATTATCCTGAAGATACTCTACTCTCACGCCAGCAGTTACAAAAGCCATAGAAATAACTGGTCTGGTATTCCTTTTATTCATTCATGCATACAGTAGCGCACTGCGCTACTGTAACATAATACATTATGTGTGAACTACGGGACATTAGCTTTATGGAGTCATCTAGCTAGGTAGAGTTTCAAAAAAAGTCATAAGGGACAGAGACGGCATGAACCACACTAGCTAGATTTAAACTCATGACAGCAGTGTACACAATATACGGTTCTGGGTTCAGAGATTAAAATTAGATGAGGAAACAAAAACAACTGTTCCTTCTCATAAAATATTAGTTGGTCCCATCAAGGCTCAATATACCATAGTAGCCTTAGGTGAACTATCCCCAGCTATACCTGTATCTTGCGGACAGCAGGCCTCTATCTGACCTTTCCACACCACTATATAAAGGTCTGACTGTCTCCATAGCCACATCTAGCCATATCAGGTCTATCCTGGCGAGGTTGTCGACACCAGACCGGAGAGCCCACACACTCAGCACTCTCCATGGCCTGATTAGCCTCCTACAGATAGAAGGGCTCCAACGGACTTTTCCTGCCTTTCCCACTTCCTGACTGACCGCAGTAAAAGGCCACAACATGTGCATCCTTTCCACCCCAACACGCCCTCATACAGTACAGTATCTGGACCGAGATTACAAGGGAATACTTAAAGGCATTTGTAAATCACTTACTGTGAGTGTGAACAAGAGATGGGGACCCCTACCTTAAATATTGCACTAGCCAGCTGGCCAACTGGATTTAGAGGCATAGCTACCTGAGGATTGTTGTGAGTTTGTGAACAAGAGAATGAGCACCACAGTACCTGAGAGGGGGTCCTTCGCGATGGTCAGCACATTAGGCAGGGTCATCAGGATGAGCTGCTGGAGACTGTCCTGAAACCACAGAGGAGAACATACCGGATTAAGTCAGAGCAGGACCAGAGGAAGGAAAACATTGCAGCAGAAGTCCTGTATTGACTTGTAACGCAGTGCAGGGGTTAACTAGGCTAACTAATAAAGCCACAGACTCCAGCTAGAACAGAACAGGAAGCTTCCACCGGCATGAATTTGAAGGGCGAAGTCGCTAACAGAGCTTGAACAGGGACCCACAGCAAGGTGGGAAAGGGAAACGTATTAAACACAGACAGGAAATATTGATGGAAAGAAGGACCATTTTCAGTTTGTAGAGAACACGTTTGGGGAGGAGGGGAGTTCATACAGTAACCAATGCAGTGCCCAGCTGTAACAATCTCCTAGTGAGAGAGAATATGGGCAGGGTTGTAATAACACACACAACAACAAAAAAAAATCACAGAACGGTACATGTTGGGAATCAGGAAGGAACACAATCTCATACATACATGTACGTACTGTTTGTTCTCTCGTTTGTCACACTCACATGGGTAACAAATGAAATGCTCAATGTCGGTCTGTGTGAGAATGGACCAGAAGAACAATGGACACCTTGGTAACAAGCTATAACACAACACACAGACACAGTAAACCAGACCCAACACGTCCAAATGACCTTAGCTCCTCGTTCAAACACACACCTAGATAGAAAACATTACACCCACACAACTTAACACGGGTAGGTCACCTGTAATGGTTATAGCTGTAAACCCCAGGCACGTGCTTCAAACAACTCATTGTAGTAAAGTGAACAACTTGACTCTTGTTGGAGAATTTAACTGAAGTCTGCTTGAATTAAACAGTCTTCAGGTAATACTGCAGGATATGTAAAAAGGGAAAACTGAAAGATTAGGGTCAGGTTAGCCTCATTGTGAGAGAGAAAAAGAGTGAGAGCGATAGCAAGAGAGCATTGGCACAGAAGTTACTATGACATCTTTACTCCTTTTCTTTCCCATACAGGTTTCACTGGACTCGAGGCATTAGAATAGACCGGCCTGGGGGAGAATCAAAGGGCCTGCCGCCACTACAAGGGAGGGGCCTTCTGTATAGAGGGGCTGGATGGTGGTGGTGTGGGGTAATGACCACTTTCACTCTCCCTCCCTTCTATTGCAGCAGACCCTTGGCAGAGGCCCCAGCCTAGCTACAGCTCTATTGTCAGGTAAAAACCGTTGGGCATTCTATTTGTTACCCATGTCATCCTGAGAAACCTCTAACACAAAAAACACCCCCCACTTCTCTGTTTCAAATGCACTGAACTAGAAAGCCAGAGCACAAGATCGGTTAAGAAACAGCCGAACAGAGCAGAGTCTAACTGCCTGCTAGGCTCCTCATCTTACACTAGCAGCAGCTCAGTGAAAATGTCACCAGGTGTTGCTTGTCCTTAGTTCCCTTGGTAGTCCATAAATTCCATGGCACAAATACATAAACATAGATCCAGACATGAAACAATTGTTCTATTCCTTGATTAGCCAGATTTTTACATTATTTTAAAATTAAGTTCTGCTCGGCATGGCTTTGAGTTGCTCTGGTAGTTTGTTCCACTCAACCTTGCCAGTATATAAAAAAAGGTGATCTTACCAGATACTCTACAGATAGCCAGACTAGCTGTTTAAAATGCTCGACCTTCGATGAGTACGGGGAGGGAGTTAAGTACAGTTTCCACCAGCTTGTTTTGGCTGGTCTGTAGCTTATTTTTTAGCCGTTTAGGGATGCCGGTGAACCATGATGTTAGTATCACTTTGATTATACGTGCACTAGCGCACCTGCCAGAGTCTTTAGGCTGTCACCATCAAGATATTTGGAGGTCCGAGATAGAAATGCCAGTGTCACCAGTCAAGTACCCATTCAATTAACACCCAAGGTAGCTGACCGAGGTAGCTGACCGAGGCTTTTTGTGTAACCACTGAGTTGCCCACGCGGACACTAAAACCAGGGGACCTTCAAGCTTTTCTCTGGATTCTGTTTTTTCCAATATGTAGAGAAAGGTTTTCTGAAAGTAATTTACTGATATTGGATAACTCTGCACTAAGGATCTTTTCAACTGAGGCTTTGTTCTTTTGGGATACCAGTAGAGCAGAGTCATCTGCATACAAAATCAATTACGAGAGCAGGCTGATTTCATATCGTTAACGTGTGCATCTTCATGCTCCTTGACCTTAGTCCTGCATTCGACACCAATTCGAGCCCAACATTATTTTGGGGGGATTGGAAACCACATTTGATTTACGCAGACAAGTTCAGATCTGATCTGTCAGAAATATATCAGTTAGTCTCTGTGGATGATTCGGTGTTCCTCAAGGTTCCCTTCTAAGACCACTACTGTTCTCCATCTTACCGCTTGGTAATGTCATTCGGAAACACAATGTCAACATTCACTGCTATGCAGATGACACACAAGCAGTGCATTTCGATCAAACATGGTGAAGACCCAAAATTGCCTACCCTGTGTTCCAGACATAAGGAAGTGGATGGCAGCAAATGTTTAAAAGTAAAACTCAAACAAAACAGTGACGCTAGTTATAGGTCCCGAGAAACAAAGATCTGCTGTCAGACCTGACAATGAATCGCAATGGTTGTACAGTCATCTTTAATAAAACTGAAGGACCTAGGCATTAGTCTGGACCCTGATCTCCCTTTTGACAAACAAAAAATATTAAAATCTTTAACATTACAAAAATCTAACTTTTTTTTTTTTTTTTTTAAAGCTAATCCATTATTTTGTGACATCAAGATTAGATAACTGGCTACCCAGACAAGGCACTCAAACTTCAGCTAGTGCTCAATATGGCTGCTAGAATCTTGACTAGAACCCCAAAATGTTATCATATTACTCCAGCGCTAGCCACTACACTGGCTTCCTGTTAACAAGGCTAGGGCTGATTAAGGTTTTACTGCTAAAGTATAAATTATGGACTTGCTCCTACCCATCTCACCAATTTGGTTCTGCAGTACATAGCTACACGTAAGTTACGGTCACAAGACACAGGCCTCGTTATTGTTCCTAGAATTTCTAAGCAAACAGCTGGAGGCAGAGATTTGGACTATAGAGGTACATTTTTATGGAATGGTCTGCCGATCCACGTGAGAGACGCAGACTCAGTCTCAACCTTTAAGTCTTTACTGAAGACATCTCTTCAGTAGGTCCTATGATTGAGTGTAGTCTGGCCCAGGGGTGTGAAGGTGAATGGCAAGGCACTGAAGTGACGAACCACCTTTGCTGTCTCTGCCTGGCCAGCTCCCCTCTCCCTACTGGGATTCTCTGCCTCAAACCCTATTACGGGGGCTCAGTCATTGGCCTGCCCTTCCTGCCCTCATGTAGTGGGGGAGATCTACGTGGGCAATACTCAGCCTCATCTCAGGGTAGTAAGTTAGTGGTCTGTTGATATCCCTTTAGTGGTGTGGAGAAAGTAATTTGGCAAAGTGGTTGGGTTTTTATCTTGCCTGGTTGGCCCTGTCCGGGGCTAACATTGGACAGGGCCAGTGTTCCCCGATCTCCCGTCTCAGTCTCCAGTATCTATGCTCCAAGTCTATATGCCGGGGGGCTAGAATCAGTCTGTCATATCTGGTGCAATTCTCATGTCTTGTCTGTCCTGTGTAATCTTAGGTACTCTCCCATCTCTCACTTCCCCTCTTCCCCCCTCCCGGAGGATCTGAGCCCTAGGACCATGCCTCAGAACAACATGGCCTGATGACTCCTGGCTGTTCCTGTCCCCAGTCCATCTGGTTGTGCTGCCGATCCAGTTTCTGCTGTTTTGCCTGCAGCTATGGAACCCTGAACTGTTCACCGATCGTGCTACCTTGTCATGCTGCCGATCCAGTTTCTGCTGTTTTGCCTGCAGCTATGGAACCCTAACCTGTTCATCAGATGTGCTACCTTCTCGTGCTGCTGTTCCAGTTTCTGGTGTTTTGCCAAAGTGGTTGGGTGTTCACAGGTCGTGCTATCTTGTCCAGGACCTGCTGTTCTGACCCCCTCACTTGCACTCTCTCTCTCGCTCTCTCTCTCTTGCGCCTCCCCTAATAAAGTATGTTAAAAACAATAGATGCGTCAGTGGAGTGGGACTTTCTAAAACCGGACCAAGACAAGAATATTAGTCTTGCTCTATTCATAAATGACTTTTTCCAGCACTTTAGACAGCACACTCAAAATAGACACATCTATAATTGCCCTTGTTGGTGTTTCTGCCCTTCTTGTGGATAGGGATCACTCTAGCATGTTTCGTAACTGTGGGAACTCTACCTTGCTCAATAAAGATGTTGATTAAATAAGACTTTACTACTTCTCTGTTATTAACAGATGCTTGGGTTTGGGGGCAACATTAGTAAATAAGCATGGTGCATCTGGACTGGAGCCTCTTATGGCCATAAAAACACAAGACTGTCTGACTAGAGGGCCCCATATGTCTGTTATTCTGTTACACCTCATCAATATTCAAACAGGCTTACGTTCTATCCGTCACACACCCCCAGGCCTTTTTATAAAACACCTCTTAATTGAATGGCTACTTAAAATAGATCAATTTAGGGAAGCAACACCATTAAACAATGTCTCATTATAAGATTAGTATAATACGGCTAGCACTGGGGCTTTGAAGAGGTGTTACAGGGTGTTACAGGCTCAAGCCATCATGTTTCAGCAGGCAGGTGATCATCGAGAGGAACCTGAAGGAGAACGGCAGCTCTGAGACTTGCTGCCTACCGGTTTACCCTCTGGAGGACGGGCCAGTGAGGACACTAACAGTAGCTGCAGGTGTTGGCTATGATGCATAGCTAAATAGAGTTCCCTAGCTATCTCTGTCTACGACCCAAATGGCACCATATTCCCTTTACAGTGCACTACTTTTGACGAGGCTCTGGTCAAATGTAGCGCACTATAAAGAGAATAGGGTATCATTTAGGGTATCATGTTTGCCTGGTCAACTCCTGCTGTCAGCTAGTTGAAATCTCAATCAGCATAAGAGAAACCAAACCAGTGTAAATTAAACATGACAACAGCCAGGCAGATGGTGCCTTCAAGGCTCTAACTAGACCTTATTGGAGATATTTGCCTTGTTTTTCCAGTACTGGGTCATAATCATTAGGCACAAATAAAAAAAATATATAATTGAAATGACAAATAGGGAGAGAGGGACTACCTGGACTTATATATATTTTCATGTTTACCATTTAAAAGTGATGGAGATGCTATGGTAGGCCCAACTGAACACAAAGCTGGTTTATCAGCCATGCTAGTGGAAAACAGGCTGGGACACACTAACAAAAAGAGGTCTGGTTTACATTATTGATAAGTGCAGATTGATTTCAGCCTGCGGGAACAGGTGAGGTCATGTTCAGGTACTGGAGTCAAATCTCTCCTCTCCTACCCTCTCTCCATTACCCACCCAACAATGATAACTCCTTCAGTACAATAACGAAAATAGTTTTTGGCTGACCTCATCCCTTCGTGTGCGCAGGTGTGTATTGTGCAATAGGTAGACGTGTCCCTTGACAACAGCCCTCAGGACTTCATGATCATCATCTACAGCTCAGTAACATTATGGAACCATCATTGGGAGGGTCAAAGAAAGATCAACGGCCAGAAATTTGGGGTAAAAAAATAAATACATATATTTTTTAAAATCTACGCCCGGGCCCTATTTCCTGTTCCTCTTTTGCTATGCAGAACAATACAGAGCTCTGCAATCTAGGATATCCATAGGCCACGTGTTTGTTTGTTTTTCTGGACCTTTGGCTTGATGGTGCTTCTACACTTGCATTGCTTGCTGTTTAGGGTTTTAGACTGGGTTTCTGTACAGCACTTTGAGATATCAGCTGATGTAAGAAGGGCTTTATACATAAATGTGATGGTTATTTGGAGACCGATTAACCTGTTCACATAAAGCTGATGAAGGAGCTGTAAGCCAAGTGTTTCAAATTCTACATCATTAGGAGTGAGACGAGTCAGCAAGTGAAAGGTTGAGACAAAAGCAGAGGAAGAGCGCTTCAGCCTCCTCTCCTCCTCCCCAACCAACCAAGATCAAGGAGACAGCAGAGGCAGGCTAGGTAGCTCCGCACCAGTGCTGGGCTCGACACAGTAACGTCAGTCAGAGAATGTTCCCCCAGGCCTCTCCCCCTAAGCACAGACAGCCCATAAGAACAGCAGGACTCCTGCATCCATCCACTTTGCAAGGGCTGCTTCAAAGCACATAGTCGAAGTCGGAAGTTTACATACACCTTAGCCGAATACATTTAAACTCAGTTTTTCACAATTCCTGACATCTAATCCTAGTAAACATTCCCCGTCTTAGGATCACCACTATTTTAAGAATGTGGAATGTCAGAATAATAGTGGAGTGATGTATTTCAGCTTTTATTTCATCACATTCCCAGTGGGTCAGAAGTTTACATACAATCAATTAGTATTTGGTAGGATTGCCTTTAAATTGTTTAACTTGGGCCAAACGTTTAAGGTAGCCTTCCACAAGCTTCCCACAAGAAGTTGGGTGAATTTTGGCCCATTCCTCCTGACAGAGCTGGTGTAACTGAGTCAGGTTTGTAGGCCTCCATGCTCGCACACACTTTTTCAGTTCTGACAACACATTTTCTATAGGATTGAGGTCAGGGCTTTGTGATGGCCACTCCAATACCTTGACTTTGTTATCCTTAAGCCATTTTGCCACAACGTTGGTAGTATGCTTAGGGTCATTGTCCATTTGGAAGAACCATTTGCGATCAAGCTTTAATTTTCTGACTGATGTCTTGAGATGTTGCTTCAATATATCCACATACTTTTCCTACCTCATGATGCCATCTATTTTGTGAAGTGCACCAGTCCCTCCTGCAGCAAAGCACCCCCACAACATGATGCTGCCACCCCCATGCTTCACGGTTGGAATGGTGTTCTTCGGCTTGCAAGCCTCCCCCTTTTTCCTACAAACATAACGATGGTCACACAGTTCTATTTTTGTTTTATCAGACCAGACAACATTTCTCCAAAAAGTATGATCTTTGTCCCCATGTGCAGTTGCAAACCGTAGGCTGCCTTTTTTTTTTATGGCGGTTTTGGAGCAGTGGCTTCTTTCTTGCTGAGCGGACTTTCAGGTTATGTCGATATAGGACTATTTTTGTGGACATAGATACTTTTGTACCCGTTTCCTCCAGCATCGTCACATGCTCCTGTCCTGGGATTGATTTGCACTTTTCGCACCCCAAGTATGTTCATCTCTAGGAGACAGAACGCATCTCCTTCCTGAGCAGAATGACGGCTAAGTGGTACCATGGTGTTTATACTTGCGTACTACTGTTTGTACAGATGAACATGGTACCTTCAGGCGTTTGGAAATTGCTCCCAAGGATGAACCAGACTTGTGGAGGTCTACATTTTTTTTTCCTGAGGTCTTGGCTGATGTCTTTTGATTTTCCCATGATGTCAAGCAAAGAGGCACGGAGTTTGAAGGTAGGCCTTGAAATACATTCACAGGTACACCTCCAATTGACTCAAATGATGTCAATTAGCCTATCAGAAGCTTCTAAAGCTTGACATCATTTTCTGGAATTTTCCAAGCTGTTTAAAAGGCACAGTCAACTTAGTGTATGTAAACTCCTGACCCACTGGAATTGTGACAGTAAATTAAGTGAAATAATCTGTCTGAAAACAATTGTTGGAAAAATTACTTGTCATGCACAAAGTAGATGTTCTAATCGACTTCCCAAAACTATAGTTTGTTAACAAGAAATTTGTGGAGTGGTTGAAAAAACAGTTTTAATGACTCCAACCTAAGTGTATGTAAACTTCTGACTTTAACTGTACATACTAATGTGTGTACTGTGTAACTGGGAGAAAGCAGAGGCAATCTCATCCAAGAGACATTTAGGTATAGCACTTAAAATAAAGAAATTCCCTTCCCCCATTATATTCCAATGTACTGTATTTTTGTTGTACACCGTAAACAATGTATTGTATTTTATTTGTACACTAAACAATGGGCTGTATAGACAGAGCTCCATGACCAGGTTTACTATAAGAGGAAGGGACCACACCCAAAACAGTTTTCCTGAGGAGAAGACGACACTAGTCTATAAACAGTGCTGCTGCTGCTTGCTGCTGTGTTAGGGAAACAGTAAGTATGAAGCTCTTGTACTATGGTGAGGCCGCACAAGAACATTATAAACTCAGCAAAAAAATAAACATCCTCTCACTGTCAACTGCATTTATTTTCAGCAAACTTAATGTGTAAATATTTGTATGAACATAAGATTCAGACAAACTGAACAAATTCCAGAGGCATGTGACTAAACAGAAATTGAATTATGTGTCACTGCGAGCACGATCAGCTGTCCGTCCTGTCTCCGTAGCGCTGTCTTAAGCGTCTCACAGTACGGACATTGCAATTTATTGCCCAGGCCACATCTGCAGTCCTCATGCCTCCTTGCAGCATGCCTAAGGCACATTCACGCAGATGAGCATGGACCCTGGGCATCTTTCTTTTGGCATTTTTCCAGTCAGTAGAAAGGCCTCTTTAGTGTCCCAAGTTTTCATAACTGTGACCTTAATTGCCTACCGTCTAATCTGTTAGTGTCTTAACGACCGTTCCACAGGTGCATGTTCATTAATTGTTTATGGTTCATTGAAAAGGAATGGGAAACAGTATTTAAACACTTTACAGTGAAGATCTGTGAAGTTATTTGGATTTTTACAAATTATCTTTGATACAGGGTCCTGAAAAAGGGACGTTTCTTTTATGTGTATGCTAGCAGCTAACTGGTAATGTTATGCACCAGAACTCTGCAATAGCCTAGGGACACAATCAACTAGCTGGAGTCCCTCGAGGATGCCACAACTAGGAACAGTCTGGCAGTGTGACAAACCAACACCCTGCACCCAACTGCTGCCACCTGCCACCCTACCTACCTAAACAAAAAGCAAAATAACTGAAGATATTACCAGGCGGCACCGGAAACAGATTAGGACCTGCCTCCGTCACAGGGTACACACGGGCTATCTTGGTTGTTTTTGTCACATTACAGTGAATATATATATATATATATATATATTTTTTTTTTTTAAGCATTTTTCAAAGGCCGAGGTCCTTCAATATCATTCAGATGTACTTTTAAAGGATGTGTAATAGTGTATAAAAAAGGTGCAGTAATGTGTATGCCATTTCCATACCAAATAAAGAATGTTATGTCAATCTTTTTTTCATCTCAATTTTGGTTGAGTGGATGTGCAGTAAAAATCCCAGAGTGGATCAATAGTCATTGTTGAATATTACAGCCTGGTGAGTGAGAATTTCATCATGTACCAGCAACCCATTTAAAAAGTGCACACCCTATGCCCCCCCCTTGGTCTGACCACTGACCCAGGCTATGATCAATAACACAGCTAAGCACACTCCCGTGTGTGTGTGTGTACGTGAGAGAGAAACAACTTGTCAATTAAATTCCCACAATGTACGCAGCCCATCTCCCTTGCTAATTGACCCCCTGCACCATATTCCCTGTGGGGAAGACAGCCTTCCTCACAGCACTGACTACACATCTGTAAGCACTCATATCTATACATTTTAACATTATCATTCTGTGAATGCTTCTGAAATAACACAGAAAGCTTCTCTCTGCACTGATGATTGCATCAGCCGAGCTTCAGTGGCTGCAATCAGAGCTTCAGAATTCTAATCACAGGGTGGTGAATTATTTCTCACCTGGGCGTCTAGTCTACAGTTAAGTCACTAACCACAGAGTATAACATACACTTTGTAAAACCATACAGGCGGAGAGATGGGAAATAACTGTCCGTGCAGATACAAATATACTGTACAGAAAACAGACAGAGTGATTAGTTGAAAAGATAAAGGGGCTAAAATAAGAAGGAACAGAGCTGGTATAGAACTTATTCAACACTGGATTAAACAAACGCTCAAACTTGACAGAGTGAGTAAATAGGGTACCTAGTCTTCCCAGCCTCCCAGACACATGACAGCAACAAACACTAGGCTGACTGGGAGGTTCCCTGCTGTTCACATTTCAAAGACTTTTCTCTGTAACAAATGAATGAGAATTCATAAACATAAAAATATTATTTTGGGCTGTCTGCCATATTTCATAGCCCAGACTGCATTAAGGCTTCTTGCCAAAAGACCTGGGACAAGGACACCCCAGTTGAAAAGAAAGACACACAAAGAATAAGACTGAAGCAATGTCCGAGACTCCACACTTGATAAATCCCACTGTGTGCGTCTCTCTCAGAGCCAATACACCCACCTACTAACTCCGCAACAGCAGGCTGGAAAGAGGCATTCCTGCCACCATGATAACCCTGCCCCCCACTCCTCCTCTTCTTTATTAACTGAGTACAATGACACCTCCCCTGAACTACCCTACCCCCTCCCCCAGCGTCCATTGAGGGGACGCAGTCTTGTGGAACCCTCCCCAGCTGTTCCATTCTCCTCTGCTGAGTGTGCTGTGAAGGTCTGAGGGCCAGAGCTGGTTGACATGATCTTGTCCCTATGAGTGGAGAGTGTAGCGGTCTGGGTGTCGGTGTGATAAGGCATGGGTTGACCGGGATGGGGTGACTTGATGACCAAGCCCCTATGGGGTACAAGCAGGGCTGGAGCTGATGCTAGTCTAGTGCCTTTACAGAGTACAATACACCCGTCTCTACAGCCTAGGGCAACCTGGCTGCTGGAAACCAGTCAGTGCCTGCATCGTTGCTTCTATAGCCCAGTGGCAGCAGATCCCTGAAGCTATGAACAGAGGAAGCCAAGTCACCCCTCCATGGGGTGTATGACCCTGATTTTGTTGCTCTAATGTTTGGGCCCAGTGCCACAGAGGACAGGTTGGCAGCAAATGTTGTGTTAAAGTAAAACAGATGCCTATCAAAATACAGTTAACAAACAGTCATGACAGAAATGGCCCATATGGCAATTAAATGCAGACAGACATTGCCCACATGCTTTCCAGCCAAAACAGTTCGAGCAAATATTATGACATCATTTTGTGACATTTTGGACTTTGGTAAGTGTTTTCTCAGCTCTTCGGGCAAACAATTTTTTTTTTTAAGGCAAGCCGAAATCAGTAGCCAAAGTTCACACCCCTTCGTCGGAGATTGGTCAGCAGTAGGGATTCTTCGACTCGTTATCATGCACATTCTTTGGAGAAATACTGCATCAAACATCTTAGATGAAAAATTGTGCGACTAAGATCTCCGACAAAACATCAAAATTAATGACAGAACTCAAGTTCAGATAAATTGGGACTACTTTGAGGAAGTATGCTCCCAGATAGACTAAACTTATTTTCTCGCTTTGAGGACAATACAGTGCCACTGACACGCCCCGCTACCAAAACCTGCGGGCTCTCCTTCACTGCAGCCGACGTGAGTAAAACATTTAAACGTGTTAACCCTCGCAAGGCTGCAGGCCCAGACGGCATCCCCAGACGCGTCCTCAGAGCATACGTAGACCAGCTGGCTGGTGTGTTTACGGACATATTCAATCAATACTTATCCCAGTCTACAGTTCCCACATGCTTCAAGAGGGCCACCATTGTTCCTGTTCCCAAGACAGCTAAGGTAACTGAGCTAAACGACTACTACCCCGTAGCACTCACTTCCGTCATCATGAAGTGCTTTGAGAGACTAGTCAAGGACCATATCACCTCCACCCTACCTGACGCCCTAGACCCACTCCAATTTGCTTACCGCCCCACAGACGACGCAATCGCTACCACACTGCACACTGCCCTAACCCATCTGGACAAGAGGAATACCTACATGAGAATGCTGTTCATCAACTACAGCTCAGCATTTAACACCATAGTACCCTCCAAACTTGTCATCAAGCTGGAGAACCTGGGTATCGACCCCGGCCGGTGCAAATGGGTACTGGACTTCCTGACGGGGCAAACCCAGGTGGTGAGGGTAGTAACATCTCCACTCCGCTGATCCTCAACACTGGGGACCCACAAGGGTGCGTTCTGAGCCCTCTCCTGTACTCCCTGTTCACCCACGACTGCGTGGCCATGCACGCCTCCAACTCATTCATCAAGTTTGCAGACACTACAGTGGTAGGCTTGATTACCCACAATGCTGAGACTGCCTACAGGGGAGGTGGTGAGGGCCCTCGGCATGTGGTGTCAGGAAAATAACCTCACACACAACGTCAACAAAACAAAGGAGATGATTGTGGACTTCAGGAAACAGCAGAGGGTGCACCCCCCTATCCACATCGACGGGACAGTAGTGGAGAGGGTAGTAAGTTAAGTTCCTCGGCGTACACATCACGGACAAACTGAATTGGTCCGCCCACACAGACAGCGTTGTCAAGAAGGAGCAGCAGCGCCTCTTCAACCTCAGGAGGCTGAAGAAATTCGGCTTGTCACCAAAAGCGCTCACAAACTTCTACAGATGCACAGTCGGGCTGTATCACCGCCTGGTACGGCAACTGCTCCGCCCACAACCGTAAGGCTCTCCAGAGGGTAGTGAGGTCTGCACAACGCATCACCAGGGGCAAACTACCTGCCCTCCAGGACACCTACACCACCCGATGTCACAGGGAGGCCATAAAGATCATCAAGGACAACAACCACCCGAGCCACTGCCTGTTGACCCCGCTATCATCCAGAAGGCGAGGTCAGTACAGGTGCATCAAAGCAGGGTCCGAGAGACTGAAAAATAGCTTTTATCTCAAGGCCATCAGACTGTTAAACAGCCATCGCTAACATTGAGTGGCTGCTGCCAACATACTGACTCAACTACAGCCACTTTAATAATGGACATTTATATAAAAATGTATAACTAGCCACTTTAAACAATGCCACTTAATATAATGTTTACATACCCTACATTACTCATCTCATATGTATTGGTATTTCCTGTACTCTATTTCATCTACTGCATCTTGCCATCTTTATCTAATACATGCATCACTAGCCACTTTAAACTATGCCACTTTATGTTTATATACCCTACATTACTCATCACACACACACATACATACATACATATATATACACACATACATATATATACACACACACACACACACACACACACACACACACACACTGTACTCTATACCATCTTGCCTATGCCATTCTGTACCATCACTCATATCTTTATGTAAATATTATTTATCCCTTTACACTTGTGTGTATAAGGTAGTAGTTGTGGAATTGTTAGGTTAGATTACTCGTTGGTTATTACTGCATTGTTGGAACTAGAAGCACAAGCATTTCGCTACACTCGCATTAACATCTGTTAACCATTTGTATGTGACAAATAAAATTTGATTTGAAGCAGTCTACAGCGTCTCAAATTTTTTCAAGCGAAGGTCTTTCAAGGGTGTGTGTGAGCACACGCGTTCGGTTTGGCTAGCCACCAGCTGAACGGAAGCATGCTGACGCCTTTAGTAATCTGAAATCAATACCAAAAACAGAAAACCCACACACACTGGCTGCCTGTGGCCTGAAATAACTCAGTCAATCAGGATGTGGACTGGATCTAGACTAGAGAGGGTTCGCCAGTCAGACCTGGGGTTCTTCATACATTTCAGATTTTTATTTTTATTTTTTTATTTTACCTTTATTTAACCAGGCAAGTCAGTTAAGAACAAATTCTTATTTTCAATGACGGCCTGGGAACAGTGGGTTAACTGCCTGTTCAGGGGCAGAACGACAGATTTGTACCTTGTCAGCTCGGGGGTTTGAACTTGCAACCTTCCGGTTACTAGTCCAACGCTCTAACCACTAGGCTACCCTGCCGCCCCGGCAGCCATAACCAGCCATAACTATCTAGATTAGAGAGGGTACATCAGGTCTCAGACCGCTCTTGGGGCCTCCTTACGGAGGCCATCACGAATAAATCATATTAGTGTTTTAGAGACACACTGTTGCACACGGCCCAGTGCTCTGGGGGTCTTGGGTAAATAAAAAAAGAAATTAAAACAAAAGAAAACGTCCTCTCACTGTCAACTGCATGTATTTATTTTACTGCATTTATTTATTTTATTAACTTAACATGTGTAAATATTTGTACGGACATTTAACAAACTGAACAAGTTCCACAGACACGTGACAAACAGATATGGAATTGTGTGTCCCTGAACAAAGGGGGGTTAATTCCCGGACACTTCTGGGGGGAATGGCTCTAGCACTCACCCGCCGATCCAACAGGTCCCAGATGTGCTCAATGGGATTGCGATCGGGGCTCGTCGCTGGCCATGGCAGAGAACTGACATTCCTGTCTTGCAGGAAATCACGCACAGAACGAACAGTATGGCTGGTGGCATTGTCATGCTGGAGGGTCATGTCAGGATGAGCCTGCAGGAAGGGTACCACATGAGGTACCACATGAGGATGTCTTCCCTGTAACGCACACCGTTGTTGGCTTTACGGCGAAAGCAAACCATGTGATTATCTGAGGACAGCATCCCACCATACAATATGAAAATCATATTTCAACCAAGCAGGTGCAACATGAAAGTCAGAAATAACAGATATAATGAATGCCTTACCTTTGAAGATCTTCTGTTGGCACTCCAATATGTCCCAGAAACATCACAAATGGTCCTTTTGTTCGATAAACTCCTTTTTATATCCCCACAATGTCCATTTATTTGGCGTGTTTGCTTCAGAAAAACACTGGTTCCAACTCACCCAACTTGACTACAAATTATCTAATAAGTTACCTGTAAACTTGGTCCAAACATTTCAAACAACTTTCCTAATCCATCCTTAGGTATCCTAAAACGTAAATAAATCAATCAGATTTAAGACAGAATATACTGTGTTCAATAGCTGATAAAAATCAACGTGGAGCGCATAACCTGGAGCGCGCACCAAACAAAAGAGTACACTTGGCTTGACACTCATTCTGAACAGCCGTACCTCTTCATTTCTCAAAGGAAAAACATCAACCAATTTCTAAAAACTGTTCACATCTAGTGGAAGTCATAGGAACTGCAACCAGGTGCAGATTCCTATAATAAACCAATAGAAAACAGTCCTCTCAACATTTTTTCCCCTGGATGGTTGGCCCTCGGGGTTTCGCATGCCAAATTTTATTTTATGTTACTTTACTTTACCTCTATTTAACTAGGCAAGTCAGTTCAAACCCTGCCGCCCCAATAAGATGTTATACTCACAGACATAATGTTAACAGTTTTAGAAACTTGAGTGTTTTCTATCCAAATCTACCAAATTATATGCATATCCTAGCATCTGGGCCTGAGTAGCAGGTAGTTTACTTTGGGCACGCTTTTCATCTGGATGTGAAAATACTGCCCCCTATCCCAAAGAGGATAAACTAGCAATATCATCAACCATGTGTAGTTAACTAGTGACTATGTTAAGATTTTATTTTTTTATACAAGATAAGTTTAATGCTAGCGAGCACCTTACCTTGGCTCCTTGCTGCACTTGCATAACAGGTAGTCAGCCTGCCACGCAGTCTCCGTGTGAAGTGCAATTTAATCTGCCATAATCGGTGTCCAAAAATGCAGATTACCGATTGTTATGAAAATTTGAAAATCGTCCCTAATTAAAAATCGGCCATTCCGATTAATCGGTCGACCTCTACGCACTACCCTCTTTAGCGCCTTGCGGTTGGACACCGAGCAGTTGCCAAACCAAGCAGTGATGCAGCCAGTAAAGATGCTCTCAATGTTACAGCTGTAGAACTTTGAGGATCTGAGGGCCCATGCCAAATCTTTCTTGCCTCCTGAAGGGGGGGCTGCCCAATCTACAGACAGACCCAAGTCAAGAACCATCTGCTTAATGCCTTTGCAAGCTAGACTAGGCTGCATTCAAAAGATGTATGCCTGTGCCATATATGGGTCCATTTGCAGGGTGATAGGAGCATCACACATACACCAAACTACACAAAGCACAGTTCCTGGATAGAAGGTACTTGAGGCATAATACAGCAGGACCTGAGAGCTGACTGACAACACAGTTCTCCTGTAACACATCTGAGACTGAAGGAGTCATGTTACAGTGAGGTGGGGGTGAGGTGGAGTGCCCTGATTCTCCACTGTTGTGCTCTCTTAACAACTGTCTTGGTGTGTTTGGACCATTATTGGTCCTTAGCGATGTGGACACCGAGGAACATGAAGCTCTCGACCCGCTCCACTACAGCCCTGTTGATGTGAATGGCCCTCAGTTTCCTGTGGCCTGCGATAAGCTCATTTGTCTTGCCCACATTGAGGGAGATGTTGTCCTGGCACCACACTGCCAGTTCTAGTTGGTGATCAGGCCCACCATCGTCGTGTCATCAGCAAAGTTGGTGTTGGAGTCGTGCTCAGCCACGCAGTCGTGGGTAAACAGGGAGTACTGGAGGGAACAAGCACACATCCCTGAGAGGCCTCTGTGTTGAGGGTCAGCGTAAACAAGGGTCAGCCTTTCCTCTGCTCATAAGCCACTGAACCACAGGGCAACCACCACATACAGGTAAACGACATGCAGGCCAAAGGTCAGAATGGCCAAAACACTAGGACTGGGAATGGTGCTCCTCATCTAGGGCACAGGCATCAGAGAGAGAATGTCAAGAGTTCAAAATTAAATAAGTCAGAGGCCTTGTTTTTGTTTCCCATGGCAGCGGTCTCAGGAGGGGGTTTCCTGTACTGGGGGGTGGGGAGCCACACACATCCAGGCTTCAGAGGTAACAACAAAAGAGAAAATACTTGAGGACAGGGAGAGTGAGAGCGTGCTACATAGGAAACAAGTGTGCTACGTAGGAAACGAGTGTGCTAGGTAGGAAAAGGAATAGGATGAAAGGAGAGATGAGAACATAAAAGAAAGGAGAATGGGAATGCCTGTGGCTCTTGTGCTGGTCTCTAGAGCTTTACAGCTGAATACCATAGCCAACAGTGAACCTTGAAGAAACTGAACACCTCTGAGAAAAGAGGAGCACCAGGAGGCCAAATCAAAGTACCCCAGCCTCAGCTGCAATGCAGTGCAAGAGACTCCACACTGCACAAACTACAGACAGACCCAAGTCAAAAACCATCTGCTTAATGCCTTTGCAAGCTAGACTAGGCTGCATTCAAAAGATGTATGTATGCCTGTGGCATATATAGGTCCAATTGCAGGGTGATAGGAGCATCACACATACACCAAACTACACAAAGCACAGGTGCTGGAGAGAAGGTACTTGAGGCATAATACAGCAGGACCTGAGAGCTGAGTCCTGACTGACAACACAGTTCTCCTGTAACACATCTGAGACTGAAGGAGTCATGTTACCGTGAGGTGGGGGTGGGGTGGAGTGCCCTGACTCTCCAGACAATAGCTGGGGTGAGGAGGAGGTAACCAAAAAATGTCCCCCCATGTCCCCCCCCCATGTCCCCGTTTTGGTGGGGCGCTTTATGGTGCAGCGCACAGAGATTGTTATTTGGGAGCTAATCTAATTTGGGGAGAGTATATAAGGGGGGAGCCGGGGGATGCAGACACAGAGATGATCCCTGTGAGTGAATAGGGGCCCTGCCTGCTGTCTCTGATCTACAGTGTGTAGTACTGTGTTTGGGGCTCAATGGGATGGATGCGAGTCATCATAATATCGTCACGTCCGTCTCCCATTCCTGGATGAAATTGGGGCACTGCCAGAACAGTTTGGGTGGCTTAAGCAAGCAAATATGAGACATGCTTTAGGTTTAGACTGAAAACCAGGCTAAGCTGGTATATGTATTAAACCAGTATTAGATTTGGCAGTTATTGTTAATCCTGGTTGGGATGCCACCAGGAGTACCCCATCCCTTGTGACACGCAGAAATAGTCTCACCACATTCGTTCTACAAACACACACACAAAATGGCTGGTCTTTTCACTTGTAAACTGGTGTTTTAAACATACTATCAATCCTTAAGGTACAAAACTCAAATATTTTATAACAGCATAGGGTCCAGATGAAAGGTAAGGAAAGAAGACTTATTGGTCCAGTTGCCAGGTTGTACTGTATAGTTGGGGGTTGGTGTGGGGGACTGTAACACTGCCTTCTAGGCCATGCTTTCTGTAAGCATGTCAGTTTTGAGCTGTGTTTAGCAAAGTTGTGAAACTGTTTTCAGTTTAACTCCATATCAAATTAATTTCCTGTGTGACGAACACACACACACACGATTGGTGCCTTAGATTAGTGGTTCCCAAGCTGTGGGGTGCTCTATACTGCCCTCCTACAGCAACATCCTGCTGAGGATTGATCTAACTACAACTTCATTGCCTCAATGGCACACTATTCCCTACATAGTGTTTCTCTCAGATGGTGGCTCACACATACAACAGGCCAGTCTGCAACGCTCACCATATCTTATCTAGCCAGGCCTTCTGAGCATGTTTGTGTGTTCATAACTTATTTTCAATGGTCAATTGTGTGATCATATCACATCATCCAGCCCTTATTGTACTAACATGCACACCCTGAGGGGGTAAACGGTTGGTAGGGAAGGAGGGAGAGACCTACAACCAGAGAGCTGCGTGATCATTCAATGGTAGCTAAAGGGCGTTTGGTTGGTTTGCTATGCAGTATGCGGATTGCCATGGATTAATATAGATCAAACGTCAGGGCCAAAATTGAATCATGGTAAAGTACAAACCAATCTGTGCAATGGTTGATGGGAACCGGAGGTTAAATGTCAACGACATTGATCAATCTACATTAATATAAATGGTAATCCGCATATTGCATAGCAAATCAACCAAACTATAATAACGCATCAGAAGACAACCAACCAACAACACTACTGGCCTGGGGGCAGGAACAGAACACAACCATCCATCCAGCTTGACAAAGTGAGTTTACTCTTTAGCTAACTGCTTTCACACAGAGTTAAGGAAAGAACACAGCTGGGACTAATACGATCAGTCGTCTGAAACAAATGGAGAGTAGATTCATTATGAGCACACACACACAGACAGTGATATCTGTGTTAAACAAGAACTGCCTGATTGAGGGGAAATTAGACATTAGCGGTCAGAGGGCCGAGGGGTTAGTGAACCAGGACAGGACTGGAGTGACTTAGTTAGAAAACAAAACACCAGACGA
This sequence comes from Oncorhynchus clarkii lewisi, assembly GCF_045791955.1. Lineage (NCBI taxonomy): Eukaryota > Metazoa > Chordata > Actinopteri > Salmoniformes > Salmonidae > Oncorhynchus > Oncorhynchus clarkii. The sequence continues at coordinate 35,442,894 of NC_092165.1, forward strand.
GGCTAATCTAAAGTGAGAGGCCTAATGCATTACCAAAGCTATCCGTTTCTGTTAGCACGGGCCGGAAATCTTAAAACAGGCCTTCAGGGAGCAGGCGCCTGGAGGGGCTTTATAGTATGAAACACCACCAACACCTCCCCTCCCCCACTATACATATGTAGGCTACAGGGGAGGCAGATGACCACAGGGCAGGCCAGGCAAAGACAACACATCTGTTCTTGATCAGGAGGAAAGGGAGAGAGAGGAGGGGTGAAGAGTGAAACTCCCCACCCGCCTCCCTCTTTCTCCCATCTCTGTCGACTCCCACAGCAGGGTTGGAGCAGGACCTGGGAAGACATCTCTTTACCCCTCCACTGGCCATCATTTATTAGATCAGATAGAAACCTCTAGAAAGCAGGGGAGAGAGATATGAACCCTACTCCATCAAGCCCTATAGTTTTGACTCAACCACGTGGATTTGGCTCTAAACGTTCAATACAAAGCAAAAAAAGTTAACTGAAAATGGCAAAACTTTACACAGGAAACCTTTGAGTTGCCATGTGGCTTGGTGAGTCTACTCACATTGAAGGGGAGTCCCTGGTCTGAACAGACACAGATCTGTTACTCATTAGCCTAGTGTGTGTGTAAAAATGTAAACACGAAGCAGACCAAACTCTTTGGTTATTTACAAACCTGCTGTATGTCAAATAGTGCATGCTTTCGCTTGGAAAATAAATAAGACTCTGGATGGAAACATGTTTGTTTCCAACATCAAGGTCGTTTCCCTAAAGAAGTTAAATCCGCTTCTTGTTTTGTTTCCTTGCCACGGTACTAATGAATAATGCGATATTGGCATCGTCTCCCGGCCCTGTGTGTATCCAAGGCTCAGACCTAGCCTATCTACCTAATGAAAGGGGCCTCCCTGCCAGTGCCATGGCTGTGTGCACTTCACGAGGGCTAGAATTTCTTCAGTCACACAACACACACACACACACTAATTAAAAACACTGCATCAGGAGGCATCATCTATGTTTCCCCATTGCTTTATCAACTATAACCAACCACTAAGCTAACAAAATCTACTTTCAAACAGAAGAATTAGAGAATGAGGCTCTTTTCAAATCAACTTAGTTTAAAACTTGCAAAGTTCTCACATCTTAAACCCCACCTCAAATTTGTTGCATCACTTGCAACTGAACACATACATTTAACCTTTTTACACAAATCGAGAACAAAAAAAGGATAGCCAAGAGCAGGTTGGATTTTTCAACTATGGTAGCGTTTTGTATAAGCTACCCTGTAACATTGAGTATGGAAACATAAACTGTCTTGCATAACACAGTACAGCTGTGTGTGAGGAGAATGTAGACATTTTGTTAATCTTGCTACCTAGCTCTGTATAATATGAATGACACCGATACAGTTACTGTACTTTTATATTCGTATCAGAGATGTAAACGTACATTTTTGCTATGCTGAAGTTAGGCCTACTTGATGTTAGCTAGCTAGCAGTTGTGCCATTGGCTATTTGCCTTGCAGCTAAATTAAATGTGCATGGATGAGAAAATAATCCATTGAAATGTTGGCACATGCCTGTGAATTGTTGCATTATTGAAGAGTGTAATATGGTTTTGTCCCATTAATCAAGAGTTGAATACGGTAGATGCATGAAAGGTTGCTTGCATAACATTAGCTAGTTTAATAGTTTGCATGCTTAGCTAGCCTACTGGCTAGTGGCTAGTGTGACATTTACAGTACATTTTAACAGCGAAGCAAGAACGTCCCAGACCGTCTCTCAGCTCGTGACATTCCCATTGCTAATGTGAATTGAACGCTCTTCAATGGGAAAAGCCTCTTACATTCAGAGTGTGAAAGTAAAACTGAAAGAGGGAGACTAGGCTAACTTCCATACAGTATTTGGGGTGATAACACTGCTTAGTTCGGTGTGATCAACTGAAGCGGGCGACACCATAAACATACAAAGCGGGCACAGATTTAAAACTTTGGACCTGGCGGGGCAGCCAGTGGCAGGGTCGGGAAGTGTTTGAATGGAGTGTGTGTGTGTGTGTGTGTGTTACAGCCAAGGGCGGTATTTGAATGGAGTGTGTGACGTCTGTAGTTGGGAAACCGAGGAAACAGAGAAGGAATGTGTTGAGAGAGGTCAGCCAGAACAGTTGGGTCGCTCTCCACTGTCTCACCGTGTGTGTAGTGGATTTCACCAACTCAATTACAGTGGAATAACAAGGTCGGCATAGTTTCTCCTAAAGCTTTCCACGTGAGGACTAGCGATCATGATTCATAATGAAAGACTACTAGCCTACTCCATCTAAAGATAGTGTTTTTGTGGGGAAGCATTCATTTTCCCAGATTACTATAATTACAGGTTGTGAGATGAAACCTACAGCAACCTAGAAAAGATAAGACTACTGTTGGTTTCTGATATAGGCTAATTGTCATTCATGACTGACCTACCTCTACCAAAAATATCGTGACAGAATTATCACCACAACATTTCTCATTAAAACAGAGGACATCATGTATTAGTAATTGTTTGATAATCGAGATGTCAGTGTAAGGACAGCAGACAAAACAATGAGACATTCCTCCAGGGATAACCACCACACCCAAGCAGCCAGGTCTAATCCCCAGGATGCTCTGGATGCTCACACACAACAGCTGCTGTCTGATCACCAAGATCAGAGACTACACACATCTCCTGGCTCTACAAGTGAAGGAGGTATAAATGAGTATGAGGTGTGCATTAGTAAGTAGCTATAATTTGATATGGTGAGCAGCATTAAAAGTGGTTAGGAAATTTAAAAAATAAAAAGTGCGTGAGGTGAGTGAGCAGGAAGTGGATAGACAGAACTGAGCTCACCTGGTAGTAGTTCTTGATGTGCCTGATCACAATGTTGAGGTTCTGGATTCGTAGGTTCACATCATTGTTCACATTCTTATTCACTCTCTGATTTGTGGGGCTGGGGTCTCTGGATAAGAAAAGACATAACATGAAAAAAATATTTTTGTAGTAAAGTACTAAACTACAAAAAAAGAAGAAACAGCAGCCTTTTCCTTTACTGAGTATTATATTGACTATATTTTCTTTGAACAGCTGCTTAAGGTGTCAGCATGCTTCCGTTCGGCTGGCGCCTAGCCAGTCTCTGCTAGCCGGACCGAAGGAGCGTGCTTGCATACTCCCTTACAAGACCGTCGCTTGAAAAATGAGGAAAAAAGGAGCAATAGTACTGTTTGTCCATTCTGAGACTTTGTAGCCTATTCCTCATAAGTCAGAATTCATCTAATAATTAAATCTAATACAGACAACAACAAAAAAAAACTAAACGAAGTCCAAAACACCACAAAATGATAACCTAATATATGCATGAACTCTAAGGAACTGTTTCAGTTAGGAAGCGTTTATTCCAGCATGCAAGACGTACAACTATAATGTACATAATCCTGTAAATTCCTATTTTAGGCTACATTTGGATGTACTGTACACCAACTCTAGTGAAAGAGTTGCTTTTACCAAATATCCACACACAAAAAAAGGAAAAACGGATTACTGTTGGGGATTAGCCTAAACTTTAGAGGGGAACGGCATATATAATATGGTGCTTATTCAGAACACACAGACGTGATGTCCTTCTTTCCTCGAAACAAGTAGGCCAAGAACCCAATTGTTTGGTTGACAGATGTATTATTATGGATGCGCATGGCTTTCAGGAACAGCATTGTCCCCCTACACAAGCTGGAAGCACACACACACACACACACACAGGTCTCCACAGGAGAGGGTTCAATCTACAAAGCCAACCAGAAATGTGAAAACACGCTTGAAATACATAGAGCTGATCAACAGGACGACATTTAAATATGCTGGTCACAGAACTGCTGTACTTCTTAGGTAAACAGTCAGTGGACATTGGACTAGCAATAGTCTGACTTGAGTCCAGAGTGTTAGCATTGAGACCGGAATTTCGTCTGAAATGACACCCTATTTGCCTTCTGAAAGTATCCATACTCGGACTTAGTCCACATTTTGTTGTGTTACAGCCAGAATTCAAAATAGACCTTGGCTGTTTTGAGGGCCTGGTCTGGATAAGTGTTGTTTGTGCTAACCTCATTTACATATGTTTTGTGGGCACACCATGCAAATGCTGCCAAGCGTGGGCCAGTATTTCAGTAAGTCTGTGAAAGGGCTTTAGTTTAGAAACAAGGAAAGTTTTTTTTATTCAGGTAAACTTGTGTACTAGCTGCCTTTAGTTCTAAATGTACAGCTTTCTGACATGGCCATTCCCAGTTCTCACTGGCTGGCTGATAAAGCAGAGTGCATCCAAAAAGCCTTTCAGAGTAGGAGGGCTGATCTAGGTTCACCGCTCGCCCTGTCCATATAACCGTGTACATTATTACAGTGCATTCGGAATGTATTCAGACCCCTTGACTTTATCACATTTTGTTACATTACAGCCTTATTCACTCTAGACACAATACTCCAGTATTCAGACCCTTCACTCAGTACTTTGTTGAAGCACCTTTGGCAGCGATAACAGCATTGAGTCTTCTTGAGTATGACACAAGCTTGGCACACCTGTATTTGGGGCATTTCTCCCATTCTTCTATGTAGATCCTCTCAAGCTCTGTCAGGTTGGATGGGGAGAGTCGCTGCACATCTAATGTCAGATCTCTACAGAAATGTTTGATCGGGTTCAAGTCTACGGACCAGGTTTTCATCAAGTACCTATCTCTGTACTTTGCTCCGTTCATTTTTCCTTTGATCCTGACTAGTCTCCCAGTCCCTCCCGCTGAAAAACATCCCCACAGCATGATGATGCCACCACCATGCTTTAACTTAGGGATGGTGCCTAGTTTCCTCCAGATGTGACACTTGGCATTCAGGCCAAAGAGTTCAATCTTGGTTTATTCAGACTAGAGAATCTTGTTTCTCATGGTCTGAGAGTCCTTTAAGTGCCTTTTGGCAAACTCCAAGCGGGCTGTCATGTGCCTTTTACAAAGGAGTGGCTTCAGTCTGGCCACTAACATAAAGGCCTTATTGGTGGAGTGCTGCAGAGATGGTTGCCATTCTAGAAGTTTCTCCCATCTCTAGAGGAACTCTGGAGCTCTGTCAGAGTGACCACCGGGTTGTTGGTCATCTCCCTGACCAAGGCCCTTCTCCCCCAATTGCTCAGTTTGGCCGGGCAGCCAGCTTTAGGAAGAGTCTTGATGGTTCCAAAACATCTTCCATTTAAGAATGATGAAGGCCACTGTTCTTGGGGACCTTCAATGCTGCAGACATTTTTTTGGTACCCTTCCCCAGATCTGTACCTCGACTTTGTCATTATGGGGTATTGTGTGTAGATTGATGAGGAACATTATTTATTTAATCCATTTTAGAATAAGGCTGTAACTAGAGGTTGACCTATTATGATTTTTCAACGCCGATACCGATTATTGTAGGACCAAAAAAAGCAGATTCCGATTCAAATCGGGCATTTTTTTGTTTTTGTAATAATGACAATTACAACAATACTGAATGAACACTTATTTTAACTTAATATAATACATCAATAAAATCAATTTAGCCTCAAATAAATCATGAAAAATGTTCAATTTGGTTTAAATAATGCAAAAACAAAGTGTTGGAGAAGAAAGTAAAAGTGCAATATGTGCCATGTAAGAAAGCTAACGTTTAAGTTCCTTGCTCAGAACATGAGAACATATGAAAGCTGGTGGTTCCTTTAAACACGAATCTTCAATAAGTTTTAAAGTTGTAGTTATTATAGGACTATTTCTCTCTATACCATTTGTATTTCATTAACCTTTGACTATTGGATGTTCTTATAGGCACTTTAGTATTGCCAATGTAACAGTATAGCTTCCGTCCCTCTCCTCGCTCCTACCTGAGCTCGAACCAGGAACACAACGACAACAGCCACCCTCGAAGCAGCGTTACCCATCGCTCCACAAAAGCCGCAGCCCTTGCAGAGCAAGGGAAACAACCACTCCAAGTCTCAGAGCGAGTGACATTTGAAGCGCTAACTAGCTAGCCATTTTACATGGGTTACACCAGCCTAATCTCGGGAGTTGACAGGGTTGAAGTCATAAACAGCTGCTGGCAAATGCACGAAAGTGCTATTTGAATGAATGCTTATGAGCCTGCTGCTGCCTACCGTCGCTCAGTCAGACTGCTCTATCGAATCATACTTAGTTATTACATGATAACACACAGAAATACGAGCCTTGGGTCATTAATATGGCCGAATCCGGAAACTATCATCTCAAAAACAAGATGTTTATTCTTTCAGTGAAATACGGAACCGTTCCGTATTTTATCTAACGGGTGGCATCCCTAAGTCTAAATATTACTGTTACACTGCATAACCTTCAATGTTGTCATAATTACTTAAAATTCTGGCAAATTAGGCAGCCCAAACTGTTGCATATACACTGACTCTGCGTGCAATGAACGCAAGAGAAGTGACACAATGTCACATGGTTAATATTGCCTGATAACCTGGATTTATTTTAGCTAAATATGCAGGTTTAAAAATATATACTTCTGTGTATTGATTTTAAGAAAAGGCATTGATGTTTGTGGTTAGGTACACATTGGAGCAACGATACACACCGCATCGATTATATGCAACGCAGGACACGCTAGATAAACTAGTAATATCATCAACCATGTGTAGTTAACTAGTGATTATGATTGATTGTTTTTTATAAGATAAGTTTAATGCTAGCATTCGGGTAAAACAGGCAGTCTCCAGACTGGAGTGCAATGTAATCAGGTGGTTAGAGCGTTGGACTAGTTAACAGTAAGGTTGCAAGATTGAATCCCCCCGAGCTGACAAGGTAAAAATCTGTCGTTCTGCCCCTGAATGAGGCAGTTAACCCACCATTCCTAGGCCGTCATTGAAAATAAGAATGTGTTCTTAACTGACTTGCCTAGTTAAATAAAGGATAAATAAAGGTGTGAAATTCTTTTTTTTTTTCTTCTTTTTTTTCATAAATAAATAGGCCAAATTGGTGACCAAAAATTCCGAAATCGGCCCTAATTAATCGTCCATTCCTATTAATCGGTCGACCTCTAGCTGTAACGTAACAAAATGGGGAAAAAGTCAAGGAGTTTGAGTACTTTCCAAATGTACTGTATCTAAAAAGGTAAAGCCTGACCCTATATCAGAACTACTAGAATACATGCCTAAAGCAGGCCCAGGCTAGAGTATTAGAGAAACATTTCCATGAAAATAATAAAGGGTATCTAGAACAGCAGGGGGGGGGGGGGGGGGTCTCTAACCACAGTGTGTACCCGCAAAGAGAGAAACACACAGAGAGAGAGAAAGACTTCTGCTGCTGGTACTAATGGCCTGGAGGATTTCAGCCATCCACTCATCTGTGGTAGAGGTTTAACATAAACAGCTCAGACACCTGTGCGTGTGCATGTGTGCGTATCTAAGGGTGCCAGAAGTTGACCATAGAGGACCTAGGCTATATGATTGTAACCAAAAAGATTTCCACCCGTGTATTTTCTCAACAAGAAAAATACAAAGTGAATAACCTTTAAACTATGCTACATGAAAGAAGGCCAAAACAATGACACCAGTCTACATGTATGCCATGTCAGTGTCACTACATGACCAAAAGTATGTGGACAACTGTTCGAACATTTCATTCCAAAAATCATGGAGATTAACATGGAGTTGGTCCCACCTTTGCAGCTATAATAGCCTCCACTCTTCTGGGAAGGCTTTCCATTGGATGTCGGAACAAACCATTTCTGTATGGACGTTGCATGGGCACGGGGGCATTGTCATCATGCAGAAACAGGAAAGGGCATTCCCCAAACTGTCACAAAGTTGGAAGCACAGAATCGTCTAGAATGCCATTGTATGCTGTAGCGTTACGATTTCCCTTCAATGGAACTAAGGGGCCTGGTCCATACCATGAAAAACAGCCCCAGGCCATTATTCCTCCTCTCCCTAACTTCACATTTGGCACTAAGCAGTCGGGCAGGTAGCGTTCTCCTGGCACTCACCAAACCCAGATTCTTCCGTCGTACTGCCAGATGGTAAAGTGGGAATCATCATTCCAGAGAACGTGTTTCCACTGCTCCAGAGTCCAATGGCGGCGAGCTTTACACCTCGTCAGCCGACGCTTGACATTGCGCATGGTGATCTTAGGCTTGTGTGCGGCTGCTCAGTCATGGAAAACCATTTCACGAAGCTCCCGACGAACAGTTCTTGTGCTGACGTTGCAACCGAGGACAGAAGATTCTTTACACGCTTCAGCACACGGCAGTCCAGTTCTGTGAGCTTGTGTGACCTACCACTTCCGTTGTTGCTCCTTTCCACTTCATAATAACAGCACTTGACCGGGGAAGCTCTAGCAGGGCAGAAATTTGACGAACTGACTTATTTTTAAACGCCGCATTCTATGACGGTGAGACATTGAAAGTACCTGAGCTCTTCAGTAAGGCCATTCTAATGCCAATGTTTGTCTGTTGAGATTGCATGGCTGCGTGCTCTATTTTATACACCTGTCAGCAAAGGGGTGTGGCAGAAATAGCCAAATCCACTAATGTGAAGAGGTGTCTACATACTTTATTATATATTGCGTATGAGAATTACTAGACATACCAGTGATGTCACATGGACTTATTTACATGGCTCAATCCTGCATGGCAGAGTTACACCCCTCATTGTCCTGGTGGGGGTTGTTTTCTGTCCCCTTGTCCTGTGCATAATAATATTGTCTTTGTTTGAGGAGGAGCATACAGCATTTAAACCCCTCATTAAGACAGATAGGCCAGGGGAAGCAGGAGCAGCTAGTCAGGGGGAAGTAGGTTAAAATACAGGACTTAGGAGGGGGTTGGGAGAGGGAGGGGGAAGGAGGAGGGAGCGGGAGGGGACTGTATGGTTAGCACAGCTGGGGGCAACACAAAGGGACAGACGCTAGGCACAGTTAGAGAGTGAGGGAGAGAAGAGTGTAATTGAAGGAGTGCAAGAGATGAGAGAGAAAACTGGTAGCTGATTTCAGAAACAAGTCACAGCATTACAGGGAGTTTCTTAAACTAAGTCACTGACTGCGACTGCATTGCCTGCCATTCAGGGCACATCATTTTCCTTTGAAGTGACAGAGCACAGGAAATGGTTCAGAAACTTGAGACGGTTTAGAGAAAGACCTAGCCTGAGCCATGTCAGATTTCTGAGCAGTAATTTTGTGAGACGAGCAGCCCTTTCTGTGTCAGAGCAAACTATCACAATCATTATGAAAAAAATATATATATATACACACTTCTTTAATATTTTCACATACATAATTTTCAGCAGTGAGATAATGGCTGTGTTCACTGTTTTCAGTAGACAGACTGAATGCATCTCTGAGCTCAAGAGCTCTGAGAGGCCTCCCAGTACTAACCAAACAGACAGCCACATTGTGCAGATATAATCGCAGCCTTAGGATCACATTGACTCATGAAAGGCAGGCGAGAGCGCGAGAAAAAGCGAGTGAGAGGGAAGGAGCAAGAGAGACTTTCTGTGTCAGATCACATTGACTCATGAGGGCCAGAAAATGAGCTGAAAGAGTGAGTGAGAGTCCAATCAGTGAGCCACGAAGGCATGGGGAGGATGTCTGAACACAGTTGGATACCAGTAGGGGAAACCATGCCAGGATGTGGTTACGAAAGGAGATAGATTGAGGCCACAAAACAGCTGCCAGATTAACATGCACGCACGCACACACACACACACACACGTTTATGTCCACTCACATGTGTGTCATGATCTTGTGCAGGAAGACACCATCCACCAGATCCATGAACATGGAGAGTTTGTCCTCTGAGCCAGAGCCCAGGGGTCCAAAGGTCTTCACCTGAAGAGAGGGGGAGAGGGAGAAAAGGGAGGAGAAATGGACAGACAGGATTGGATTACTCTAAAGAGCTCAGCTCACCTATGAAGAGATTGGCCACACCTGGGTGTTAGTGCTTTCGGTTTCCAAGAATACACAGACGTTTCCTGCTCTGACAGATGTCAATGCAAGTTTTACACTCTCAATTAATACTGTCTATGACTTTGTGAGCATGTCAAGATATCTGAGGTCCTCCTAGAGGTGAGTCAGGGCGAGTAGAGAGGACGAATCCCAGTGAGCGAAACAAAGACCGGAGGGTAGAGAGTTGTTAGAGCGGAACAAGCAGCCAGCGGCTGAGGTCCAGCCGACTGGCCAAACAGGACATCAGGGCAGGATGAGGGGATCAGCCCCCCCCACCATAGCCTGGTGCCATACTGTATGTGCTTAAGGCATAGCCTGGTACCATGGTGTGTAGTGTATCCATAGACTGGTGACACACTGTGCAATGTTCTAGCCATTGCCTCATGCCATACTGTATGTGCTTTAGTCATAGGCCTTCATACAGTGTCACCAGGCTATGTGCTGTAGCCAACTTTTACCATTGTCATGCCATATATCCATGTAGCCATGCATTGCATTCATAGTATGGCAATAAACATACAGAGAGTTGTTGTCAAAAGTTATACCATCAGGCTACAGTCTTCTGAACCCCTGTGGCATAGCTTACATACAGTCCTCATCTTTCTACTCTAGCGACATCGAGTTCCCTTGACTTGTGTGATGATAAAAATGGAGCCAAAGTACAATGACCTAGGCATGGCTCTGTGATAGACCAATATTGACCAATATTGACCCTCATGGACTAGATACAAAATTCAGGCTAGAGGTTGTGTTAACAGCTGGCATGGCTCTTGCTCAGTTTCATGAAAGGTCAGTTCCAAGTTTTAGGGAATAATAGTAGGTCACGCCAATAAAACCCATAGACCATAGGAATAAAACACAATAAGATGTTGGCTTGTTGGGAAAATGTCAGACATCATGGCTTTACAGCAAAGATTAACACCAAACAGTAAATAAATAATGTAAACGAACAGGTCTACCAGTCTGCTACAGCATGTTTGAAAGAAAAAAACGTTGTTTTTTTAAATATGTCATTAGGAGTAGGAGATGGACAAGGATATTTAAAAAAAAAAAAATGAAAGTGGCCAAGAGCAGGTTAGCAGGACACCGAGTTACATTATTATCCGCCATGGCACTTGCTGAGTGCACATTCACTTACCCACACCACCAGCGGCGTATCCATGAAGTTTCCCATCAACTCCGATACTGTAATATCCATGTTCAGAAACTTCAGATATTCCACCCAGTTCTTAAATCCGAAAATAGTGTTCACCGCCCGATTGCTCGCGGCCACTCATTCCTCAGCTCGAGGGACCTTACATGCCTGGTCGAGACAGAACAATGCCGTGAGGCATCGAACATAAACCGCACGTTGTTGGGGATCTAGCGAAAACAAATCTTCACGTCGATATAGATTCCGAAGACGCAAAAAAAGTGGCTTTTATATTTTACAAAATTTAAATCCAGTGCAGGTCACAGGAATTCAATTTTTGGGGGTAATTATAGCGTTCAGACTCCAGTTTTAGACTAAATTAATCTAAAACTTCCATAAGAGCAGAACAAAGTAAACGCGTTCACATGTTCAAGCTACATTGCCCATGTAAACTGACTGGAAGAACATCGAAAAAGAAGAGTAATCAAAAAAGAAACATTGTTGCCGCGGCCATGAAGAGAAAAGTTACAGATGCTTCCGGCGACGACAAGTTCTGTACACCTCCATGGCCTGCCTCTGCCGCACATTATTTATTTCACACACAGCATCATACAACCTGTAACCTCCTGAATAGCGCGCTTGAGTGACAGTGTGGATAGCCTATCAAATCTGATATCAGACCTCAAACCTAACAAAGAACAGCCAATGCACGACCCCAGAAAACTGAGTTTAAATCAAGTTTACGTAATTGGGGAAAAAATATGAAATACAAATTAAATATTTTAAATTACACACCATCCACTGTCTAGAACCAATAGCTGCAGTTGTTGCCTATGGGAATTGGTCACACATTTACCCAAAATGTAGGTGTGTCATCAACCATCACAAGTAGTGGTGGAAAGTACCCAATTGTCATACTTTAAGAGAAAATGACTAATGTCAAAGTGAAAAACACCCAGTAAAATACCACTTGAGTAAAAGTCTAAAAGTATCTGGTTTTATTAAATATACACTATATATAAAAGTATGTGGACACCCCTTCAAATTACTGGATTTGGCTATTTCAGCCATACCCATTGCTGACAGGTGTATACAATCAACACACAGCCATGCAACCTCCATAGACAAACATTGGCAGTAGAATGACTTTCAACGTGGCACCGTCATAGGATACCACCTATGACGGTGCCACAAGTCAGTTTGTTAAATGTCTTACCTGCTAGATCTGCCCAGTCTGTTCATAGGGAGCTTCATGAAATGAGTTTCCATGGCTGAGCAGCCGCAGACAAGCCTAAGACCACCATGCGTAATGTCAAGCGCTGGCTGGATTGGTGTAAAGCTCACCACCATTGGACTCCGGAGAATTGGAAACACGTTCCCTGGAGTGATGAATCACTCCTCACCATCTGGCAGTCCGACGGACAAATCTGTGTTTGGATGATGCCAGGAGAACGCTATCTGCCTGAATGCATAGTGCCAACTGTAAAGTTTGGGAGAGGAGCAATGATGGTCTGGGGCTGTTTTTCATGGTTCGGACTAGGCCCCTTAGTTCCATTGAAGGTAAATCTTAACGCTACAGCATACAATGTCATTCTAGATTATTCTGTGCTTCCAAATTTGTGGCAAGGGGAAGGCCCTTTCCTGTTCCAGCATGACAATGCCCCCGTGCACAAAGCGAGGTCCATAGAGAAATTATTTGTTGAGATCGGTGTGGAAGAACTTGACTGGTCTGCACAGAGCCCTTAACTCAACCCCATCAAATACCTTTGGGATGAATTGGAACACCGACTGTGAGCCAAGACTTATCGCCCAACATCAGTGCCTGACCTCACTAAAGATCTTGTGGCTGAATGGAAGCAAGTTCCCGCAGCAATGTTCCAACATCTAGTGGAAGAGTGGAGGCTGTTATAGCAGAGCAGCAAAGGTGGGACCAACTCCACATTAATGCCCATGCTTCTGGAATGAGATGTTCGAGCAGGTGTCCACATACTTTTGGTCATGTAGTGTACTTAAGCATCAAAAGTAAAATATGTAAATAATTTCATATTCTTTAAGCAAACAAGACAACACCATAAAAATAATGTATTAATGGGTTGCCATGGTTATACTGAAACATTCAGATATCATGTTCAGAAGAAGCATTTGGGTTTAGTGAGTCCACCAGATCAGAAGCAGTAGGGATGGCAAACATGTTCTCTTGATAGGTGTGTGAATTAGATCATTTTCCTGTCCTGCTAAGCAGTCAAAACATTACCAGTACTTTTAGGTGTCAGGGAAAATGTATGGGAGTATTTTATTTTCAATGTAGTGGAGTAAAAGTAAAATATGTCAAAAATATAAAGTACAGATACCCCCCAAAACGATATATAATAGTATATAATACTTTAAAATATTTTTACCACTGATCACAAATTAAGGAGACACAATTATTTTAGTTACATAACAGTCTCCAAAAAAACACATTTTGAAATCTTTCAATCTTTTCCAAATAGATAATATTTTAGGAGAAAAATAAATATATATTGTGTCTATAAAACCATAGTTCAGTACAGTCTCCCTACTATAGTCCAATAGGAAGCGTTGCTGTACTTTTATTGTGGTGTCCAAAACTGTCTGTGGTGCTAATATGCAGCTCACTGTACCACCTACTGCCCAGAGGTTAAAATGTCACCTAGTTTGAACACAGGGTCGTTCCATAATATTTCAATCCCTTTCTGACTACACCCCTTATGATTTGAACGAAACCGTTCATACATGCTCGCTTGCACATTGTGGAAGTGGTCAGAAAGTGACTTTTTGGACCTGAATGGCAAAACATTCAGGATATAGAGGTGACCAAAGTTGACCCAAGACGTCCATGTTTTCATCACTGAAAAAAGATAACAGTTGAGTTTGATATCATTTGAAAGCTTACAAGCAGGGTTGTCAAACTGTTGTATGATTTATTGAAATAAAATATCTAAAAACGGGTAAACTCAGATTTGTTTCATTTTCACAACTGTTGTATCTTAGAACCTATTTTTCATGATCTGAATAATTTGCGTTGTGCGCATCATCAATTGACACAGCATACTCTTGAATACAGAGTGGGTGTCATTTCAACCATAGAAATATAATTCATAGAATGGACCTATCCCTTCAGACCTCTGCAATTTATCTCGTACACAATAGACATTTCAATTGAATTGAAACTTTAACTTCCAATTACTACCAGTAAGATGGCCGCCAGTCCACCCACTGTCGAATGCCAACTTTAATTGGAATGGCTATTCTAATATCCACCCTGCATTCAAGAGTAAGCTGTGTCTCAATCCATGGCAGGCACAACACAAACAATTCAGATGATGTAGAATAATGTCTAAGGTACAACATACAGATATGTTTTAGATAATTGACCTTCAAGCTTAAAAAATGACATACATTTTTTGTTTTCTCAATAAATCATAAACAGTTTGACAAACCTGTTTGCAAGCTTCACATGATATAAAACTCAATAGTTCATATTTGTCAGTGATGAAGACATGGAATTCTCAGGGCAGTATGGGAATGCAGAACTTTGAGCACCTCTATCTCCTGAATGAAATTCAAGTCCGAAAAGTCACTTTCTGACCACTTCTACGTTGGACAAACATGTATGGAAGGTTTTGTTCAAATCAAAAGGGCTGCTGTCAGAAAGTGATTCAAATCATATAAAACAACCCGACAGCAAAAAGTATGCCACTTGGTAAACAGTGGGGATGGTGCCAGGTTTCCTACAGACGTGACACTTGGCATTCAGGTCAAAGAGTTCAGTCTTGGCTTCATCAGACCAGAGAATCTTGTTTCTCATGGTCTGAGAGTCTTTATGTGCCTTTTGGCAAACTAAGCGGGCTGTCATGTGCCTTTTACTGAGGACTGGCTTCCGTCTGGCCACCCTACCGTAAAGGCCTGATTGGTGGAGTGCTGCAGAGATGGTTATCCTTCTGGAAGGTTCTCCCATCCCTAAAGAGGAACTCTGGAGCTCTGTCAGAGTGACCATATGGTTCTTGGTCACCTTCCTTACTGAGGTCCTTCTCCCCCGATTGCTCCTTCTGGCCGGGCGGCCAGCTCTAGTAAGAGTCTTGGTGGTTCCAAAGGTCTTCCATTTAAGAATGATGGAGGCCACTGTGTTCTTGGGGATCTTCAATGCTGCAGACATTTTTTGGTACTCTTCCCCAGATCTGTGCCTGGACACAATCCTGTCTTGGAGCTCTACGGACGATTCCTTCAACCTCATGGCTTGGTATTTGCTCTGACATGCACTGTCAACTGTGGGACCTTATATAGACAGGTGTGTGCTTTTCAAATCATGTCCAATCAATTGAATTTACCAGAGGTGGACTCCAATCAAATTTGAGAAAGATGTCAAGGGTGATCAATGGAAACAGGATGCACCTGAGCTGAATTTTGAGTCTCATAGCAAAGGGTCTGAATACTTATGTAAATAGGTATTTCTATTTTTATTTTAAATAAATTAGCAGACATTTCTAGAACCCTGTTTTTCGCTTTGTCATTGTGTGTATTGTGTGTAGATTTATGAGTAAAAATGTTGTAATCCATTTTAGAATAAGGCTGTAACATAACAAAATGTGGAAAAAGTGAAGGGGTCTGAATACTTTCCAAAGGCACTGTATTTCTTGCCTGGCTAACCAAACTCCTTGCTCCAACCAAATGCTACGCCACGCCAACGGACATTAGTTTATTCTCCGCAGTAAGTCTGGTTACCTCCCCTACGATATCTAGAACATAAACACATTCTAACCAATCTAAGTAGTCCCAGAAACCATGGGTTGGGCCAAAGCCAGAACACAAATGGGTAAAGCGCCGTTTTGGAAATTCACAATGACACTGATTGTTTAGAGATGAGCCAATCGCTGATGACTTTGTTCAATACAAAAACCCTAATTTTGACATCACCACAAACCACTTCAGTGATGACAATCTCAGACTGAAGTAAGTAGCGCACATAGAGTAGCGGAAGAATTCAGCTGGAGTCGTCAGGCATATTTATTTGGACAGTGACCCGCAAACTTTTAATTTGGTTCTATACTCCAGCATTTTGGATTTGAGATCAAATGTTTGATATGAGTTGGCAGTACAGAATGTCACGTTTTACTTGAGGGTATTTTCATACATATCTGTTTTACCGTTTAGAAATGAAAGCACTGTGTATTTAGTCCCCCCATTTGAAGGTGTCATAAGTATTTGGACAAATTCACTTATAGTGTAGTAAAGTAGTCAGAAGTGTTGTATTTGGTCCCATATTCCTAGCATGCAGTAACTACATCAAGCTTGTGACTCTACCAACTTGTTGGATGCATTTGCAGTTTGCTATGGTTGTGTTTTGGTCTTCGGATTATGTTGTGCCCAATAGAAGTGAACGGAAAATATTGTATTGTGTCATTTTGGAGTTACGTTTATTGTAAATCAGAATATAATGTTTTTGAACACCTCTACATTAATGTGGATGCTACCATGATTATGGATAATCATGAATGAATCTTGAACAATGATGAGTGAGAAGGTTACAGAAGCATAAATATCACCCTCCCCCCAGAAAATGATCACCTCCCCTTATTGGTAATGGTGAGAGGTTAGCATGTTTTGAAGTCAAAATGCATCCAACAAGTTTGTAGTCACACGCTTGATGTAGTCATGGCGTGCTAGGTATATGGGACCAAATACTAAACTTTTGTTGACTTTGGGCTCCCGAGTGGCGCAGCGGTCTAAGGCACTGCATCTCAGTGCTAGAGGTGTCACTACAAACCCTGGTTCGATTCCAGGCTGTATCACAACCTGCTGTGATTGGGAGTCCCACAGGGCGGCACACAATTGCCTCAGCGTCGTTACGGTTTGGCCGGGGTAGGCCGTCATTGTAAATAAGAATTTGTTCTTAACTGACTTGCCTAGTTAAAAAGAAGTTAAATAAAAAATATATACACTGTAAGGGAATTTGTCCAAATACTTATGACACCTTCAAATGGGGGGACTAGATACATAAAGTGCTACTTAAAGAAGAAATTAAAGAATTGGTCTGTATGCAAGCCATTTGCAACCCATCTGGGATTTTCCAGAACTGCCAGATGGCCAATCCACCCCTGCTCGGAGAAAATTATTGCTCAATTGGTAAATAGTTGCTTATAGATATGTCAGTCAGGTACCATGGCTAGCTGCCAGCAGAGACTTCTATTGCAGTAATGTTGAAGAGCTAGCATTACATAGCCAGCTAGAAGGATGAATGAAGTAACAAGCTAACGTTAAACGGAGCCTACCTCAGCAAGAGCAAATAAAATGTGCGACTAAGTTCTCATAATAACTTTGCTTTACAAAGAGTAGACTACTGAGCCAGACAGTGATGTGGTGCTCAGTGTTGAGGCTGAGGCAGGCTGAAATGCATGTAGGGGAACCAAAAGCGTGAATGCAGGCGACCAAGCTTAGGTATGCATATAATGCCAATCGAAATGCATTGGGCTTATTAAGGACATATTTTAGCTAGAGTGAGCCCTCTCGCTTCGCCTCTTCATCTCTGCTGAAACTAGCGTGTGAAACAGCGCCGCTCTGTTTTACTATATGTAGCCCATGTATCTGATGCTTTCTGGACAGAGAAAGCTTGACATGCCATACTCCTTTTGTCCAGACAGAATCAGATGCATGGTCTACACATATGCAGATAGAGGGACACTGTTTCGCTCGCTCGGATGCTTTATCTGAGGTTAGTGCATCTTTCTGTAGGCGCGCATCTCGGTCAAATAAATTATCAATATTTCAATATTTTATTTGGACAGTGGAAAGGAGCGACGGTAGGGTGGGCCAGGCCCCCTAAGGCCAGCTCATAACGTTGGCCCTGGTAGTGTATAATCAATTGGCAAAACTCAAAAGCATCTTAAAGGGTAAGTTCATCGTTAGAATCTTCGTAGGAGCATCGTTAAAGTAACACAAAAGTGAAAATCCACTTTTTTCAGCTGAAAGATGATGCCCAGAGCTTACCCATGATGTTGCACAACAATTTAAGTCAATAAGTTGTCATTTAATTCAAAGTATATTTTGGGCTTGAAGTGGGAATTCTGAAGTGGGAACTTCGTGGAAATCTGTGTCAATGTGTTTCACCAAGATAAAGACAGTTTCAGGTTGGATATTCAACGGATATTCGCCTGTAGTTTTCCTTAAGTCCACCAACAGCAGTTAGGGACCGTCAACATAGTGACAAATCAAATTGTTCAAATTTCAATAGCTCTTTAACCATTACTCATGAAACTTTCCAAACTGGTTGTAGCTAACCCGATGGCATAGACACACATTCAACACACTTTTTTTGTCGACTTTCATCACACATGATTTTACATGCATTTTTCAAAATTTAGAATTTCAATAGCTCCTTGGTCATGTGACCTAGTGACTTCAAAAAAGGTTCAGAATGTTCACTCGGTGGGCCTACACATTGTACACCCTTTAGTTTGTCAATTTTCATCTCACACATTTTTACATTAATTTTTCAAAATGTCAATAGCTCCTTGATCATGTGACCTAGTGACTTCAAACAAGGTTCAGAATGTCCACTGGCTACCCTTCTATATTACATACCATTTAGTTTGTTAATTTTCATCTCACACATTTTTACATACATTTTTCAAGATTTAAAATTTCTACTCCAGAGACAGCCTGTAGAGTTCTGTTATACTATCCAGGTCTGTGCCCAAACAGTTCGAGCTTCTACTTTTTTTTAAATTCACCTTTCCAGAAATAAGTCTCTCACTATTGCCGCTTGTTACAGACCCCCCTCAGCCCCCAGCTGCGCCCTGGACACCATATGTGAATTAATTGCCCCCCATTTATCTTCAGAGATTGTACGGTTAGGTGACCTAAACTGGGATATGCATAGCACCCGGGCCATTCTACAATCTAAGATATATGCCCTCAATCTCACCCAAATTATCATGGAACCTACCAGGTACAACCCCAAATCCGTAAACTCGGGCACCCTCATAGACAACATCCTGACCAACCTGTACTGCCTCCTTGCATGCGTCCGTAATGGGTCTGCGGTCAAACGACTACCCCTCAGAAAAGTCAAATGCTCCCTAAAACACTTCAGCGAGCAGGCCTTTCTAATCGACCTGGCCCAGGTATCCTGGAAGGATATCGACCTCATTCCGTCAGTAGAGGATGCCTGGTTATTCTTTGAAAGTGCTTTCCTCACCATTTTAAATAAGCATGCCCCATTCAAAAAATGTGGAACCAGGAACAGATATAGCCTTTGGTTCACTCCAGACCTGACTGCTCTTGACCAGCACAAAAACATCCTGTGGCATTCTGCATTAGCATCGAATAGCCCCTGTGATATGCACATTTCAGGGAAGTTAGGAACCAATATACTCAGGCAGTTAGGAAAGCAAAGGCTAGCTTTTCAAACAGAAATTTGCATCCTGTAGCACAAACTCCAAAAAGTTCTGGGACACTGTAAAGTCCATGGAGAATAAGAGCACCTCCTCCCAGCTGTCCACTGCACTGAGACTAGGAAACACTGTCACCACCGATAAATCTACGATTATCGAGAATTTCAGTAAGCATTTTTCTACGGCTGGCCTTGCTTTCCACCTGGCTACCCCTACCCCGGTCAACAGCTCTGCACCCCCCACAGCAACTTGCCCAAGCCTTCCCCATTTCTCCTTCTCCCAAATCCAGATAGCTGGTGTTCTGAAAGCTCTTTGGTCTTGGCCATAGTGGAGTTTGGAGTGTGACTGTTTGAGGATGTGGACAGGTGTCTTTTATACTGATAACAAGTTCAAACAGGTGCCATTAATACAGGTAATGAGTGGAGGACAGAGGAGCCTCTTAAAGAAGAAGCTACAGGTCTGTGAGAGCCAGAAATATTGCTTGTTTGTAGGTGACCAAATACTTATTGTCCACCATCATTTGCAAATAAATTCATTAAAAATCCTACAAAGTGATTTTCTGGATTTTTTTTCTCATTTTGTCTGTCATAGTTGAAGTGTACCTATGATGAAAATTACAGGCCTCTCTCATATTTTTAAGTGGGAGAACTTGCACAATTGGTGGCTGACTAAATACTTTTTTGCCCCACTGTATGACGGGCGGGTCTAATCCTTAATGCTGATTGGTTAAAAGCACATTCCAGCCGGTATCTATTCCACAAGCTACCACATGCTAACTCTATGACGTTAAATGCCTATTTACTCTGTTCCATCTGACTGCGAAATCCACTGTCATCAGCCTGGCCATGCAATTTATAAACTTGATCTCCACTATAAAAAGCATCTAGACATTATCTCACATTTATTTTAGACTAACATTTCATTTTCGACAGCGGAGATTTGTATAAACCTAATTGTCTGTCTCTCCAACATTTGCAACATTGTTTCTATATTCAAATTCAATCTCCAGCTGTCCAATAGTAATGAACGTGTCGGGAGTCTGGACGAGACAGATGGACAGGCAGCTTTTCTCAGCCAGTCGAAATATTGAATCAGCTGGCATAATTTTTATGGATATATAAAAATAAATGTACATTGAAAAAAGGTCAAACGTAACAAAGTGCATCTAGTTTGCAGTCTTTCCAGGTCCAGATTGAAGTGATTGTTTAGCTCCTCTGGACAATAGTGTCCTGATGAGTGAGAACATTTTCTATGCCAGGTGAAATCACACCTCATTAGCTCATTGTTATGGATGTATCCAAATAAATGTCACTAGAAAACCGCCTAAACAAATGCAGCTACTTTCCTGTTATTCTGGCTGTACTTTTCGATGTGACTGTAAATTAGCCATAGTTGGCTAGCTAGCTAGCAAGCAAGGGATAACAATGTTGTCAGCCATTATACAATGGGTGGGTCTAATCCTGAATGTTGATTGGTTAAAAAACGCATTCCAGCCGGTGTCTATCCAACAAGTTACCACTGGCTAAATCTAGGATTTTAAAATGCCTATTTACTCTGTTCCATCTGATTGCGCAATTCACTGTCTCATCAGCCCATCCAGGCACTTTATCAATGCACAAGGCGAGACCCATATGCTGACACAGGAGGCAGATGGTTGGAGTCTTACAATGTTTAATAATCCAACGGGGTAGGCAAGAGAATGGTCGTGGATAGGCAAAAAGGTCAAAACCAGATCAGAGTCCAGGAGGTACAGAGTGGCAGACAGGCTCATGGTCAAGGCAGGCAGAATGGCCAGGCAGGCAGGTACAGAGTCCAGAAACAGGAAAGGATCCAAACCAGGAGGACTAGAAAAAAGAATAGCAAAAGGAGTACGGGAAAACCACGCTGGTTGACTTGACTAAACATACAAGACGAACTGGCACAGAGAGACAGGAAACACAAATCACATTTTATTTGTCACATACACATGGTTAGCAGATGTTAATGCGAGTGTAGCGAAATGCTTGTGCTTCTAGTTCCGACAATGCAGTAATAACCAACGAGTAATCTAACCTAACAATTCCACAACTACTACCTTATACACACAAGTGTAAAGGGATAAAGAATATGTACATACAGATATATGAATGAATGATGGTACAGAACGGCATAGGCAAGATGCAGTAGATGGTATCGAGTACAGTATATACATATGAGATGAGTAATGTAGGGTGTGTAAACATAAAAGTGGCATAGTTTAAGTGGCTAGTGATACATGTATTATTACATGAACATGGCAAGATGCAGTAGATGATATAGAGTACAGTATATACATATACATATGAGTAATGTAGGGTATGTAAACATTATATTAAGTGGCATTGTTTAAAGTGGCTAGTGGTACATTTTTTACATCAATTTCCATCAATTCCCAGGGATAACACTGGGGAAAATAAGTGACACCAATCACAGGAACAGGTGAAACAGATCAGGGCGTGACAACTTTATAAACTTGATCTCCACTATAAAAAGCATCTAGACATTATCTCACATTTCTTTTAGACTAACATTTCAACTGCAGAGATTTGAATAAACTTTGTTGTTTGTCTCTGACATTTGCAACATTGTTTCAATATTCAAATTATATCCCCAGATGTCCCACCTAGTGGTGGAAAAACTACCCAATTGTCGTCGTACTTGAGTAAAAGTAAAGATACCTTAATAGAAATGATTAAAGTGAAAGTCACCCAGTAACATCCTACTTGAGAAAAGTAAAAGTATAAAAAAAAAAAATTTAAGTCTAAAAGTATTTGGTTTTTAATATACTTAAGTATCAACAGTAAATGGAATTGCTAAAATATACTTAAGTATCAAAAGTAAAAGTAAATAATTTCACATTCCTTATATTAAGCAAACCAGATGGCACCATTTTCTTAACAAAAAATGTCATGGCTAGCCAGGGGCACACTCCAACACATTTATTTACAAACGAAGCATGTGTTTAGAGAGTCCGCCAGATCAGAGGCAGTAGGGGTGAGCAGGGATGTTGTCTTGATAAGTGTGTGAATTAGACAATTTCCATGTCCTGCTAAGCATTCAAAATGTAACGAATACTTTTGGGTGTCAGGGGAAATGTATGGAGAAAGAAGAACATTATTTTCCTTAGGAATGTAGGGAAGTAGAAGTTACCCCAAAAAACTCAGTACTTTAAAGTATTTTACTTAAGTACTGTACGCCATTGAATAGCATTTTCCTTTTTTTACGCTGAAGGAGAAAACGGAAACAAAAAGATCGGATAAGAGCATCACTTAGTGGTGGAAATAAGAAAGACAAGCTGGCCCTTTGCGACAGACTCGACTACTTCACAGCAACAGTCTCGACCAACAACCAGCATGGCTACTGCGTCTGGGAGCACTTGTCAAGAAGGAGAAAGGGGTGAATGCGACGATGGAGGAGGCGACGACAATCGCGACTCAGCACAAGAGACTACTTCGGGAAATGCTTCGCAGAAGAAACCCGTTTGTCTCATAGTGCTTGGCATGGCAGGGTCTGGAAAAACAACTTTTGTGCAGGTAAGCTAAAACGAGCTAATGTTTGCTAACTAACTGTTAGCACTACAGTGGCTAGGTAAGTTAGCTAGATAACGTTACCAGTACGGTGTATGAGACATAGCTATGCTAGCTCAACCAAACTAAGCACAATTGTATTCTGGAATTTAGTATTTTTCTTATTTGCTATTTAGTCAAGCAGTTTGGAAACGGTATATTTTAGCTAAGTCACGGACATCTGGGTTCTAACTTAGCTACCTATGCTCATGTTACCTAGCTAGAGCTGACGTTGTTGTTTCTTCACAGCGACTCAATGCTCATCTTCACACCAAGAAGTCTCCTCCATATGTTATCAACCTAGACCCTGCGGTGCACGAAGTTCCTTTCCCAGCCAACATCGGTAAGAAATCATTCACACCACCATGCTTAACCATGCATGTGTCTGGCATCATGTTGATACTGTAATACTTCTTGCCAATCATTAATGTGTTGAATGTTCAGAAAGGTATGTTTTTTTTTCCTTGGTATTCTATTGATAGAATTGTAAATATGTTGATATCCCACGACACTATTATTGTATTAGCTAGCTAGCTACCAACCATGGCTAATAAGTAACTGAAAGCTGCGTATTGTCCCCTTGTAGATATCCGCGACACAGTGAATTACAAAGAAGTCATGAAGCAATATGGCCTAGGTCCTAATGGAGGAATCGTCACCTCGTTGAATCTCTTTGCTACGAGGTTTGATCAGGTAGGCCCAGCTCTCTTTTTGTTATAACAGGACGTGTATTTGACACCTCGACTGTCCAATAGATGTCACTATTATTGCTTGCACAATTTGGATATTATGAATCAAAATCTCCCGCTTGCCTTCTCAGGTCATGAAATTCATTGAGAAGAAACAGTACAATCACCAGTAAGTATTTTTGAAAGTTAGTAGATGTACTCCTGGTAAGCATAGAAGAAGCATAGTTAGTACAGCATTGTACTGTTTTGCCATCCCCTCTTCTGGTGCGTACCTACCTGCCCTAACCTTTGACCTATGTCTACAGATATGTGTTGATTGACACTCCTGGACAGATAGAAGTGTTCACCTGGTCAGCGTCTGGAACCATCATCACTGAAACTCTGGTGTGTAGTAGTAATGTGTTATAACATTTAGGCCTAAAGATATGACTAGCTGCAACATAATTGTGATCTGTTTGGTGTGAATGTGTTTCCAGGCCTCTTCCTTCCCCTGTGTGGTGGTCTACGTGATGGACACGTCTCGCAGTGTCAATCCAGTCACCTTCATGTCCAACATGCTCTACGCCTGCAGGTCTGACACTGAAGGGAGCACTAGCTACTTTCTGATAGTCAAATAAAACCACAAATTGGTTTGAACAAATTTAATATTTTACATATAGGCAATTAAAGAACTAGTGTGGTGCTTTTGCTTGTTCACTTTGTGACTGTGTCCCCCCTACCCCCCAGCATCCTGTACAAGACAAAGCTGCCCTTCATTGTCATCATGAACAAGGTAGGAGATGATTGGAACACTTTCATCAAACCACTAACTTGGTAACAGTGAATTACTGAATGAGGGGAAAAAAACTATAGGTCTGTAAGGGTTGACATGCTCAAAGGAAATATGTTTTTTTTTTTTGGGGGGGGGGGGGTAATAATACAGAGATAACAAACCACAGATTTTGGTACATGTCTGTTGTGTGGTTTCAGACAGACATAATCGACCACAGCTTTGCGGTGGAGTGGATGAAGGACTTTGAGGTGTTCCAGGACGCTCTGAACCAGGAGACGTCCTACGTCAGCAACCTGACGCGCTCCATGAGCCTTGTGCTGGATGAGTTCTACTCCAACTTACGGGTATGTGTCTGTCTTTCAATACCGTATGCTACTTCAGTGCACACTTCTGAGAACTAGTATTATTTGTGTGATCTGCGTGTGCGTATTTGAGACACTATTCCGTTAGTTTTGTGTGGACTTTTACATCAGTCTAAGGGGAAGTGTTTCTGTGCATTTGAGAGGGTTTATCGAGTTTTCCCTCTGCTTGGTCACGTCTGTGTTTCATGTGCAGGTTGTGGGTGTGTCTGCAGTCACAGGCAGCGGATTGGACGAGTTCTTTGTTCAGGTGGCAGAGGCCGCAAAGGAGTACGAGACGTGAGTGAGGGGGCTGCTCTGCAAACACACCACTGTCTGTAATATTTGTATGACAATTCATTGTTTTGTGTTATTCAGGGATTATCGTCCTGAATATGAAAGACTTCATAAAGAACTGGTGAGTGTTTAAATACCAAATGTCCCGTGCACACACGTAGCATCTATCATTCTCTGACGGTCCTGGTATGCCCTCCAGGCTGATGCTCAGAGCAGGAAGCAGCAGGAGCAGATGGAGCATTTACGGAAGGACATGGGAGCTGTTGCCATGGAGACGACCTCACGGACAGGTGTGTATGTGTGCCTGTGAGCGAGAGTGTCCCCCCAATGCATTACGTGCTTGATTGTGTAAGAGATCCCATGTTGTGTATTATATGCTTGGATCAGGTACATGAGACCGGTGTTCTGTGAAATAAATAATAAAATGTCGCTTCCTATCCTCCAGAGGAAGCTGATGTGGCGGGCCGAAGTGATCTCATCTTCAACCGTGGTAACCCTGATGAGGATGAGGAAGAGGAGGGGGAGGACAGCGACACGGATGACATAGATCACAGCGGTAAGGGGATAAACTTTTTGAGTGGCCTCAAGGTCCTATCATTGATTTAACCTATAACAACATCCTTGCATTCCTAAAAACAAGCCTAATCATGATTTGTGAATGATTCTTGCATGGAAAGCGAAGATTTGTTACAAAAATATGATCAAACACAAAAATACTGGCACTGCTCAAAAAAATAAAGGGAACACTTAAACAACACAATGTAACTCCAAGTCAATAACACTTCTGTGAAATCAAACTGTCCACTTAGGAAGCAACACTGATTGACAATAAATTTCACATGCTGTTGTGCAAATGGAATAGACAACAGGTGGAAATTATAGGCAATTAGCAAGACACCCCCAATAAAGGAGTGGTTCTGCAGGTGGTAACCACTGACCACTTCTCAGTTCCTATGCTTCCTGGTTGATGTTTTGGTCACTTTTGAATGCTGGTGGTGCTTTCACTCTAGTGGTAGCATGAGACGGAGTCTACAACCCACACAAGTGGCTCAGGTAGTGCAGCTCATCCAGGATGGCACATCAATGTGAGCTGTGGCAAGAAGGTTTGCTGTGTCTGTCAGCGTAGTGTCCAGAGCATGGAGGCGCTACCAGGAGACAGGCCAGTACATCAGGAGACGTGGAGGAGGCCGTAGGAGGGCAACAACCTAGCAGCAGGACCGCTACCTCCGCCTTTGTGCAAGGAGGAGCAGGAGGAGCACTGCCAGAGCCCTGCAAAATGACCTCCAGCAGGCCACAAATGTGCATGTGTCTGCTCAAACAGACTCCATGAGGGTGGTATGAGGGCCCGACGTCCACAGGTGGGGGTTGTGCTTACAGCCCAACACCGTGCAGGACGTTTGGCATTTGCAGAGAACACCAAGATTGGCAAATTCGCCACTGGCGCCCTGTGCTCTTCACAGATGAAAGCAGGTTCACACTGAGCACATGTGACAGACGTGACAGAGTCTGGAGACGCCGTGGAGAACATTCTGCTGCCTGCAACATCCTCCAGCATGACCGGTTTGGCGGTGGGTCAGTCATGGTGTGGGGTGACATTTCTTTAGGGGGCCTGCACAGTCCTCCATGTGCCCTCCAGAGGTAGCCTGACTACCATTAGGTACCGAGATGAGATCCTCACACTCCTTGTGAGACCATATGCTGGTGCGGTTGGCCCTGGGTTCCTCCTAATGCAAGACAATGCTAGACCTCGTGTGTCAGCAGTTCCTGCAAGAGGAAGGCATTGATGCTATGGACTGGCCCGCCCGTTCCCCAGACCTGAATCCAATTGAGCACATCTGGGACATCATGTCTCGCTCCATCCACCAACGCCACGTTGCACCACAGACTGTCCAGGAGTTGGCGGATGCTTTAGTCCAGGTCTGGGAGGAGATCCCTCAGGAGACCATCTGGCACCTCATCAGGAGCATGCCCAGGCATTGTAGGGAGGTCATACAGGCATGTGGAGGCCACACACACTACTGAGCCTCATTTTGACTTGTTTTAAGAACATTACATCAAAGTTGGATCAGCCTGTAGTGTGGTTTTCCACTAATTTTGAGATTTTCCGAAACCAGACCTCCATGGGTTGATAAATTTGATTTCCATTGATCATTTTTGTGTGATTTTGTTGTCAGCACATTCAACTATGTAAAGAAAAAAGTATTTAATAAGAATATTTCATTCATTCAGATCTAGGATGTGTTATTTTAGTGTTCCCTTTATTTTTTGGAGCAGTGTAAGTTCCCTTGTTGACTTAACATATCATCCCTTTCAGTGACTGAGGAGAGCAAGGAGGGCACAGCCTTCGGGAACTTCCTGAAGGAGAGGAAAGAAGTGGTGCAGGTACGAAATAGGAAGTCTCAATGATGTCTGGAGGACCCTGTAAAGATGCCTCTTTAGATTACTAAGATACACCTAGGTGTGTTGGCTACTGGGACCTCTATCCCCACCTGCATACCTACTGGTCCCCTCTTCACAAGTGCTGAACTTCATTGGACTGAAGCAGTGTTGCAGTTCAACTCTGACTTAAATTAATATTCTTCCTTGTGAATGCAAGTGTTATGTAGGTTTTTTGTTTGATCTTACTAACTGCAACTTATCAAGTTAAGGACAATATTTTTGCATACGGGTTGGGAAAAGTGAACCACTTGTTTCCTATTTCTTTGTCAGAAGCTCGAGACTCATTTTGTTTATAAGGGAGGGTTGTTGAGGTAATGGCTGATGGAATAATGTACTTGTATCCTATTATTTTTATCCTAAGTTGTTTTATTGCATATTGTATGTTCATTCTATGAAGCTTTTTCTTCAGTGGAAGAACACACACCTGTAAGTCATTCCTATCTGGGCAATGCTCTTTAACAGTCACATAGTCCTTGAAGTGTATATTTTTGTAACAGTTTTGTTTTCTGTTTTAGTGCAAATGTGCTCATGTTTGTTAAAGTCCTGTAGTGTTTGTCTCAATTTTAAAAGCTAAATAAATTGCTTATGAATGTGTTCAGCCTAGTCATGTGTGGCTTCGTGAGATGCACACTGCCTTATGTGAATGAAACTATGGGGTGAGGGGGTGGATAGCCGGAATATTCTGGATTCTACGCCTTCTCACCATCTGGCCTAAGAATCAAACTGGCATTCACAAATACAGCAGAATGGTATTCTGTGAAGGCTGAAAATACAGTCTTTCTTTTACCTTGCTGCAAATGGGTATGGCATCATTTGCCTACAGAATGACTGCATATGAGTTTACAGATTAAAACACATTTGTTAGAGTAAATTCACTAATTTTTACGTGGCCTTTCTGTGCTTCAAGGTGATATCCCAAATGTTTTTTTTTTTTCTCTCCATATTTTCTTTCTTTACAGAGTCATCACTTGCCATAGACTACAATGCATTATGAAAATGTGTCTAGGCATGTTATATAAAATGCTGAAACACTCCAAACCGTATGTTATTACATCAGAATGTCATTGTGGATTTTGTTTCTGTGCTACATTTCAATTTTTTTTTTTTGTATGTTCCACTGTCCCATAAACCTGTATTTGCATATTTTAGTTGTTTTAAACGACATCATTCGAACACGGATGTGCTGAGACATGCAGAATGAGATTCTGATGTATTATGAGTTGTTTTATGACATGCTTTACACACATTTTCTTAAAGCATTGTAGTATATGGTAAGTGATGACTCAGCAAAATGTGTCAACCAATTTTCTCTTCTCAAAACAAAATATCCTAAAACAGTTTGGGGGGTGGTCAACTACAAGCACAGAAAGAGTGAAAATAAGGCCACGTTAAAATGGGTGAACTTTCCCTTCAATGCTTTGCATCGCTGAGTCCTCTTGTCCCAAATAACTTACCCTTCATTCGGCCCTAACCATTCAATGTTTACAGATCTGTAAAATAGATGCAGATTTAATCTGCTCTGATCCCTGTGGCTGCTTATTGTATATTCATGCTATATGTGTAATGCAAATGCATTAGTCATGCCTGCTGAGTCGTGTTTGCAGCAGCACAGAAAGCCCAACAGATACAGGGGAGTATTTTATCACAGACCTCAGTCTTAATGGCCAACGTTTCCCTCCATTTGTTCAAGATGAGTGGGTCTTACCACACAGATTCACATAAACACAAACCGTCTCTCTGATGAGATGAAAGTGTTGTCGCGGCAACACAAACAATAGCAGCAGCCAGACGCCTCCTGTGTCGCTGTGTTCTTCCAGTGATGGTGACTCACTTCCGCGATGGCATTTGCAAGAACATTCACACACCCTCCGCGCCCCTCTCAGCCCGTGGGCTAGAAATGTCGCCACACACACAGGGAACAAATAGGATCTTTTGAGAGGAATTCACAGCTCAGTGGGAAAGTGTCAAAACGCCTACTAGTCGTTACATGTCTACAGTAAAAAGCAGAATAATGTGTCAAAGTTGAACACAAGTATGGGAAGAATGTTGTAACTACAATTTAGAAATCACATTTGCATGCAAGTGAACTCTGGGAGGTAGTGAATAAGGTCAAATGGCATGATCTTTTGTCTGTGCAAATCATGGCTGACTTATCTTTTTCATGCAATATCACATCTGACGTTTTAGTAAACGCTCTTATCCAGAGCGACTTACTGGAGCAATTAGGGTTAAGTGTCTTGCTCCAGGGCTCGTCGACAGATTTTTCACCTAGTCGGCTTGAGGATTCAAACCAGCGACCTTTCGGTTACTGGCCCAATGCTCTTAGCCGCTAGGCTACCTGCTGCTTATCATTAGCTGTGATACACCCTTTGGGGTTCCTATTTGATACATTTACTTACCTTCACGTTTCCTTTCTCACATCATAACAAAGACCTAACCTTAATAAAACGTTTTCATTGAAGAGGATCTGTGGTGTCCAATGACGACATGCATTCTTCAAGATGACATCATATGGGCGTGCAGGCATATTAGAAAAGATTAAATAAGAAACTGATTTCATCTGATTTATTGTTAGGGTAACTTTGGTCCAGCAGTCTCGCTTAGCAGAATGACTCATGCCCCCATTACAACATTGAGTCTTGTTCTTATGGCGTCATCCTCTGGGCTTGATGTGAGGAGGGTAAAGTGGATTCAGGATGTGTGTTGCCCCTTTGGAATACAGCATGATGTCATTCTTACTGTATCTGATGGACATAAAATAAATGCTAGGAATTACTGGCAATGACATATACATTGGCATACATTCTGCTTGGTCTCATTGTGTTCAATTCTCTTCAACTCCTTCCTGCCCTAAGGTCTTTCAAATGGTAATTTGATTGATTGATTGAAACCCTGAATTCTAATATCACTACAGAGGCTGTATAATGAGCAAGAGAGAGGAATGACGACCGAGTCTAATGAATAATGGATGGTGCTGTTTGGTATGGGTGAGTGGTCAACAGCACAGGACTGACGCAGTGAGCTCATCCCACTGCACAGAGGCTCAATGCGGACCTACAAGCCCACCACCCCAACTACCCAAACTGCACCTAGAGATTTGCTGCAGGTCTGCAAGCCCCCCACCCCAACTCCCCAAACTGCACCTAGAGATTTGCTGCAGGTCTGCAAGCCCCCCACCCCAACTCCCCAAACAGCACCTAGAGATTTGCTGGAGACCTGCAAGCCCCTACCTGCACACACACACAATTTAACATTTTTATGATTAAGTCTGTCACAAGAATCTATGTCCCACCATACTAAGGTCAATTAATAGCTTTACCGTAAACCAATGTCACTATGTGCCAACCCCTTACAAACAGATTGTAGCACTGCAAACCTGTATCCCCCCTCCCCCTCACAACACCTATAGACATACTGTAAAACCATGTGCGTCCCCCCTCCCCCTCACAACACCTATAGATATACTCTAAAACCATGTGCGTCCCCCCTCCCCCTCACAACACCTATAGATATACTGTAAAACCATGTGCGTCCCCCCTCCCCCTCACAACACCTATAGATATACTGTAAAACCATGTGCGTCCCCCCTCCCCCTCACAACACCTATAGATATACTGTAAAACCATGTGCGTCCCCCCTCCCCCTCACAACACCTATAGATATACTGTAAAACCATGTGCGTCCCCCCTCCCCCTCACAACACCTATAGATATACTGTAAAACCATGTGCGTCCCCCCTCCCCCTCACAACACCTATAGATATACTGTAAAACCATGTGCGTCCCCCCTCCCCCGCACAACACCTATAGATATACTGTAAAACCATGTGCGTCCCCCCTCCCCCTCACAACACCTATAGATATACTGTAAAACCATGTGCGTCCCCCCTCCCCCTCACAACACCTATAGATATACTGTAAAACCATGTGCGTCCCCCCTCCCCCTCACAACACCTATAGATATACTGTAAAACCATGTGCGTCCCCACCCCACCTTGTGCAAACATGACTGTTGCTGCATCGTCTGTTATTAATGATTATTACATTTTAGTGACGTAACGCCTTGCCTTCCTCGTGACATTGTCCTCTTATTGTTTGTTGTGTCTAGTTATGTGATCTATGCGGACGATGAGACTGATGCATGTACTGCATCTTTAGAGAGAGGAAAGGGAGCTCCCGTGATTGGCTGGAAATGACATCACTGAAGGGATACTGGTGATGAGGCTTTCCTTGCAAACACATCGTCGTCTACTCTCCTCTGCTCGTCCTCCCATCCCCCACTGCTTCCTCCCCTAGGAATGATTATGTCATTGTTTTACACTGACTCAAGGTATATGGGGTTGCTCTTAGGCTTTTGCAGGGGTAAGACTACACAGTCCAATGCAGTGATAAACAATGGAAAGGTGTTATACAAGCAACGTCCTCCCTCTTCTCTCCCTCAATCTCTTTAATGCCTCCAATGCTGTGGCTCGGTTCCTCCACTGATAACCTCTACCACTCTCTTCCACCCCCTCTTTTTCCTTCCTTCTCTCTTTACTTTTCTTCTTTCTATCTGCATCCTGTACTGTACCTTTCTCCTCTACTCATAGCCCACACATTTCTCTCATCAGCACCCACTCGCACCCCCCTTCTCCTCCTCTCACTTTCTCTCTCTCTGCACACGACTCTCCTGCTGGCATGCAGCTGCATGACATCATTTGGGCTGGTGCGATCCCTCCCCCCTCTGTGTTTAATAACAATGCACCTTGTGCTAATAAAACCACCTCTCTCTACTGCACTCTATTGTTAATGTGCTTGTTTTATTTGCCTCCCTGAGCTGCTGCACTCCACAGTCCCTGCCCTTATCCTCCTGCCTTGCAACGCTAATGTATTACGACATCATTCGAATGCACCTGACTTCTCGCCTTGAGGGCACGATCATTAATATGAATGTTTCCCGCTATTAATGCTTGTGAGTCTTCACACAGAAATTCAGCTTTTTATGTCTAGAGAATGTATTTGAAGTAAATTGGTGGATGGCTCAGGTTCCTTTCATCCTATAGTATCACATTTGCCTTTACCCCTTTTTTCTTCAGCTACTAGTCTCTTCCTGTTTATTCTGCGAACACTGATTGATGCCATGGCCGTGCTGGGAGTCTGTGTTCCTGATGTTCTTCGAGCACTCAGTGTTCTGTTCCAGGTACCACTTCCATGCATGGCATCATGGGACATGTAGTTTATTAAGGGGATCTAGCTCTGTGGAGTCTCACACAAGCCTAAAGATTGTCAGTACGAGGTTGACAGTCCTGGTCCCACAATGCTGCAGGGTCTGCAGGTTTTTGCTCCATCCCAGCACTTACTAACACTGATAAATAGTAATGGTGCTGGGGTGGAATAAAACCTGCACACTCTGCATGTTAAGTAATTGTTTCTCTTATATTATGGAATTATTTATTGATCGCTATTTAAAAAGACCCTTTATATCTCAACTTCATTTCAGGTCCTGTTATTGAAATAACGTTAAAACTGAGACACTTGTAGGAGAACCAGAAGAACAGGTGGACCGTTTTAAAGAGCCGTCAACAGGCTGCTTACACAGGAAGCATGCAGGCAGTTGATCCAGACACGGTTTGTGTGCACACATGAGTGAGTGAGTGTGTGTGTATTTGTGTGTGTGTGTGTGTGTGTGTGTGTGTGTGTGTGTGTGTGTGTGTGTGTGTGTGTGTGTGTGTGTGTGTGTGTGGGTGGGTGGGTAGTGGCTGATCCACACAGGGCTGTTTGCGAGGTGAGTGTTGTTTAGTCATCCAGAGCTCTGGAACTGAAAATGATGAGACAGAGCCCTCGGTTCTGACAGTAATAGATCTGACATTTACTGCTAAAATCTGACTGACTCAAACCAGTCACAACCAGCCACTTAATTCAACATTATTCCCATCTGATTTTCCAACTAACTTTTTGTTCAGAGTGCTAAGTATGCCTAGTTAAGGAAAAGCACTACGCAATGCTCATGCCAAATCACTGAAACGTTTCAGTCCGTGACCGCCATCAGACTCCCAAAGCACTGTAAAAGTTATCTCTGACCAGTAGCGGTGCATGGGTAAAATCACTGGGGAAGCCAAGCCAGGAAAAAACCTATATTACAACCTGTGTTGAGATAATTGAGTTGTTTGCTCTGTAACCCGTTAGTTCACACGCCACCGTGATATATGATACGGCCAAGACAACAAAAAGACAACAGTCACAGTAGCTGAATAAATTCAACCACACGTTTGTTTCATCAGAAAGAGCGACTTACATTTTGTGCTCCATTCATGGTTTCTGTTTTCAGTACTTCAGCTCAGTGTCATACAACATGAGTAGACATGACCAGTGTTTTCATTCACTCAATTATCAAGAAATTATGAACTCATGGATCAGGGCTGGAACTAGTGCTTTTGAGGGACCGACCTCCGAGGTTTTTGTTTGTTCTGGGGAAATAAGCGAACTTACTACACTTCAACACATTTTGCCATGGTGCAGAGAGATAAATGCTAATTTCCTGCAATATTCCACTTTTTGTTATGGGACAGAGACAGAGACATTTTCTTTAGCTGTTTTATAGCTCATCACATGCTTTTGTTCACATTTTGCCATGTAGCTAAGAGAAAATATTGGCGTTTTAAAGCAAATTTCCTGATTTTCTACACATTTCGCCATGAGGCTGAGAAAAAATGTTGCAGTATTAAACCTAATTTCCTGCAACCTCCCCTAATTTCTCTGTCTTTTCATGTCTCCCATCTTTACATGCATTGAACTGCTGTGACAAACATCTGTCCTTACATATCCTTTGTGCCTGGTCACTGTGCTATTATCCACCTATTTGCTATTATCTTGTTCCTCTCGCCATTTAGGATGTATCCATCCTTGCAGCTGGCCTCCACTCAGTAAACGCTAAAGAACACAACCTCACCCCCAGCTCTTTCCTCCTCCACATTACCCCCATCCCCTTCCCTCCACCATCTCTCCAGCCAGTCAGGGGCCTTGATTCCTCTGGGCCAATGGGATGGCTGGGAGGTGATGTCATGCAGTAATAGCTGGTTGTGGTGCTGATGCTGCTGAGAGAGCAGCCCAAACAGCAGCAGAACGACAGAGAGAGAGGGAAAGAAAGAAAGAAAGAGAGTTAAAGATATAAAAGGAGTGTACCACCAACATTGCTCAGCACAGGGTGAGTCCATCAAAACTACTGAAACAACAAACAAAAATATGAGATGTTGCATCCTGTATATAGTCCTATTATATTCATTTCAAAGCTGTTTTCTTGTATATTTTTCTAATTTAAGTGTGTATGTTGTGCATTCTCTAAAGATTGTTCCGTTTTATATCTGAAAAGGCTTTAGCCACAGAAAACAGAGTGTATGCATGGGATGCCTCTCTGCCACAGATGATGGACATTCTCTGTGCAGCATTGACTATGACATCACCCGAGTTGCACAGGGAGTTTACCTCACCTCAGTTGTTCGAGTGTGTGCATGTGCACAGTGTCTGGCTGCACAGATTATCCACAGATGGGTTGAAATGTAGTGAAACAACAAGAAACAGTCTGTCCCAGCTGATTTTGTAAAGTGACTTTGGTTCACAGACATGCAGTTTATGCAATTCATACAGTGTGCGTTACTTATTATGCATTTATTACAAAATGCCTTACTTGTTGAAGAAATAGCTTAAAGTGAGAAAGAAGATGTTGATGATCAGTACAAGATGACTATGAGATGACTTTGGTTATGCATTGAGGAGATTGTGAGTCTAAGATTAGGATTGAGATATCAGTGATAACTATGGGATTCCTTTTTTTATTGTGATTGACTGGTGATAATGAAATCTGTACGATGTGTGTATTCATCTACACTGTGGTGTGTGTTTGTGTGTTTGTGCGTGCGTTCATGGTGCGTGCGTGTGTGTGTGCAGGGTAGTGTATGGGCCTTTGGTTCCCTCCTACTCCTCCTACTCTCTCCCTGTGTGGTGCCTTCCTGTTCTTTCAACACAGCATGAATACTCACTCAGAAATATCGAGGAAACAATATAACAGGCAACAAGACACTTCATAGAAAAAGAAAGCTAAGTCATAAAAGCATGTTGAATTCAAGTAGGTGAAGGACTGAGTATATTGCAGACTCTTTCTACAGTCAAGCCTCACAGTAGGCAGGTTCAACAACAGCAATGTTCAATGTGGAACAGTAGTCCTGCAGTTCGTCATGACTGAAGGTTTTGAGTACGTAAGGGGAATGTATCATGTGGCCTAGTGGCCTAGCTACTGTTGCGAGGTAGCTTTGTGCAAGTGTGTAAGATTAGGGGCCAGTGAGAAAGGAGTGGATGGAGAGAAAGAGAGAGGAGAGAAAAGAAAAGAAAGTGCGAGAGAGAATATTCAGATTCTCTGTGGGTGGATTCTTTTGTTGTCTTTGTGGTGAAAGGAATAGACCACAATTGAGTCACAGCGATAGCTTGAAGAGCAGGAGATAACACAAATGGAAAGATTATTATGATGTTATTATCAAGTATCTCTTTTTCTCTCCATCCATCACTTTCTCCTTTTTTTTGCTGTAGACAATAAGGCCTGTATGTTGTTTAATTATATAACAAAAGTGTACCATCATGCTCTGATCATGTGTGATTTGTCCACCTTATTATCACGAGGAGAGAGAGAGACAGCTTAGTGGTTAGGTCACTTCTGCAGCAGAATGCAGATGGTGTTCTCACCCAATCCCCATCCTCCTCTCTATCTCTTCCTCACCCCTCCCTCTCTCTTTTCGTGACAAGCGTAAGGGCTCAAATGCTCTCTATGAGTGGGTTTGAATAAAGGCTTTACAGTAGTTCACAATGGTCCGTTTTATTGTAATGGTAGTGGAATTCTGTTGCTGTACAGGGATTTAACATGTGTTTGCAGATTGCAGGATCTGATGTTAATCAACTTTTATTGTCTCCCCTTCTAGGACTATCTGATTCACCACAGTGTCTTTAGAAGATAAACAAGAGGCAGAATGACTCTCGCAGGTAATGTATGTGTGTTTGCATGTGTGTGAGAGGGAGAGGGAGAGGGAGAGGGAGAGGGAGATTCATGCTAATGGTCTTCTCTCCCCTGCAGCCTACAGAGACAAGATACGGGAGCTCCCTCTAGTGTCCATCTTCTGTTCCTGCATCCTACCTGAAGCCAAAGAAAAGCCCACCAAGAAAGGCAAATAGCTTTACACAATTTTACCACAATCCACCTGCAAGTCCCACAACACACCATAGAAGCCATTTCATTCAATGAGCCAGCAATCAGCTTACTATAATTATTGTTTTTTGATGCAGCTACACAAATGGCGCCCCGCCCCCTCATTGGTATTCTATTTCCTTTGGGTCCTTCCTTTATACAATGTCACACTTTTCTTAATCTCTACCCTCTGCAGATGTGGTGGACCTGAATCTGTGCATCATCAGGGACATGGAGGTGATTGAGCTGAACAAGAGGAGATCCGGCCAGGCCTTCGAGGTCATCCTGAAGCCCCCCTCGTTTGACGGGGGTCCGAACCCTCTCGCCACCACACCTCCACGCAGGGAGCCCTCCCTGGAAGAGATCCAGAGAAAGCTGGACGCCGCTGAGGAGAGGAGAAAGGTGAGGGGTCAGAGGTCAGGGGTCAAGAGGGAAAGGCGGATATGGGAATGTTAACCAAATTCAGAATTAAATTTTTCCAGTTTGGTGGGGACATGGAATTCTTAGAGTCAGGTGTGCAGAGTTGAGCAAGACTGCTTTGCATCTTTGAAGAGATAGGGACTCTGGTCTTTGATCATCCACTCACCCCTCCCTCTACCCTTCTCTATCACACCCCAGTGCCAGGAGGCTGAGTTGCTGAAGCACCTGTCTGAGAAGCGGGAACACGAGCGTGAGGTGGCCCAGAAGGCCCTGGAGGAACACAACAACTTCATTCGGCTGGCCAAAGAGCGCATGGAGCTGCGCATGGAGCACAACAAGGAGAAACGTGAGGCACACCTGGCCGCCATGCTGGAACGCCTGCAGGAGAAGGTAGAGTTACACTCAGCTGATACCCAAGGCAGGATTGGGGTCCATTCCATTTCAATTCACTCAATACAGGAAGTGCATTGATGAACATTGAAATGGAATTAACCCCAACCCTAACTCTATCTCCTTTGTTTTCTGTTTGTTTTTCTTCTGTCATGGACAATATCATCAATATTCTGTCAGAATAGTTCTATTTGGTTAAGAAATTTAATTTTTTGTGATGTTAAAGTTCAAAGTGCTGTGTATTACCTCTATGTAATGTAGCTGGTTTGAGAAACAATCAAGACACATTTGAGATACACTCTACTGACTAGTCCATCCATAGAATATCATTACCTCTGACCATTATTTTGTCGATATAAAACAGACGGGAAGTCTAAAGAGTGGTGTCTGTGTTTCTCTCTTTCAGGACAAGCACGCTGTGGAGGTGAGGAAAAACAGAGAGCACAAGGAGGAGAGCGGGTAGAGAGAGAGATGGAGACAAAGAAAGAGAGCCCGTGGTGCCTCTGTTTTGTTGCGTGAGAATAGGAGAGAAGAGAAGAGACAAGCTAAAGAGACTAGCATGACAGGTTCTTAAAATGGACGTGGGATTTGTTTGACAGACGAGAATCCACAATGATGAAGTTGAAGTAGGAGAAGTGCACACAAGGCGGTTTCCTGGAGAGACAGAAAATCAAAATGTAGTTTTGTATTGCTCTTGAGTGAAGCGGAGTATAAGAGCACTATGCATCATTTAGTAGCTAATTACACCTTCTGTAGGCTGGGTATTTATAATAGACCTTGAACACATTCTTATTTGCAAGAAATCTAAACACAGCTTACTTTTTTAAAGTTCCGGTCAATAAAATCACTGACACATATACTTCAATTTAAAGCATTCTACACATCATGTTTGTTACACTTTTCCCCACTTTTTGGCATGTTAGCTTGTGTACAGTACATAAATAGTCATTGAATGGGATACTGATGCTACCGACGTCGCAATTTATATCTATCTCAAATAGGAAAGCTCCTATTTGCGTTAATTATCTCTGTATTTATTCTGTAGTCAATGGCTGTTGTGTTTCACTGTGGTGAGTAGTGTAGTGTTGATTGTGCATGGCTAGTTTCTTTGGTGTTTTTTCAGATATAGTAGATTTGATTATTAGGGGAATAGGCTGTTTGTATTAATATGTACCAGTTACAGATGTATGTGATGTGTCACTCAATATCAATTTAAAAAAGTACAACATCTGTATAAGAGACCCTTGTTGTTTGTATGCTTACTTACATGTGCACTAGTCACGTGTGTGCGCTCGTGTCTTTTCTAACTGTCCTATCTCTGAACTCTGTGTTGTAGGTTTCATGACGGCCTGATCACAACACGAGCTGAACTTATTTTGGAAGCCATTTTGAAGGGCGTTCGCCAGCCTGTTCAGACTGTAGCCCTCTGGGTTCAGTCGTTTGGAGAAAAGACTGAGACTATGAGATTCTAATGATGACACATGAGAGAGGTGGTTAAGTCAACGACCGAAGCGGATTGGTCAGTGTGCCCTGCTTTAGGAACTGATCAGTACAACAAAAAAAGATATTAAAAGATCGAGCTGAAACATATGACAAAGGATGACGTCATTGCTACCTTCTTCAGTGTTCTGCTCAGGATTCTCTCTGTGCTTTGCTGACATGCCAACAGTGCCAACGGTGGGTCTGAGTGCGAGTGTGAGCGTTTCCGTAAGGATGAGCGTGAGCATGAGTGTGTATGCTTCAGTAAAAATACTTTGATATCACACATTTTGCTTTGAGCTCACACTTGCAGGCAAGGTTTTAACTTAAATGTCCTTATGAGTTTGGTTTGTAAACTTGAGTCTGTTGGAGCCAAAATCATTGTAAATCTACTGAAGCGAATGGAGGTCAGGGAATGATGTGGCTGCATGTTGATGTACAGAAATGATGCTCTATTTTAGATGCCAAAAGATAATTAAAGGAGTTCTGTTTTGAATTGAACATGTGAATTTCTTTATTCAATAAATACCAAAATATCATCCAATACATTAAATAACCCCAAAATAAATAGAACCATATACTGAATAAATACATAATTAATTTTGTGATTTAAAGCTCAATAGAAAATATATCCATATTTGACTTTTCAAATCGATCTTTCAATGACATAGAGCCAAAGCTCCATAAAACTAACACCCAAATACTTTCAATGAATGTGGGGATCGAACCTACAACCTTGGTATTGCCAACACTCACGGCCCAACCAGCTGCACCACCAGGCTTGACCTCACCGCACTGATATCATTACTGTTGGTGCTCAATGCTAGGCCTGACACAGGTGCAGCCCACCGCGATGATCTTTGCCTCCAGCCGGTAGTAGTATCTGTCCTTGCTCCCCATCACCTTCCTCAGGACCAGGATCTGGTGGTAAATGGGTTTGGACTCCAGGCTCCTGTCCTCCTTACCCGCGACGTTCAGACAGCCCTCCAGAGAGCACTTGACCTCCGAGATGGTATTGGGAAAGCGGGACTCATCATAGGTGGTGCTGGAGAGACAGAGAGAGAGGAGATAGAAAGAGAAGGGGAGAGGACGATATTAGAGATCACAATGTATTCAACAGAGCACAGCTGAGAATTCAGACGTTTTTTTCAAGCAAGCTTCCTTATGGTATGAAAGGCATATTTCACATAAGCATATATCATTTTCATATTTTATTTTATTCCTTACTCCGTAAGTGTTCTTAGGTATTTTGAAAGGCTCAAATAAAATGTATTATTATTATTTTGAAAGACATATAAAAATATATATATATAAAAATAAAAATAAATGTTTGTCTGTGTGTATTGTGGTATTTCTATGGTGTCTATGTAAGCTCGTTGCAGGTCCTCACTTGGTAGTCCATGGGGAGATGGAGTGGTTCCCAATGGATCTGACGGGACGGGAAGGAATCAAGTCGCTCGGGTCCAGGTGCAGGGGGACAGTTATTGTGTTTGGAGCTGAAGGCTCTACAGGCTTCTTGTGTCCCTGGAGGTTGTTCTGTGAGCGTCTCCCTGTCAACCCTGGATGGACGTGGGGGGCAGCCTCTGCACCCATCATCATCATCCCCAACAACCCCATTAAACACAGCACCTGAGGAACAGAGGGACTGTTGGTGGCCTGGTATCACCTCTGAATGAAGGCATATATAGGACAGTTTTGCTAAATTTGTTGCTAAATATGTTTGCTGATTTACACTATGAGCCAGACAAATTCAACAGCAAAACATAAAATATAATCTTTACTCTACTATGAACCCAATGAGGTAAAATGGATAATCAAAACGACAGAACTGAAAAAACAATTTAAAACAATTTCAACTTCTTGCTCAGCAGATACAGACACCAGTGGCAAACTCCGCTGATATCTTGAAGACACTCAAGTTATCACTTACCATCAAAAAGTGTACGTTTGAAGTAGAACCCATGATTTGTTTGTTAGTCTTGTCGTCCTCAGTGAAAGTTCGCTGCTGTGTTGTAGTCTTGGTCTGGTTGTCTCACAGTGTTCTGCTCGTCTTCCTCTGCTGCCGTGTTCTGATTCTGTTCAGGTTGTCTGAGGTGATGCTGTAGGTTTTATACTGTAGTGGCTGTGTGTCTACTCAGACGTTTCACTTCCTGTGATGCTGCGATTGCCTTTCATCCTCTGCTTAATGCTTACTGGCTAACCACACATTGCGAAAAGTAGTGCACGTAGTTACTGCTGTCATCTACGGAAATCTTGGTAACACTTTACTTGACACCCAGCGTCATAAAACGTTATGGCACTGTCGTAACCATGTCATAATATGTCATAACAGCTGACATAACCTGCCATAACCTGTTTTAATATGTTCACAATACTGTCATGACACAGATCATTAGACCTATTGTGAAATACTGTATATTGTATTACATTATGATTGGTTATGATACACACCTACATAAGAGTGTCAAAACCCACAAAACCTACCACACAGGGCAAAACATTGCTTTACACCATAGCCTACGTGTCAACAATATGTTTATGTCATATACAAAAAAATATGAATTGACCATATTCAATTATCATTGTAATTGCACATACCCCAATGCTCTGTGGCTGATGACTGGGATGACTGCAGGAGCAGGAATCAGGATCAGGACAAGACACACTCCTTTTTGACTGATGATTGACATAAGGGCATGTACATGATAGACCTATCTGGCTTATATGATTATATGATGGTCATAATACTTAGTCCAAGTAAAGTGTCACATAAGTGTCACATAATGATTCATAACAGTGTCATAAAGGTTTAAAATGGCTTCTAAAGTTTGTAATTCCCATTTTAAAATGTCAGACTTGATTTTCCCTCATGAAAACCCCTACAAAATATGTCAATGTATTATAATCCACATTATAATTCACATTTCCTGTTGCTGCAGGATTATTATCCTGCTGTAGAAGAATTGGCTCAAATTTAGATCCTACATCGGTAGATGTGTCTGGAATGATTAATTTCACCGTACAAGGTTGAACCCTAACACAGTACGTCCCAAATAGCGGGCCTGGACATGACTAGTTCCACTAGGGTCACAGCAAAGAACTGAGTTCAGGCCAGACACATTGGTTTGATTCATTTTAAGAGACAAGAAAAATCTTTCGGTGGATCATTTACAGCCCTTCCTGAAACAAAGCGTCATATTCTCTTAGTTTGCAAAACAATTTGATATCCAGTTCGTGATACATAAAAATCTCAGAGTTCAGGTACTTCATTAAGGCTTGACTGGCTTTGATGTGGCTCAGGTCTTCTAGGACTTAGTTTCCCCCATTTGTTCTGTCATCACAATCTAGGACACCACTGTCAGTCGAAATGTGGATGTCAGGGCCAGGGTTAACCTACATGGGGGTTTCTAAACATCCAGGAATCTCTGAAGTTGCTTCCTCCTCTTCCGCTAACAGCCAACCAGCGTGGGCTAAGTAATATCCAGGAACCACGCGGGGAGACCCAAAAACATTTTATCGATTAACCTTTTACTGCACTGGGCTAAATCAGGATCACACAGAGTGTTTATTGGTAGTCATAAACAAACAAACTTTGAAACGAAAGTATACACTTCACACACATGGTTATGGGCTTAAAAAAAGAAGACACCTATACCATAATTTTGAGTTTGCATCCTAATTTTACACTTTATATACATCACAGAAGACTGAAATTTAACTAAACCGTTTGACATATAAACACAGTTTAAAAAAAAAAAATGAATAATATTCCACCCATGAGGCTACTAGGTCATTTGACTGCAGGAAAAGGCTACACGGCAGGAAAAGGCTACACGGCAGGAAAAGGCTACACGGCAGGAAAAGGCTACACGGCAGGAAAAGGCTACACGTGTGTATCTGTGGCGGACACTGGTCAATCAAGAGCTTAGAACAGGGCACAAATATATTTGCACTTTCCTGACTTTTGGTTAGTCACTTTATATACACTACCGTTCAAAGGTTTGGGGTCACTTAGAAATGTCCTTGTTTTTGAAAGAAAAACAAATTTTTTGTTCATTAAAATAACATCAAATTGATCAGAAATACAGTGTAGACATTGCTAATATTGTAAATGACTATTGTAGCTGGAAATGGCAGATTTTAAATGGAATATCTACATAGGCGTACAGAGGCCCATTATCAGCAACAATCACTGCTGTGTTCCAATGGCACGTTGTGTTAGCTAATCCAAGTTTATCATTTTAAAAGGCTAATTGATCATTAGAAAACCCTTTTGCAATTATGTTAGCACAGCTGAAAACTATTATTCTGATTAAATAAGCAATAAAACTGGACTTTTTTTTGACTAGTTGAGTATCTGCGTTTGTGGGTGTCACATCTGCTCTAGCCCTAGTGGACATCCGTTGTCTCCTTGAGCTGCAGCCATTCCCCCAGTCGCCTCTCCACTGTTGACATTGAGACTGGTGTTTTGCAGGTACTATTTAATGAAGTTGCCTCTTCACTGACGTTGAGCCTGGTGTTTTGCAGGTACTAAGGGAGTAGTACACAGCGTTGTACAAGATCTCCAGATTCTTGGAAATTTATCGCATGGAATAGCCTTGATTTCTCAGAGCAAGAATAGACTGACGAGTTTCAGAAGAAAGTCTTTGTTTATGGCCATTTTTAGCCTGTAATCAACCCCACTGTTATGTTGATGCTCCAGATACTCAACTAGTCTAAAGAAGGCTCATTTCATTGCTTATTTAATCAGAATAACAGTTTTCAGCTGTGCTAACATAATTGCAAAAGGGTTTTCTGATGATCAATTAGCCTTTTAAAATGATAAACTTAGATTAGCTAACACAACGTGTCATTGGAACACAGGAGTGATGGTTGCTGATAATGGGCCTCCATATGCCTATGTAGATATTCCATAAAAAATCTGCCGTTTTCAGCTACAATAGTCATTTACAACATTAACAATGTCTACACTGTATTTCTGATCAATTTGATGTTATTTTAATGAACAAAACATTTGCTTTTCTTTCAAAAACAAGGACATTTCTAAGTGACCCCAAACTTTTGAACGGTAGTGTATATCATATTATTATGTTGTATTTTATTGTATCATGGGTAGCAGTTATATCAGAAGCATTGCATTTGTCTACATACACACTAGATAAAATGGGGTCACAGAAGTGCTGATACACTTCCCACAAGTAAGTATCTTTTGAGTCACAGCAGCAGACTAAGAATGAAACCTCTACACAGTCTGACCAGACCACATCAGAGGACGCTAGGAACCACATCACACAGATTGTGATGTAACAGTAAGAGGCGGGGCCAGCAGGAAAGACACAGGAAGTTGGTAGGTCCATAAAAGGAAAGTAATGTACTGTACAGTACAATACCCGTCAGCTTCAAAAATTCAAGGATAATGAACAGTAATATGCTGCTTTGTCTGTTTTAAAAGGTTGTAGTCAGTGGTGTAGTGGGCCTGGAGAAGTGGGTATACTCAAATTTGTCCTAAATGGGCTGCCCGGGCAAAGGAAAGGCGCCCTGGGTGAAAAATTATATGAGAAACAGTGCCATACTGTCACGACTTCTGCCGAAGTCAGCCCCTCTCCTTGTTCGGGCGGCGTGCGGCGATCGACGTCACCGGCTTTCTAGCCATCGCCGCTCCATTTTTAATGTGTCCATTTGTCTTGTCTTGTTTCCATACACACCTGGTTTTCATTTCCCCAATTAAGCTACTTGTATTTAACCCTCTGTTT
The DNA here is from genome assembly GCF_045791955.1 of Oncorhynchus clarkii lewisi. NCBI lineage: Eukaryota > Metazoa > Chordata > Actinopteri > Salmoniformes > Salmonidae > Oncorhynchus > Oncorhynchus clarkii. The sequence goes on from NC_092165.1 coordinate 35,487,774, forward strand.
CCCATCATGTGTTGTGTGTAATTGTTTTCATGTTAGGTAGTGTTAGTTTACGCGCTCTACTTTTATGTTCCGTTTTCTGAGCGTGTTTGTTTCATGTAGTGCTCTCGTTTTTGGAACTATAATAAAAGTGCGCCTGTTCATTGTATCTGCCCTCCTGCACTTGTCTTCGCCTCCAATACACCATGCTGACACATACACTCTAAGTTATCTAAAATGATGAATCCCATATTGGTTTTTCACAGTCAGGCCGACCCATGCTGTACTGTGCAAGTAGGGTAATGCTATTGAAACAGATAAATGAAGTTATCAACTGTGTCAGAAGGTTTTTACTCCCAGTTACACTTCTTTAAATAGAAACACAACACAATGAGATGTTCTAAATTCAATGTTTAAACCACATCAGGAGACGAGTTTTGACGGCTGGGAAAAATCGAATAAATGTTTTTTTTTTGTGTAGTTACCCTTTGATTCACGTGTGCAGGCACCTACAGTAGCACTGTTTGGTTAGCGTTTCTGTAGCACATGAGATTAAGTTTGAAAAACAAATGACCACTTGGATTGATGCAAATGCCAGGTAGACTAAATCATTTTGCCATGTAGGAATAGGTTACTTTGTAGCCAGTTAACATTTAATTGGGAAGGTTTTACCTAAAGGTTAGGCCTGTCATTAGCATTTCTATATTTTTTATGTCCTTAAATTGTTTGAAACCTGGACATTTTACTTCATATTATGAAGCATGTGTTATCTTGCTCAAAGTAGTCTATAGCCAAAATCCCACCATAGAAACATGGAGCCAATTATTTTATGAAGACATCCTCATATGCATTCTCCTGTTCTATTCTTTCAAATGTATTTAAATGTCTTGCTGCGAAAGGCATTATCCTAATCATATGAGCAACCCATGACAGTTGTTGCATCTTTATCTCTCCTCTTTCTACATTTCTAACCGATATTCCCATCTCTGTCCGCTTGCATGTGTGGAACACATTTTAGAACTGTGTTTTCCTGTGTTAGATTCTGGGTTAAACTTGGAACATTGTTATACTAGAGACATGATACATCAGGAGTAATACTATAGTATCTGAGGAGTGATAGAGACTGGTTTTTACATCAGGAGTAATACTATAGTATCTGAGGAGTGATAGAGACTGGTTTTTACATCAGGAGTAATACTATAGTATCTGAGGAGTGATAGAGACTGGTTTTGACATCAGAAGTTATACTATAGTATCTGAGGAGTGATAGAGACTGGTTTTGACATCAGAAGTTATACTATAGTATCTGAGGAGTGATAGAGACTGGTTTTTACATCAGGAGTAATACTATAGTATCTGAGGAGTGATAGAGACTGGTTTTGACATCAGAAGTTATACTATAGTATCTGAGGAGTGATAGAGACTGGTTTTGACATCAGAAGTTATACTATAGTATCTGAGGAGTGATAGAGACTGGTTTTTACATCAGGAGTAATACTATAGTATCTGAGGAGTGATAGAGACTGGTTTTGACATCAGACGTAATACTATAGTATCTGAGGAGTGATAGAGACTGGTTTTGACATCAGAAGTTATACTATAGTATCTGAGGAGTGATAGAGACTGGTTTTGACATCAGAAGTTATACTATAGTATCTGAGGAGTGATAGAGACTGGTTTTGACATCAGAAGTTATACTATAGTATTTGAGGAGTGATAGAGACTGGTTTTGACATCAGAAGTTATACTATAGTATCTGAGGAGCGATAGAGACTGGTTTTTACATCAGGAGTAATACTATAGTATCTGAGGAGTGATAGAGACTGGTTTTGACATCAGAAGTTATACTATAGTATCTGAGGAGTGATAGAGACTGGTTTTGACATCAGAAGTTATACTATAGTATCTGAGGAGTGATAGAGACTGGTTTTGACATCAGAAGTTATACTATAGTATCTGAGGAGTGATAGAGACTGGTTTTGACATCAGAAGTTATACTATAGTATCTGAGGAGTGATAGAGACTGGTTTTGACATCAGAAGTTATACTATAGTATCTGAGGAGTGATAGAGACTGGTTTTGACATCAGAAGTTAAATGGTTATCTGTAGGAGCCAGATGGCTTTGGAATGTGCTGGGTAGAGGGGAGGGTGTTAAGGGAGTGCTATGGGTGATACGGGTGGAGAGCTTTGGATTAGGCATCAAGGGGGTTGAGGTCAGGTCACCTTAAGGGAGGAGGAACGGTTTATTACCCCATCACTTCGTCATCCTGTTGAACCATAACAGATGTCAGGGTTGGAGAGAAGGAGGAGTGCATCTAAATTGGATTATATATACTTGTGTTGGTGGAAATATGTTTTGTCTAATGCAGCTGTATTGATCCTCTGGGAAGAATAAACTTGGTTTAAGCTTTCATAGTGTCCGTAGAGTTTTTTACTCTGAGAATTGGAACCTAACACCTGCTAATTGCATTTTAGAACATTCTCTCATAGGCCTTCCACCGTGTGCACATTTCTGGGACTAAAATGTGAAATAATGCTTTATAAAAATATATTTTAAGCTAAGCATTATGATCTGTTTCATCCTCCTTATTTAATTGATAGCATCATGGGGATTAAGAAGTGAAAATACGCAAAGCCCACTGAAAAATAAGTGAGTGGGAGAAAACCTGTGTATAGCCTCCACTAATCTCTCTCTCTCTCTCCCTCTCTCCCTCTCTCCCTCTCTCCCCCTCCCTCTCCCCCTGCCCTCCCTCTCCCCCTCCCTCCCTCTCCCCCTCCCTGGGACAGCATCTGACTGTGTGCATGTGCACGTTTCCCAGGTTGAGAGGGCTTATTAAGGTGGTAGATGTAACCTGTTTTAAAATGGGACCTTGTCTGGATGCAGTCAGCCTTTCACTCATCTGTGCAGTGGTTGGGTAGTCGAGAGCACATGAGGATGCCCTATCATTGGAGGCATCTATCTAGAACAGAGTTTCATCTCGATGGAGAGATAGATAATAAAACTGTTGTGTAGTTGTGTAGTCTAGAGTGTACGGAATGACTAGACTACAACTGGGTAGGAGGAGGTAGGAGTATCTCACAACTGCTTCTGTTATCTGTTCAGCCGATGCGGATCTCGCTGAGATAAGAGTAAATGCATGCAACAGGCTAAAACAACGATCAGCAAAGGGGTGTAATGGGTTGTGCTATACTGCCCTACCAAGCAAAAAGGCAGTAACTGTTCATAGCGTTGAACTGAGAAAAATGGCTTCAGTTTTTTTAATTGTCCCTGACCTCTAAAATTACCTTTGACCCTTAAACGGCAGTTACTGCCTTTTTTCTTGGCATGATATGTTACAAATTGCAGGTTAATACCAAAGCAAAAAGCGGCATCTGCCATTTTCATTTGTTAGTATATTATACTTCTCATTTATGCTCATTCATTAATAAAAGAGCAGTGGAGTTACTGACAGTAACAGAGTTCAAACTGCATCCTTTGTGTGTCTTCCACTAAGATACCAGTTGCATTTATATGGAGATGTAGGTTCTGGTCAGTCACATTACATACTATGTTTAACAAGTATCCCATGTCTTGTTATAGTAATACATGTGAAAAGCAGTCCTAACGCACCCTCACATAACAACTTTGATCCCCATAGATACTATAATCATCTAGGCCATAGGGGTTGGTGGAAGTCATTTTCGCAAAACAGTTTCTTCCCTCATTCAAGTAATGATGGCACCGAAGCAGACACATTGAGCACACGTTTGGCATGCCAAAGCTTGTTGTGCTGAAAACATACACCACCAACAAAGGTGATGGATACAATTTTGGATTTGAACTTTCCTGACCAGGACAGTCACTCAATACCGGAAGATAAAAGAAAACCAGAAACCCTGGACATGTGACTAGATATATTATTAATGAGTGTCACGGCCATCAAAAGAAGTGGACCAAAGTGCAGCTTTGTGAGCGTACATTTTCTTTTATTTTAAAATGTCGCCAACAAAACAACGCAACAAAAGAACGCAACAACCGTGCCGCTTACAGTGCTAAGTGCCACAAACAAAGTTAACTACCCACACTGAAAGGAGGGAAAAAGGGCTACCTAAGTATGATTCCCAATCAGAGACAATGATAGACAGCTGTCCCTGATTGAGAACCATACCCGGCCAAAACATAGAAATATAGAAAACTAGAAAACAAAAAATAGAATGCCCACCCCACATCACACCCTGACCTAGCCAAATAGAGACATAAAACTGCTCTCTAAGGTCAGGGCGTGACAATGAGGTAGCAATGCTGTGTGTGCGCTCAACTTGAAACAAGGGTGTGTGGCTTTTGACAATTCACTATGGCATGCACGTCTACTGACTGTCAGCTGGCTACAGATCGTAACGTTACTGATTCAAATAACCCATATAATGTCAGAATACAATTATAGGGATTATATTCGTTATAGGGATAATAGATTGAAGCTAGTATAAATTTCTGATGGTCTCTTACGGGAACATGTAGCACAAATCTATTGATTCATGCTAATGCTAGCTAGGTAGGTTTTTACATTTTGGTAGGCGTGCGTCAGTTCTAGCTTGGTGGCTGTCACAGGCTAGAAATCGTGTGTGTGGTGTACTGATTCAAAGAAACCTTCAGATGAAATTTCGGAATATAATTCATTATAGGGCAAATAGATTGAAGTTAGTATCATATCCTCAAACTTTTGACTGGTACTGCATCACATACATACTGCATTCTTGCATCACAAGATAGTAGCTCATTGACTACTGTCGCCATTTCCGGTCACAACTTGCAGACTTGTTTACGTGTTGCTGTGCGTTTTGTGCGTTTTGTTGCCAACCTTACTTTGCTACCTGACAACTTTACGGTTTTTACTTTTTAATTACCATTCATATTTTGGGTTTTTTCCATTCAACTTTTTCACTCCGGACGCTTTATCTGGACATGGTTCGTCAGGACCTCCAACAGCCGAAGCTAAGTAGTAACATTAACATGATGCCTTCTAATTGCAGTCGCTGTATATTACAGCTGTACTGTAATATACAGGAGAACGATCGCCTTACGGCGAAGATAGCTGTGTTGCAAGCCCAGCTTCAGACGCAATCACTGTGCAAGGGTAATTTCAGTGTAGGAAAGGATGAAACAGCGTCTGTGCCACCAGTAAGTACAGATAGTAACGTTAGTATAAATCCCCTCGCACGGTCCCAAAAGCCGGACAACTTTGTCATGGTTTCTGGAGGGAAATGCTGTAGGAATGCTCAACCTGTGTCGCTCATTCAGCCGACAGAAACTTTCAACCGGTTTTCCCCATTAAGCAGTGAGTCGGAGTCTGAGGCCGAGCCTTCTCTTGTCTCAGACCCCGTAACGGGAGGAGGAGAGACGCTGAAGCTTCCCACCATTAGCTCTGACAAATTGAAAACCCTAGTCATTGGCGACTCCATTACCCGCAGTATTAGACTTAAAACGAATCATCCAGCGATCATACACTGTTTACCAGGGGGCAGGGCTACCGGCGTTAAGGCTAATCTGAAGATGGTGCTGGCAAAGCTAAAACTGGCGAGTGTAGAGAGTATAGAGATATTGTTATCCACGTCGGCACCAACGATGTTAGGATGAAACAGTCAGAGGTCACCAAGCGCAACATAGCTTCAGCGTGTAAATCAGCTAGAAAGATGTGTCGGCATCGAGTAATTGTCTCGGGCCCCCTCCCAGTTAGGGGAAGTGATGAGCTCTACAGCAGTCTCACAACTCAATCTCTGGTTGAAAACTGTTTTCTGCCCCTCCCAAAAGATAGAATTTGTAGATAATTGGCCCTCTTTCTGGGACTCACCCACAAACAGGACCAAGCCTGGCCTGCTGAGGAGTGACGAACTCCATCCTAGCTGGAGGGGTGCTCTCATCTTATCTATCAACATAGACAGGGCTCTAACTCCTCTAGCTTCACAATGAAATAGGGTGCAGGCCAGGCAGCAGGCTGTTAGCCAGCCTGCCAGCTTAGTGGAGTCTGCCACTAGCACAGTCAGTGTCGTCTGCTCAGCTATCCCCATTGAGACAGTGTCTGTGCCTCAACCTGGGTTGGGCAAAACTAAACATGGCGGTGTTCGCCTTAGCAATCTCACTAGGATAAAGACCTCCTCCATTCCTGCCATTATTGAAAGAGATCGGGATACCTCACATCTCAATATAGGGCTACTTAATGTTAGATCCTTCACTTCAAAGGTGGTTATAGTCAATGAACTAATCACTGATCATAATCTTGATGTGATTGGCCTGACTGAAACATGGCTTAAGCCTGATGAATTTTCTGTGTTAAATGAGGCCTCACCTCCTGGTTACACTAGTGACCATGTCCCCCATGCATCCCGCAAAGGCGGAGGTGTTGCTAACATTTACGATAGCAAATTTAAATTTATACAAAAAAAATGATGTTTTCATCTTTTGAGCTTCTAGTCATGAAATCTATGCCACCTACTCAATCACTTTTTTTCAATCACTTTTTATAGCTACTGTTTACAGGCCTCCTGAGCCATATACAGCGTTCCTCATTGAGTTCCCTGAATTCCTATCGGACCTAGTAGTCATAGCAGATAATATTCTAATTTTGGTGACTTTAATATTCACATGGAAAAGTCCACAGACACACTCCAAAAGGCTTTCGGAGCCATCATCGACTCAGTGGATTTTGTCCAACATGTCTCTGGACCCACTCACTGTCACAGTCATACTCTGGACCTAGTTTAGTCCCATGGAATAAATGTTGTGGATCTTAATGTTTTTCCTCATAATCCTGGACTATCGGACCACCATTTTATTACGTTTGCAATTGCAACAAATAATCTACTCAGACCCCAACCAAGGAGCATCAAAAGTCATGCTATAAATTCACAGACAACACAAAGATTCCTTGATGCCCTTCCAGACTCTCTCTGCCTACCCAAGGACGCCAGAGGACAAAAATCAGTTAACCACCTAACCGAGGAACTCAATTTAACCTTGCGCAATACCCTAGATGCAGTTGCACCCCTAAAAACTAAAAACATTTCTCATAAGAAACTAGCTCCCTGGTATACAGAAAATACCCAAGCTCTGATGCAAGCTTCCAGAAAATTGGAACGGAAATGGCGCCACACCAAACTGGAAGTCTTCCGACTAGCTTGGAAAGACAGTACCGTGCAGTATCGAAGAGCCCTTACTGCTGCTCGATCGTCCTAATTTTCCAACTTAATTGAGGAAAATAAGAACAATCCGAAATGTATTTTTGATACTGTCTCAAAGCTAACTAAAAAGCAGCATTCCCCAAGTGAGGATGGCTTTCACTTCAGCAGTAATAAATTCATGAACTTCTTTGAGGAAAAGATCATGATTATTAGAAAGCTATCAGACTCCTCTTTAAATCTAGGTATTCCTTCAAAGCTCAGTTGTCCTGAGTCTGTACAACTCTGTCAGGGCCTAGGATCAAGAGAGACACTCAAGTGTTTTGATTAGAATAATCATGGCCTCTAAACCTTCAAGCTGCATACTGGACCCTATTCCAACTAAACTACTGAAAGAGCTGCTTCCTGTGCTTGGCCCTCCTATGTTGAACATAATAAACGGCTCTCTATGTGTACCAAACTCACTAAACTCACTAAAAGTGGCAGTAATAAAGCCTCTCTTGAAAAAGCTAAACCTATATCGAATCTTCCAATCCTCTCAACATTTTTAGAAAAGGCTGTTGCGCAGCAACTCACTTCCTTCCTGAAGACAAACAATGTATACTAAATGCTTCAGTCTGGTTTTAGACCCCATCATAGCACTGAGACTGCACTTGTGAAGGTGGTAAATCACCTTTTAATGGCATCAGACAGAGGCTCTGCATCTGTCCTCGTGCTCCTAGACCTTAGTGCTGCTTTTGATACCATCGATCACCACATTCTTTTGGAGAGATTGGAAACCCAAATTGGTCTACACGGACAAGTTCTGGCCTGGTTTAGATCTTATCTGTTGGAAAGATATCAGTTTGTCTCTGTGAATGGTTTGTCCTCTGACAAATCAACCATACATTTCGGTGTTCCTCAAGGTTCCGTTTTAGGACCACTATTGTTTTCACTATATACACTGCTCAAAAAAATAAAGGGTTAAACAACACAATGCAACTCCAAGTCAATCACACTTCTGTGAAATCAAACTGTCCACTTAGGAAGCAACACTGATTGACAATAAATTCCACATGCTGTTGTGCAAATGGAATAGACAACAGGTGGAAATTATAGGCAATTAGCAAGACACCCCCAATAAAGGAGTGGTACTGCAGGTGGTGACCACAGACCACTTCTCAGTTCCTATGCTTCCTGGCTGAGGTTTTGGTCACTTTTGAATGCTGGCGGTGCTTTCACTCTAGTGGTAGCATGAGACGGAGTCCACAACCCACACAAGTGGCTCAGGTAGTGCAGCTCATCCAGGATGGAACATCAATGTGAGCTGTGGCAAGAAGGTTTGCTGTGTCTGTCAGCATAGTGTCCAGAGCATGGAGGCGCTACCAGGAGACAGGCCAGTACATCAGGAGATGTGGAGGAGGACGTAGGAGGGCAACAACCCAGAAGTAGGACCGCTACCTCCGCCTTTGTGCAAGGAGGAGCAGGAGGAGCACTGCCAGAGCCCTGCAAAATGACCTCCAGCAGGCCACAAATGTGCATGTGTCTGTTCAAACAGTCAGAAACAGACTCCATGAGGGTGGTATGAGGGCCCGACATCCACAGGTGGGGGTTGTGTTTACAGCCCAACACCGTGCAGGACGTTTGGCATTTGCCAGAGAACACCAAGATTGGCAAATTCGCCACTGGCGCCCTGTGCTCTTCACAGATGAAAGCAGGTTCACACTGAGCACATGTGACAGACGTGACAGAGTCTGGAGACGCCGTGGAGAACGTTCTGCTGCCTGCAACATCCTCCAGCATGACCGGTTTGGCGGTGGGTCAGTCATGATGTGGGGTGGCATTTCTTTGGGGGGCCGCACAGCCCTCCATGTGCTCGCCAGAGGTAGCCTGACTGCCATTAGGTACCGGGATGAGATCCTCAGACCCCTTGTGAGACCATATGCTGGTGCAGTTGGCCCTGGGTTCCTCCTAATGCAAGACAATGCTAGACCTCATGTGGCTGGAGTGTTTCCGCAGTTCCTGCAAGAGGAAGGCATTGATGCTATGGACTGGCCCGCCCATTCCCCAGACCTGAATCCAATTGAGCACATCTGGGACATCATGTCTCGCTCCATCCACCAACGCTACGTTGCACCACAGACTGTCCAGGAGTTGGCGGATGCTTTAGTCCAGGTCTGGGAGGAGATCCCTCAGGAGACCATCCACCACCTCATCAGGAGCAGGCCCAGGCGTTGTAGGGAGGTCATACAGGCACGTGGAGGCCACACACACTACTGAGCCTCATTTTGACTTGTTTTAAGGACATTACATCAAAGTTGGATCAGCCTGTAGTGTGGTTTTCCACTTTAATTTTGAGTGTGACTCCAAATCCAGACCTCCATGGGTTGATACATTTGATTTCCATTGATAATTTTTGTGTGATTTTGTTGTCAGCACATTCAACTATGTAAAGAAAAAAGTATTTAATAAGAATATTTTGTTCATTCAGATCTAGGATGTGTTATTTTATTGTTCCCTTTATTTTTTTGAGCAGTGTATTTTACATCTTGGGGATGTCATTCAAAAACATAATGTTTACTGTCAGTGCTATGTGGATGACACGCAGCTGTACATTTCAATGAAACATGGTGAAGCCCCAAAATTGACCTCACTAGAAGCCTGTGTTTCAGACATAAGGAAGTGGATGGCTGCAAACTTTCTACTTTTAAACTCAGACAAAATAGAGATGCTTGTTCTAGGTCCCAAGAAACAAAGAGAACTTCTGTTGAATCTGACAATTAATCTTAATGGTTGTACAGTCGTCTCAAATAAAACTGTGAAGGACCTCGGCGTTACTCTGGACCCTGATCTCTCTTTTGACGAACATATCAAGACTGTTTCAAGGACAGCTTTTTTTACATCTACGTAACATTGCAAAAATCAGAAACTTTCTGTCCAAAAATGATGCAGAAAAATGAATCCATGCTTTTGTTACTGATAGGTTAGACTACTGCAATGTTCTACTTTCCGGCTACCTGGATAAAGCACTAAATACACTTTTCAATTAGTGCTAAATACGGCTGCTAGAATCCTGACTAGAACCAAAGAATTTGATCATATTACTCCAGTGCTAGCCTCCCTACACTGGCTTCTGTCAAGGCTAGGGCTGATTTCAAGGTTTTACTGCTAACCTACAAAGCATTACATGGGCTTGCTCCTACCTATCTCTCTGATTTGGTCCTGCCATACATACCTACACATACGCTACAGTCACAAGACGCAGGCCTCCTAATTGTCCCTAGAATTTCCAAGCAAACAGCTGGAGGCAGGGCTTTCTCCTATAGAGCTCCATTTTTATGGAATGGTCTGCCTACCCATGTGAGAGACGCAAACTCGGTCTCAACCTTTAAGTCTTTACTGAAGACTCATCTCTTCAGTGGGTCATATGATTGAGTGTAGTCTGGCCCAGGAGTGTGAAGGTGAACGGAAAGGCTCTGGAGCAACAAACCGCCCTTGCTGTCTCTGCCTGGCCGGTTCCCCTCTTTCTTTTATTACAGGGGCTGAGTCACTGGCTTACTGGTGCTCTTTCATGCCGTCCCTAGGAGGGGTGCGTCACTTGAGTGGGTTGAGTCACTGATGTGATCTTCCTGTCTGGGTTTGCGCCCCCCACTTGGGTTGTGCCGTGGCAGAGATCTTTGTGGGCTATACTCGGCCTTGTCTCAGGATGGTAAGTTGGTGGTTGAAGATAACCTTCTAGTGGTGTGGGGGCTGTGCTTTGGCAAAGTGGGTGGGGTTATATCCTTCCTTTTTGGCCCTGTCCGGATGGGGCCTCAGTGTCTCCTGACCCCTCCTGTCTAAGCCTCCAGTATTTATGCTGCAGTAGTTTATGTGTCCTCCAATTTACTCAAATGATGTCAATTAGTCTATCAGACGCTTCTAAAGCCATGACATCATCTGGAATTTTCCAAGCTGTTTAAATTTACAGTTAACTTAGTGTAGACTTCTGACCCACTGGAATTGTGAGACTGTGAATTATAAGTGAAATAATCTGTCTGGAAACAATTGATGGAATAATTAATTGTGTCATGCCCAAAGTAGATGTCCTAAATTACTTGACAAAAATATAGTTTGTTAACAATACATTTGTGGAGTGGTTGAAAAATGAGTTTTAATGACTCCAACCTAAGTGTATGTAAACTTCTGACTTCAAATGTATAAGTGACTAATGCTGATATTTGTACTAGGTCTTGAACGTGATTTGTGCCACAAATGCAAAACAAATTACCATATCGAAACAGTGCAGGGAAACTAAACCTAAGTATGAATTGCTGTGATACTCTGTCTATTGACACTTACAGGGTAAGGAAACCCATATGTAATTTTGTAATTTGGGTGAACTTTAACACCTTTTTGCGTGGTGTTTCCACACCGAAGGCGCCTGGAAGTAGATTTAGTGATAAGGCAAACTATTTCAGATCTGCAGAATCCCCCTTTGTTTCAAATGGTCTACAAACAGGTCAGGTCAGAGATATCATCTCATTTTTGATCCGTTTTCCATATTACGTGCAGATTTTCCACTCAAGGCATTCAGATAAATACTTCACACCCGGAGAAAGAAGTTCGACATAAAAACGTGACGGATAGACAGACAGAGATCAGAGATGGAGCTCAAAAGCAACGTGTCGAAGTACCTGGTGAGTATGACAGTCAGCGTGTGATAGAGCTACTACTAATGTTTTTTTGTTATACTGAAAATTGTATGTAACAATTGATTACATTTGTCAGAAACTCTTATCGAGAGCATTTAAGGTTCATTCAAAGGCACGTCCAAAGATGTTTCACCTACTCGGCTCAATGATTCAAAATGGCAACCTTTCGGTTATTGGCCCAACACTAACCACTAGGCTACTAGCTGCCTAATAAGGATGACCAGACATGTACTTATTTGCCATACTTTTTTTGCCATGTACTTGTGATGTGCTAATTAATTTATCTCATAAACGAAAAACTCTTTGGTTGCATCATCTCTTATGTATTTATTAGTACAGTGCAGAGTCACATCCGATTTGGACAATTTTATTAATTTAATTGATCTAAATAAAATTAAATAGAACCGTTTCTGTCCAATGGTTTTTGTTTAGCCTGTTTGTGCTTAAGTTTCAGCACTGTTCATTTGTTAGATAACTTCTAACATATTTACTTGTATTTCCATCCTCAGGTTGTGTGCTGTGTGTCTGTGCTGCTGGACCTGACCATGGCGAAAGGAATGAAGGTGACAAATGAGAGGTGTAACGAAACACTGATCATCCCTTCAGACTTCTACAAGATTCCCACAGACGAATCAGAGGGAAATGGGAACATTCACACACGCTCTCTGTCACCCTGGACCTGGAAGTGAGTTACATTTACATAATATAGCAGACACTCTTATCCAGAGTGACTTACAGGAGCAATTAGGGTTAAGTGTCTTGCTCAAGGACAATTGACAGATTTTTCAACTAGTCGGCTCAGGGATTTGAACCAGCGACTTTTCAGTTACTGGACCAATGCTCGTAACCGCTAGGCTACCTACTGCAAATTTACATTAACACACACACTACAGTATTTGATACTGACCTTGAATTGACCTTGATCTGAGTTATGTGACTGTCTTACAATCTTAATACAAGCTCTATGTAAAGCCTGTGAATACTATCCGTAGGTTTAAATATTTGTTGTTGATTTATTTTCTTCTCTCTCTGTTTAATCTCTAGAAGCACTACAGTGGAGAACCGTATTCCTCCGACCATGTGGGAGGCCGAGTGCAGCTCTATGTACTGTGTCTACCCCACCAACAGAAGCCAGTACATGCGCTACAGGCAGAACTCTGTACCTATCTACCAGCAGGTCATGGTACTCTACACTTCAGCCACCAGGAAGTGCTACAGCGCCTCCTTCCTGTCTGTGGCCGTGGGGTGCACCTGTGCCTGGGCAAGGACTACTTGATGTAGCCTGCAGTACACTACATCTATGGCCTTACTTTGTTTGGTTATTCATTTAATTCAATCCAAATGTAATGTATTTTAATTTAAAGTAACTAGGGAGGTCCAACATTTGTTAATCCCACTAAGCAGAAGAATTGACTGTGAATAGTTGAGTAGAATTCAAGAAAAAGATCCCCATTGACATATGTTCTATTTGAGCAATAAAAACATTTTTAAAACCCAATTGTCTTAAACCTTTTGAAATATATTATTTTTTGAAGTAGAATAGAATGTCCAGTCCATTGGCTGTCACAGGCTAGAAATCGTGTGTGTGGTGTACTGATTCAAAGAAACCTTCAGATGAAATTTCGGGAATATAATTCATTATAGGGCTAATAGATTGAAGTTAGTATCATATCATCAAACTTTTGACTGGTACTGCATCACATACATACTGCATTCTTGCATCACAAGACAGTAGCTCATTGACTACTGTCGCCATTTCCGGTCACAACTTGCAGACTTGTTTACGTGTTGCTGTGCGTTTTGTGCGTTTTGTTGCCAACCTTACTTTGCTACCTGACAACTTTACGGTTTTTACTTTTTAATTACCATTCATATTTTGGGTTTTTTCCATTCAACTTTTTCACTCCGGACGCTTTATCTGGACATGGTTCGTCAGGACCTCCAACAGCCGAAGCTAAGTAGTAACATTAACATGATGCCTTCTAATTGCAGTCGCTGTATATAACAGCTGTACTGTAATATACAGGAGAACGATCGCCTTACGGCGAAGATAGCTGTGTTGCAAGCCCAGCTTCAGACGCAATCACTGTGCAAGGGTAATTTCAGTGTAGGAAAGGATGAAACAGCGTCTGTGCCACCAGTAAGTACAGATAGTAACGTTAGTATAAATCCCCTCGCACGGTCCCCGCAGCCGGACAACTTTGTCATGGTTTCTGGAGGGAAATGCTGTAGGAATGCTCAACCTGTGTCGCTCATTCAGCCGACAGAAACTTTCAACCGGTTTTCCCCATTAAGCAGTGAGTCGGAGTCTGAGGCCGAGCCTTCTCTTGTCTCAGACCCCGTAACGGGAGGAGGAGAGACGCTGAAGCTTCCCACCATTAGCTCTGACAAATTGAAAACCCTAGTCATTGGCGACTCCATTACCCGCAGTATTAGACTTAAAACGAATCATCCAGCGATCATACACTGTTTACCAGGAGGCAGGGCTACCGGCGTTAAGGCTAATCTGAAGATGGTGCTGGCAAAGATAAAACTGGCGAGTGTAGAGAGTATAGAGATATTGTTATCCACGTCGGCACCAACGATGTTAGGATGAAACAGTCAGAGGTCACCAAGCGCAACATAGCTTCAGCGTGTAAATCAGCTAGAAAGATGTGTCGGCATCGAGTAATTGTCTCTGGCCCCCTCCCAGTTAGGGGGAGTGATGAGCTCTACAGCAGTCTCACAACTCAATCTCTGGTTGAAAACTGTTTTCTGCCCCTCCCAAAAGATAGAATTTGTAGATAATTGGCCCTCTTTCTGGGACTCACCCACAAACAGGACCAAGCCTGGCCTGCTGAGGAGTGACGAACTCCATCCTAGCTGGAGGGGTGCTCTCATCTTATCTATCAACATAGACAGGGCTCTAACTCCTCTAGCTTCACAATGAAATAGGGTGCAACATTTGTCCAACATGTCTCTGGACCCACTCACTGTCACAGTCATACTCTGGACCTAGTTTAGTCCCATGGAATAAATGTTGTGGATCTTAATGTTTTTCCTCATAATCCTGGACTATCGGACCACCATTTTATTACGTTTGCAATTGCAACAAATAATCTACTCAGACCCCAACCAAGGAGCATCAAAAGTCATGCTATAAATTCACAGACAACACAAAGATTCCTTGATGCCCTTCCAGACTCCCTCTGCCTACCCAAGGACGCCAGAGGACAAAAATCAGTTAACCACCTAACTGAGGAACTCAATTTAACCTTGCGCAATACCCTAGATGCAGTTGCACCCCTAAAAACGAAAAACATTTCTCATAAGAAACTAGCTCCCTGGTATACAGAAAATACCCAAGCTCTGATGCAAGCTTCCAGAAAATTGGAACGGAAATGGCGCCACACCAAACTGGAAGTCTTCCGACTAGCTTGGAAAGACAGTACCGTGCAGTATCGAAGAGCCCTTACTGCTGCTCGATCGTCCTAATTTTCCAACTTAATTGAGGAAAATAAGAACATTCCGAAATGTATTTTTGATACTGTCGCAAAGCTAACTAAAAAGCAGCATTCCCCAAGTGAGGATGGCTTTCACTTCAGCAGTAATAAATTCATGAACTTCTTTGAGGAAAAGATCATGATTATTAGAAAGCTATCAGACTCCTCTTTAAATCTAGGTATTCCTTCAAAGCTCAGTTGTCCTGAGTCTGTACAACTCTGTCAGGGCCTAGGATCAAGAGAGACACTCAAGTGTTTTGATTAAAATAATCATGGCCTCTAAACCTTCAAGCTGCATACTGGACCCTATTCCAACTAAACTACTGAAAGAGCTGCTTCCTGTGCTTGGCCCTCCTATGTTGAACATAATAAACGGCTCTCTATGTGTACCAAACTCACTAAACTCACTAAAAGTGGCAGTAATAAAGCCTCTCTTGAAAAAGCTAAACCTTGACCCAGAAAATATAAAAAACCATCGGCCTATAGCGAATCTTCCAATCCTCTCAACATTTTTAGAAAAGGCTGTTGCGCAGCAACTCACTTCCTTCCTGAAGACAAACAATGTATACGAAATGCTTCAGTCTGGTTTTAGACCCCATCATAGCACTGAGACTGCACTTGTGAAGGTGGTAAATCACCTTTTAATGGCATCAGACAGAGGCTCTGCATCTGTCCTCGTGCTCCTAGACCTTAGTGCTGCTTTTGATACCATCGATCACCACATTCTTTTGGAGAGATTGGAAACCCAAATTGGTCTACACGGACAAGTTCTGGCCTGGTTTAGATCTTATCTGTCGGAAAGATATCAGTTTGTCTCTGTGAATGGTTTGTCCTCTGACAAATCAACCACTATTGTTTTCACTATATACACTGCTCAAAAAAATAAAGGGTTAAACAACACAATGTAACTCCAAGTCAATCACACTTCTGTGAAATCAAACTGTCCACTTAGGAAGCAACACTGATTGACAATAAATTCCACATGCTGTTGTGCAAATGGAATAGACAACAGGTGGAAATTATAGGCAATTAGCAAGACACCCCCAATAAAGGAGTGGTTCTGCAGGTGGTGACCACAGACCACTTCTCAGTTCCTATGCTTCCTGGCTGAGGTTTTGGTCACTTTTGAATGCTGGCGGTGCTTTCACTCTAGTGGTAGCATGAGACGGAGTCCACAACCCACACAAGTGGCTCAGGTAGTGCAGCTCATCCAGGATGGCACATCAATGTGAGCTGTGGCAAGAAGGTTTGCTGTGTCTGTCAGCGTAGTGTCCAGAGCATGGAGGCGCTACCAGGAGACAGGCCAGTACATCAGGAGACGTGGAGGAGGCCGTAGGAGGGCAACAACCCAGAAGTAGGACCGCTACCTCCGCCTTTGTGCAAGGAGGAGCAGGAGGAGCACTGCCAGAGCCCTGCAAAATGACCTCCAGCAGGCCACAAATGTGCATGTGTCTGTTCAAACAGTCAGAAACAGACTCCATGAGGGTGGTATGAGGGCCCGACATCCACAGGTGGGGGTTGTGTTTACAGCCCAACACCGTGCAGGACGTTTGGCATTTGCCAGAGAACACCAAGATTGGCAAATTCGCCACTGGCGCCCTGTGCTCTTCACAGATGAAAGCAGGTTCACACTGAGCACATGTGACAGACGTGACAGAGTCTGGAGACGCCGTGGAGAACGTTCTGCTGCCTGCAACATCCTCCAGCATGACCGGTTTGGCGGTGGGTCAGTCATGGTGTGGGGTGGCATTTCTTTGGGGGGCCGCACAGCCCTCCATGTGCTCGCCAGAGGTAGCCTGACTGCCATTAGGTACCGAGATGAGATCCTCAGACCCCTTGTGAGACCATATGCTGGTGCGGTTGGCCCTGGGTTCCTCCTAATGCAAGACAATGCTAGACCTCATGTGGCTGGAGTGTTTCTGCAGTTCCTGCAAGAGGAAGGCATTGATGCTATGGACTGGCCCGCCCATTCCCCAGACCTGAATCCAATTGAGCACATCTGGGACATCATGTCTCGCTCCATCCACCAACGCTACGTTGCACCACAGACTGTCCAGCAGTTGGCGGATGCTTTAGTCCAGGTCTGGGAGGAGATCCCTCAGGAGACCATCCACCACCTCATCAGGAGCAGGCCCAGGCGTTGTAGGGAGGTCATACAGGCACGTGGAGGCCACACACACTACTGAGCCTCATTTTGACTTGTTTTAAGGACATTACATCAAAGTTGGATCAGCCTGTAGTGTGGTTTTCCACTTTAATTTTGAGTGTGACTCCAAATCCAGACCTCCATGGGTTGATAAATTTGATTTCCATTGATAATTTTTGTGTGATTTTGTTGTCAGCACATTCAACTATGTAAAGAAAAAAGTATTTAATAAGAATATTTTGTTCATTCAGATCTAGGATGTGTTATTTTATTGTTCCCTTTATTTTTTTGAGCAGTGTATTTTACATCTTGGGGATGTCATTCAAAAACATAATGTTTACTGTCAGTGCTATGCGGATGACACGCAGCTGTACATTTCAATGAAACATGGTGAAGCCCCAAAATTGACCTCACTAGAAGCCTGTGTTTCAGACATAAGGAAGTGGATGGCTGCAAACTTTCTACTTTTAAACTCAGACAAAATAGAGATGCTTGTTCTAGGTCCCAAGAAACAAAGAGATCTTCTGTTGAATCTGACAATTAATCTTAATGGTTGTACAGTCGTCTCAAATAAAACTGTGAAGGACCTCGGCGTTACTCTGGACCCTGATCTCTCTTTTGACGAACATATCAAGACTGTTTCAAGGACAGCTTTTTTTACATCTACGTAACATTGCAAAAATCAGAAACTTTCTGTTCAAAAATGATGCAGAAAAATTAATCCATGCTTTTGTTACTGCTAGGTTAGACTACTGCAATGTTCTACTTTCCGGCTACCTGGATAAAGCACTAAATACACTTTTCTGTTAGTGCTAAATACGGCTGCTAGAATCCTGACTAGAACCAAAGAATTTGATCATATTACTCCAGTGCTAGTTTCCCTACACTGGCTTCTGTCAAGGCTAGGGCTGATTTCAAGGTTTTACTGCTAACCTACAAAGCATTACATGGGCTTGCTCCTACCTATCTCTCTGATTTGGTCCTGCCATACATACCTACACATACGCTACAGTCACAAGACGCAGGCCTCCTAATTGTCCCTAGAATTTCCAAGCAAACAGCTGGAGGCAGGGCTTTCTCCTATAGAGCTCCATTTTTATGGAATGGTCTGCCTACCCATGTGAGAGACGCAAACTCGGTCTCAACCTTTAAGTCTTTACTGAAGACTCATCTCTTCAGTGGGTCATATGATTGAGTGTAGTCTGGCCCAGGAGTGTGAAGGTGAACGCAAAGGCTCTGGAGCAACAAACCGCCCTTGCTGTCTCTGCCTGGCCGGTTCCCCTCTTTCTTTTATTACAGGGGCTGAGTCACTGGCTTACTGGTGCTCTTTCATGCCGTCCCTAGGAGGGGTGCGTCACTTGAGTGGGTTGAGTCACTGATGTGATCTTCCTGTCTGGGTTTGCGCCCCCCACTTGGGTTGTGCCGTGGCAGAGATCTTTGTGGGCTATACTCGGCCTTGTCTCAGGATGGTAAGTTGGTGGTTGAAGATAACCTTCTAGTGGTGTGGGGGCTGTGCTTTGGCAAAGTGGGTGGGGTTATATCCTTCCTTTTTGGCCCTGTCCGGATGGGGCCTCAGTGTCTCCTGACCCCTCCTGTCTAAGCCTCCAGTATTTATGCTGCAGTAGTTTATGTGTCCTCCAATTTACTCAAATGATGTCAATTAGTCTATCAGACGCTTCTAAAGCCATGACATCATCTGGAATTTTCCAAGCTGTTTAAATTTACAGTTAACTTAGTGTAGACTTCTGACCCACTGGAATTGTGAGACTGTGAATTATAAGTGAAATAATCTGTCTGGAAACAATTGATGGAATAATTAATTGTGTCATGCCCAAAGTAGATGTCCTAAATTACTTGACAAAAATATAGTTTGTTAACAATACATTTGTGGAGTGGTTGAAAAATGAGTTTTAATGACTCCAACCTAAGTGTATGTAAACTTCTGACTTCAAATGTATAAGTGACTAATGCTGATATTTGTACTAGGTCTTGAACGTGATTTGTGCCACAAATGCAAAACAAATTACCATATCGAAACAGTGCAGGGAAACTAAACCTAAGTATGAATTGCTGTGATACTCTGTCTATTGACACTTACAGGGTAAGGAAACCCATATGTAATTTTGTAATTTGGGTGAACTTTAACACCTTTTTGCGTGGTGTTTCCACACCGAAGGCGCCTGGAAGTAGATTTAGTGATAAGGCAAACTATTTCAGATCTGCAGAATCCCCCTTTGTTTCAAATGGTCTACAAACAGGTCAGGTCAGAGATATCATCTCATTTTTGATCCGTTTTCCATATTACGTGCAGATTTTCCACTCAAGGCATTCAGATAAATACTTCACACCCGGAGAAAGAAGTTCGACATAAAAACGTGACGGATAGACAGACAGAGATCAGAGATGGAGCTCAAAAGCAACGTGTCGAAGTACCTGGTGAGTATGACAGTCAGCGTGTGATAGAGCTACTACTAATGTTTTTTTGTTATACTGAAAATTGTATGTAACAATTGATTACATTTGTCAGAAACTCTTATCGAGAGCATTTAAGGTTCATTCAAAGGCACGTCCAAAGATGTTTCACCTACTCGGCTCAATGATTCAAAATGGCAACCTTTCGGTTATTGGCCCAACACTAACCACTAGGCTACTAGCTGCCTAATAAGGATGACCAGACATGTACTTATTTGCCATACTTTTTTTGCCATGTACTTGTGATGTGCTAATTAATTTATCTCATAAACGAAAAACTCTTTGGTTGCATCATCTCTTATGTATTTATTAGTACAGTGCAGAGTCACATCCGATTTGGACAATTTTATTAATTTAATTGATCTAAATAAAATTAAATAGAACCGTTTCTGTCCAATGGTTTTTGTTTAGCCTGTTTGTGCTTAAGTTTCAGCACTGTTCATTTGTTAGATAACTTCTAACATATTTACTTGTATTTCCATCCTCAGGTTGTGTGCTGTGTGTCTGTGCTGCTGGACCTGACCATGGCGAAAGGAATGAAGGTGACAAATGAGAGGTGTAACGAAACACTGATCATCCCTTCAGACTTCTACAAGATTCCCACAGACGAATCAGAGGGAAATGGGAACATTCACACACGCTCTCTGTCACCCTGGACCTGGAAGTGAGTTACATTTACATAATATAGCAGACACTCTTATCCAGAGTGACTTACAGGAGCAATTAGGGTTAAGTGTCTTGCTCAAGGACAATTGACAGATTTTTCAACTAGTCGGCTCAGGGATTTGAACCAGCGACTTTTCAGTTACTGGACCAATGCTCGTAACCGCTAGGCTACCTACTGCAAATTTACATTAACACACACACTACAGTATTTGATACTGACCTTGAATTGACCTTGATCTGAGTTATGTGACTGTCTTACAATCTTAATACAAGCTCTATGTAAAGCCTGTGAATACTATCCGTAGGTTTAAATATTTGTTGTTGATTTATTTTCTTCTCTCTCTGTTTAATCTCTAGAAGCACTACAGTGGAGAACCGTATTCCTCCGACCATGTGGGAGGCCGAGTGCAGCTCTATGTACTGTGTCTACCCCACCAACAGAAGCCAGTACATGCGCTACAGGCAGAACTCTGTACCTATCTACCAGCAGGTCATGGTACTCTACACTTCAGCCACCAGGAAGTGCTACAGCGCCTCCTTCCTGTCTGTGGCCGTGGGGTGCACCTGTGCCTGGGCAAGGACTACTTGATGTAGCCTGCAGTACACTACATCTATGGCCTTACTTTGTTTGGTTATTCATTTAATTCAATCCAAATGTAATGTATTTTAATTTAAAGTAACTAGGGAGGTCCAACATTTGTTAATCCCACTAAGCAGAAGAATTGACTGTGAATAGTTGAGTAGAATTCAAGAAAAAGATCCCCATTGACATATGTTCTATTTGAGCAATAAAAACATTTTTAAAACCCAATTGTCTTAAACCTTTTGAAATATATTATTTTTTGAAGTAGAATAGAATGTCCAGTCCATTGGCTGTCACAGGCTAGAAATCGTGTGTGTGGTGTACTGATTCAAAGAAACCTTCAGATGAAATTTCGGGAATATAATTCATTATAGGGCTAATAGATTGAAGTTAGTATCATATCATCAAACTTTTGACTGGTACTGCATCACATACATACTGCATTCTTGCATCACAAGACAGTAGCTCATTGACTACTGTCGCCATTTCCGGTCACAACTTGCAGACTTGTTTACGTGTTGCTGTGCGTTTTGTGCGTTTTGTTGCCAACCTTACTTTGCTACCTGACAACTTTACGGTTTTTACTTTTTAATTACCATTCATATTTTGGGTTTTTTCCATTCAACTTTTTCACTCCGGACGCTTTATCTGGACATGGTTCGTCAGGACCTCCAACAGCCGAAGCTAAGTAGTAACATTAACATGATGCCTTCTAATTGCAGTCGCTGTATATAACAGCTGTACTGTAATATACAGGAGAACGATCGCCTTACGGCGAAGATAGCTGTGTTGCAAGCCCAGCTTCAGACGCAATCACTGTGCAAGGGTAATTTCAGTGTAGGAAAGGATGAAACAGCGTCTGTGCCACCAGTAAGTACAGATAGTAACGTTAGTATAAATCCCCTCGCACGGTCCCCGCAGCCGGACAACTTTGTCATGGTTTCTGGAGGGAAATGCTGTAGGAATGCTCAACCTGTGTCGCTCATTCAGCCGACAGAAACTTTCAACCGGTTTTCCCCATTAAGCAGTGAGTCGGAGTCTGAGGCCGAGCCTTCTCTTGTCTCAGACCCCGTAACGGGAGGAGGAGAGACGCTGAAGCTTCCCACCATTAGCTCTGACAAATTGAAAACCCTAGTCATTGGCGACTCCATTACCCGCAGTATTAGACTTAAAACGAATCATCCAGCGATCATACACTGTTTACCAGGAGGCAGGGCTACCGGCGTTAAGGCTAATCTGAAGATGGTGCTGGCAAAGATAAAACTGGCGAGTGTAGAGAGTATAGAGATATTGTTATCCACGTCGGCACCAACGATGTTAGGATGAAACAGTCAGAGGTCACCAAGCGCAACATAGCTTCAGCGTGTAAATCAGCTAGAAAGATGTGTCGGCATCGAGTAATTGTCTCTGGCCCCCTCCCAGTTAGGGGGAGTGATGAGCTCTACAGCAGTCTCACAACTCAATCTCTGGTTGAAAACTGTTTTCTGCCCCTCCCAAAAGATAGAATTTGTAGATAATTGGCCCTCTTTCTGGGACTCACCCACAAACAGGACCAAGCCTGGCCTGCTGAGGAGTGACGAACTCCATCCTAGCTGGAGGGGTGCTCTCATCTTATCTATCAACATAGACAGGGCTCTAACTCCTCTAGCTTCACAATGAAATAGGGTGCAACATTTGTCCAACATGTCTCTGGACCCACTCACTGTCACAGTCATACTCTGGACCTAGTTTAGTCCCATGGAATAAATGTTGTGGATCTTAATGTTTTTCCTCATAATCCTGGACTATCGGACCACCATTTTATTACGTTTGCAATTGCAACAAATAATCTACTCAGACCCCAACCAAGGAGCATCAAAAGTCATGCTATAAATTCACAGACAACACAAAGATTCCTTGATGCCCTTCCAGACTCCCTCTGCCTACCCAAGGACGCCAGAGGACAAAAATCAGTTAACCACCTAACTGAGGAACTCAATTTAACCTTGCGCAATACCCTAGATGCAGTTGCACCCCTAAAAACGAAAAACATTTCTCATAAGAAACTAGCTCCCTGGTATACAGAAAATACCCAAGCTCTGATGCAAGCTTCCAGAAAATTGGAACGGAAATGGCGCCACACCAAACTGGAAGTCTTCCGACTAGCTTGGAAAGACAGTACCGTGCAGTATCGAAGAGCCCTTACTGCTGCTCGATCGTCCTAATTTTCCAACTTAATTGAGGAAAATAAGAACATTCCGAAATGTATTTTTGATACTGTCGCAAAGCTAACTAAAAAGCAGCATTCCCCAAGTGAGGATGGCTTTCACTTCAGCAGTAATAAATTCATGAACTTCTTTGAGGAAAAGATCATGATTATTAGAAAGCTATCAGACTCCTCTTTAAATCTAGGTATTCCTTCAAAGCTCAGTTGTCCTGAGTCTGTACAACTCTGTCAGGGCCTAGGATCAAGAGAGACACTCAAGTGTTTTGATTAAAATAATCATGGCCTCTAAACCTTCAAGCTGCATACTGGACCCTATTCCAACTAAACTACTGAAAGAGCTGCTTCCTGTGCTTGGCCCTCCTATGTTGAACATAATAAACGGCTCTCTATGTGTACCAAACTCACTAAACTCACTAAAAGTGGCAGTAATAAAGCCTCTCTTGAAAAAGCTAAACCTTGACCCAGAAAATATAAAAAACCATCGGCCTATAGCGAATCTTCCAATCCTCTCAACATTTTTAGAAAAGGCTGTTGCGCAGCAACTCACTTCCTTCCTGAAGACAAACAATGTATACGAAATGCTTCAGTCTGGTTTTAGACCCCATCATAGCACTGAGACTGCACTTGTGAAGGTGGTAAATCACCTTTTAATGGCATCAGACAGAGGCTCTGCATCTGTCCTCGTGCTCCTAGACCTTAGTGCTGCTTTTGATACCATCGATCACCACATTCTTTTGGAGAGATTGGAAACCCAAATTGGTCTACACGGACAAGTTCTGGCCTGGTTTAGATCTTATCTGTCGGAAAGATATCAGTTTGTCTCTGTGAATGGTTTGTCCTCTGACAAATCAACCACTATTGTTTTCACTATATACACTGCTCAAAAAAATAAAGGGTTAAACAACACAATGTAACTCCAAGTCAATCACACTTCTGTGAAATCAAACTGTCCACTTAGGAAGCAACACTGATTGACAATAAATTCCACATGCTGTTGTGCAAATGGAATAGACAACAGGTGGAAATTATAGGCAATTAGCAAGACACCCCCAATAAAGGAGTGGTTCTGCAGGTGGTGACCACAGACCACTTCTCAGTTCCTATGCTTCCTGGCTGAGGTTTTGGTCACTTTTGAATGCTGGCGGTGCTTTCACTCTAGTGGTAGCATGAGACGGAGTCCACAACCCACACAAGTGGCTCAGGTAGTGCAGCTCATCCAGGATGGCACATCAATGTGAGCTGTGGCAAGAAGGTTTGCTGTGTCTGTCAGCGTAGTGTCCAGAGCATGGAGGCGCTACCAGGAGACAGGCCAGTACATCAGGAGACGTGGAGGAGGCCGTAGGAGGGCAACAACCCAGAAGTAGGACCGCTACCTCCGCCTTTGTGCAAGGAGGAGCAGGAGGAGCACTGCCAGAGCCCTGCAAAATGACCTCCAGCAGGCCACAAATGTGCATGTGTCTGTTCAAACAGTCAGAAACAGACTCCATGAGGGTGGTATGAGGGCCCGACATCCACAGGTGGGGGTTGTGTTTACAGCCCAACACCGTGCAGGACGTTTGGCATTTGCCAGAGAACACCAAGATTGGCAAATTCGCCACTGGCGCCCTGTGCTCTTCACAGATGAAAGCAGGTTCACACTGAGCACATGTGACAGACGTGACAGAGTCTGGAGACGCCGTGGAGAACGTTCTGCTGCCTGCAACATCCTCCAGCATGACCGGTTTGGCGGTGGGTCAGTCATGGTGTGGGGTGGCATTTCTTTGGGGGGCCGCACAGCCCTCCATGTGCTCGCCAGAGGTAGCCTGACTGCCATTAGGTACCGAGATGAGATCCTCAGACCCCTTGTGAGACCATATGCTGGTGCGGTTGGCCCTGGGTTCCTCCTAATGCAAGACAATGCTAGACCTCATGTGGCTGGAGTGTTTCTGCAGTTCCTGCAAGAGGAAGGCATTGATGCTATGGACTGGCCCGCCCATTCCCCAGACCTGAATCCAATTGAGCACATCTGGGACATCATGTCTCGCTCCATCCACCAACGCTACGTTGCACCACAGACTGTCCAGCAGTTGGCGGATGCTTTAGTCCAGGTCTGGGAGGAGATCCCTCAGGAGACCATCCACCACCTCATCAGGAGCAGGCCCAGGCGTTGTAGGGAGGTCATACAGGCACGTGGAGGCCACACACACTACTGAGCCTCATTTTGACTTGTTTTAAGGACATTACATCAAAGTTGGATCAGCCTGTAGTGTGGTTTTCCACTTTAATTTTGAGTGTGACTCCAAATCCAGACCTCCATGGGTTGATAAATTTGATTTCCATTGATAATTTTTGTGTGATTTTGTTGTCAGCACATTCAACTATGTAAAGAAAAAAGTATTTAATAAGAATATTTTGTTCATTCAGATCTAGGATGTGTTATTTTATTGTTCCCTTTATTTTTTTGAGCAGTGTATTTTACATCTTGGGGATGTCATTCAAAAACATAATGTTTACTGTCAGTGCTATGCGGATGACACGCAGCTGTACATTTCAATGAAACATGGTGAAGCCCCAAAATTGACCTCACTAGAAGCCTGTGTTTCAGACATAAGGAAGTGGATGGCTGCAAACTTTCTACTTTTAAACTCAGACAAAATAGAGATGCTTGTTCTAGGTCCCAAGAAACAAAGAGATCTTCTGTTGAATCTGACAATTAATCTTAATGGTTGTACAGTCGTCTCAAATAAAACTGTGAAGGACCTCGGCGTTACTCTGGACCCTGATCTCTCTTTTGACGAACATATCAAGACTGTTTCAAGGACAGCTTTTTTTACATCTACGTAACATTGCAAAAATCAGAAACTTTCTGTTCAAAAATGATGCAGAAAAATTAATCCATGCTTTTGTTACTGCTAGGTTAGACTACTGCAATGTTCTACTTTCCGGCTACCTGGATAAAGCACTAAATACACTTTTCTGTTAGTGCTAAATACGGCTGCTAGAATCCTGACTAGAACCAAAGAATTTGATCATATTACTCCAGTGCTAGTTTCCCTACACTGGCTTCTGTCAAGGCTAGGGCTGATTTCAAGGTTTTACTGCTAACCTACAAAGCATTACATGGGCTTGCTCCTACCTATCTCTCTGATTTGGTCCTGCCATACATACCTACACATACGCTACAGTCACAAGACGCAGGCCTCCTAATTGTCCCTAGAATTTCCAAGCAAACAGCTGGAGGCAGGGCTTTCTCCTATAGAGCTCCATTTTTATGGAATGGTCTGCCTACCCATGTGAGAGACGCAAACTCGGTCTCAACCTTTAAGTCTTTACTGAAGACTCATCTCTTCAGTGGGTCATATGATTGAGTGTAGTCTGGCCCAGGAGTGTGAAGGTGAACGCAAAGGCTCTGGAGCAACAAACCGCCCTTGCTGTCTCTGCCTGGCCGGTTCCCCTCTTTCTTTTATTACAGGGGCTGAGTCACTGGCTTACTGGTGCTCTTTCATGCCGTCCCTAGGAGGGGTGCGTCACTTGAGTGGGTTGAGTCACTGATGTGATCTTCCTGTCTGGGTTTGCGCCCCCCACTTGGGTTGTGCCGTGGCGGAGATCTTTGTGGGCTATACTCGGCCTTGTCTCAGGATGGTAAGTTGGTGGTTGAAGATAACCCTCTAGTGGTGTGGGGGCTGTGCTTTGGCAAAGTGGGTGGGGTTATATCCTTCCTTTTTGGCCCTGTCCGGGGGTATCATCGGATGGGGCCTCAGTGTCTCCTGACCCCTCCTGTCTCAGCCTCCAGTATTTATGCTGCAGTAGTTTATGGGTCCTCCAATTTACTCAAATGATGTCAATTAGCCTATCAGATGCTTCTAAAGCCATGACATCATTTTCTGGAATTTTCCAAGCTGTTTAAATTTACAGTTAACTTAGTGTAGACTTCTGACCCACTGGAATTGTGAGACTGTGAATTATAAGTGAAATAATCTGTCTGGAAACAATTGATGGAATAATTACTTGTGTCATGCCCAAAGTAGATGTCCTAAATTACTTGCCAAAACTATAGTTTGTTAACAATACATTTGTGGAGTGGTTGAAAAATGAGTTTTAATGACTCCAACCTAAGTGTATGTAAACTTCTGACTTCAAATGTATAAGTGACTAATGCTGATATTTGTACTAGGTCTTGAACGTGATTTGTGCCACAAATGCAAAACAAATTACCATATTGAAACAGTACAGGGAAACTAAACCTAAGTATGAATTGCTGTCATACTCTGTCTATTGACTGCTTACAGGGTAAGGAAACCCATATGTAATTTTGTAATTTGGGTGAACTTTAACACCTTTTTGCGTGGTGTTTCCACACCGAAGGCGCCTGGAAGTAGATTTAGTGATAAGGCAAACTATTTCAGATCTGCAGAATCCCCCTTTGTTTCAAATGGTCTACAAACAGGTCAGGTCAGAGATATTATCTCATTTTTGATCAGTTTTCCATATTACGTGCAGATTTTCCACTCAAGGCATTCAGATAAATACTTCACACCCGGAGAAAGAAGTTCGACATAAAAACGTGACGGATAGACAGACAGAGATCAGAGATGGAGCTCAAAAGCAACGTGTCGAAGTACCTGGTGAGTATGACAGTCAGCGTGTGATAGAGCTACTACTAATGTTTTTTTGTTATACTGAAAATTGTATGTAACAATTGATTACATTTGTCAGAAACTCTTATCGAGAGCATTTAAGGTTCATTCAAAGGCACGTCCAAAGATGTTTCACCTACTCGGCTCAATGATTCAAAATGGCAACCTTTCGGTTATTGGCCCAACACTAACCACTAGGCTACTAGCTGCCTAATAAGGATGACCAGACATGTACTTATTTGCCATACTTTTTTTGCCATGTACTTGTGATGTGCTAATTCATTTATCTCATAAACGAAAAACTCTTTGGTTGCATCATCTCTTATGTATTTATTAGTACAGTGCAGAGTCACATCCGATTTGGACAATTTTATTAATTTAATTGATCTAAATAAAATTAAATAGAACCGTTTCTGTCCAATGGTTTTTGTTTAGCCTGTTTGTGCTTAAGTTTCAGCACTGTTCATTTGTTAGATAACTTCTAACATATTTACTTGTATTTCCATCCTCAGGTTGTGTGCTGTGTGTCTGTGCTGCTGGACCTGACCATGGCGAAAGGAATGAAGGTGACAAATGAGAGGTGTAACGAAACACTGATCATCCCTTCAGACTTCTACAAGATTCCCACAGACGAATCAGAGGGAAATGGGAACATTCACACACGCTCTCTGTCACCCTGGACCTGGAAGTGAGTTACATTTACATAATATAGCAGACACTCTTATCCAGAGTGACTTACAGGAGCAATTAGGGTTAAGTGTCTTGCTCAAGGACAATTGACAGATTTTTCAACTAGTCGGCTCAGGGATTTGAACCAGCGACTTTTCAGTTACTGGACCAATGCTCGTAACCGCTAGGCTACCTACTGCAAATTTACATTAACACACACACTACAGTATTTGATACTGACCTTGAATTGACCTTGATCTGAGTTATGTGACTGTCTTACAATCTTAATACAAGCTCTATGTAAAGCCTGTGAATACTATCCGTAGGTTTAAATATTTGTTGTTGATTTATTTTCTTCTCTCTCTGTTTAATCTCTAGAAGCACTACAGTGGAGAACCGTATTCCTCCGACCATGTGGGAGGCCGAGTGCAGCTCTATGTACTGTGTCTACCCCACCAACAGAAGCCAGTACATGCGCTACAGGCAGAACTCTGTACCTATCTACCAGCAGGTCATGGTACTCTACACTTCAGCCACCAGGAAGTGCTACAGCGCCTCCTTCCTGTCTGTGGCCGTGGGGTGCACCTGTGCCTGGGCAAGGACTACTTGATGTAGCCTGCAGTACACTACATCTATGGCCTTACTTTGTTTGGTTATTCATTTAATTCAATCCAAATGTAATGTATTTTAATTTAAAGTAACTAGGGAGGTCCAACATTTGTTAATCCCACTAAGCAGAAGAATTGACTGTGAATAGTTGAGTAGAATTCAAGAAAAAGATCCCCATTGACATATGTTCTATTTGAGCAATAAAAACATTTTTAAAACCCATTTGTCTTAAACCTTTTGAAATATATTATTTTTTGAAGTAGAATAGAATGTCCAGTCCATTCATCAGAATTGAAAAATCAGCAGTAGAAGTTACTAGGGAAATCTCACTACAATTTAAAGAATGTCTCATGACTGATTATCCTCGTGGTCTGCAGTTTGTGTTTGGGAGGAAAATAAGCATAATTGGAAACAAATTCTTACATTCATTAAGAAAAGGAGACTCATTGTTTTATTAAGCTGACTAAGAGCTATGAGGTAGAACATACCGTCTGTTACCCGTGTGTGTGTGTGTGTGTGTGTGTGTGTGTGTGTGTGTGTGTGTGTGTGTGAGAGAGAGAGAGAGAGAGAGAGAGAGATGGCCAAGCAAAATAGATCCCTATAATGAGGGACTGATGTCTGGGATCGGTGGGAGTGAAATGTTGATACACATAAAGTTGCAGTCAGTAGTCAGAGGTGGGAGAGTCCAGAAAGGGAGAGTTTCAGGTTAGTTCCTTTGTCCTTCTCTCACCTCTGTGGAACAGCAGCCTATACTTGTTATATATGTGTTAAAAGGGGGAATTCAAAGTTCTGTTTTATTAGGTTTGTTTCTCCTACATCCACTTTTAACATGTTTCTTCAGGGCTTTCTGGTTTAGTTTATAGTAGACATCTACAAGTATGTCTTCTGCTAACTGTTATTCACAAGGTTGAGTTCCTGGTTTGGTCACTGTGAGCATATGTAACCAGATTAGTCAGCAGCATGTTGATGTTGATATTGATTTGAAAGAGGAGCATTATATGGCAGAGGATACACCAGAGGCATGAGAAGTCTAGTAAAATGTTTGTCCAATGACAGTTATGTCTGTAAATGTACAATCATGTACACCTCTTATTGTGTTATCCTATTTTTTGGGCAAAGCATGCATCTCATCAAATTCGACCAAACTCAGTATGACAACACAGTTACCAACCTGCTGTCCTTCCCTCTACAGACAGACCCCCTCACCTCACCTCAAACCTCCTCACAGGTGCCCCATTCTCCTTACCCCCTCATTCCCTCTGCCCCCAATTCCACCATGCCCAGTATATCTGTCTCCCTCTCCCTAAAACCCATGAGTTCCCTCTCCTCCTTCCTCTCCTCTCTGTCTTCTCTTCCCCACACCGTCAGAGACACTGAGGTCCCCCTTCTCTTCCGTGAGCCCTACATCCTGTCTGGCTACCGGCCCGTGGGCCATTCCTGGAGCTTCTACTTCCTCAGCCTCTTCCAGATACACAATGAGACAATCAACGTGTGGAGCCACTTGCTGGCCGGAGTCTGCGTTGCCCTGAGGTTCTCTGTGTTTGCTGTGATGTGTGGAGGGGTACTTCAATACTTTTTTGTGTAATTCAGTGTGTGTTAGGGTTAGATTTAGATGAATTTTGTATGTATGCATTTGTATGTGCGTATTTGTGTCCAAAATAATGCAACACAATTACTGCAGATTTAAACCTTTTATTTAAACCTCATCACCCTTCCTAAGGGTCTCGTGGGCCTGACCCTGAATGGACCAGACGGGCTGGGTCTTTACCTGGACCTGGCCTGTCTACCACTGGTCTACTACGTCCTGTCTCTTCTGACCTACTTGTGCTGCAGCGCTACAGCCCACCTGCTCCAGTCCCACTCCGAGCTGGCCCACTATGCCCTATTCTTCCTGGACTATGTGGGAGTGGCTGTGTACCAGTATGGCTGTGCCCTGGCTCTATACTTCTACAGCTCTGATCCCGCATGGAGACGCAGTCGAGTAGGAGAGGTGGGGAATGAGTGAATGAGGGAGTCAATGAGTGAATGAGTGAATGAATGAGTGGACAAAGGAACAAAGTTACGAACAAACCTCTCCTCTGTTAGGTGTTCCTCCCTGCAGCAGCTCTCCTGGCTTGGTTGTCCTGTGCCTGCTGCTGCTTTGCCAAACTCAGTTACCGCCACCCATACCCACTCCATCGTAAGCTGTGCCAGGTCGTGCCAACCGGTCTGGCGTACCTGCTAGACAGCAGTCCTGTGGCACATAGACTGGTCAGCAGGACCTGGGGAGACGACCCTGCTATGACCCTACACGCAATACAGGTGAGCGAGAGGGAGAGAGAGAGGGGGAATGATGGAGAAAGAGATAGAGAAGATTGAGGTTGGGGAGAGGTTTCTGCACAATCTGACACTCTGATGTCACACACAGGTGTTGCTGTTCCTCCTGGCAGCGTTCTTCTTCTCCTGTCCCATGCCTGAGCGTTTCTTTCCTGGGCACTGTGACATCATCGGCCACGGGCACCAGCTCTTCCACTTCCTCCTCTCCCTCTGCACGCTGACCCAACAGGAAGCTGTGTTTGAGGACTTCCTGTCCCGGCGGGCGTCCCTGACGAGGGAGTATGGGGAGTGCCGCCTACTGGTGGCAGCCGTGTCATTTCCTGCCCTGGTGTTCTGTAGCGTGCTGACAGCTGTGGTCATGAGGAGATTGGTGGAGAGGAGGCTGAGGAAGGAGGACAGTTGGGGGGAGGAGGTAGAGAGAGGATAGAGAGTGGGAGAAAGAGAGATCTGGTGTAAGGTAGAACGAAGGGGAAGAGAGGGTAAAAGGGGAAGGAGAGAGAGATTTGGGGATTGTAAAGATTAATTCTTATACATTATAAGGCCTTCATACGATGACTTGATATCTAGCTTTTATGGTCACTTATTTGTTTTGAACATAATTCACTGGTGATCATAGGCTTATGTACGTTGTTGTCTCATTTGTAGTGTGCATCTTTGGCCATAGGGAGGCAGTGTCTACTGTCATTACTATCTACTGCAGGGAGAGTTGTGATTTGTGAAGCAAAGATGAATACTTTTACTCCAAGCACATTCATGCTGTGATTATGTTCCTATTGAGAAGCATTTCACAATTTCACGCTGTTTAGGCTCACTCTGTTTAGGCTCACTCTGTTTAGGCTCACTCTGTTTAGGCTCACTCTGTTTAGGCTCACTCTGTTTAGGCTCACTCTGTTTAGGCTCACTCTGTTTAGGCTCACTCTGTTTAGGCTCACTCTGTTTAGGTTCACTCTGTTTAGGTTCACTCTGTTTAGGTTCACTCTGTTTAGGTTCACTCTGTTTAGGTTCACTCTGTTTAGGTTCACTCTGTTTAGGTTCACTCTGTTTAGGTTCACTCTGTTTAGGTTCACTCTGTTTAGGCTCACTCTGTTTAGGCTCACTCTGTTTAGGCTCACTCTGTTTAGGCTCACTCTGTTTAGGCTCACTCTGTTTAGGCTCACTCTGTTTAGGCACACGTTGTTTAGCTTCACACTGTTTAGGTTCACTCTATTTAGGTTCACGTTGTTTAGGTTCACGTTGTTTAGGTTCACGCTGTTTAGGTTCACGCTGTTTAGGTTCACGCTGTTTAGGTTCACGCTGTTTAGGTTCACGCTGTTTAGGTTCACGCTGTTTAGGTTCACGCTGTTTAGGTTCACGCTGTTTAGGTTCACGCTGTTTAGGTTCACGCTGTTTAGGTTCACGCTGTTTAGGTTCACGTTGTTTAGGTTCACACTGTTTAGGTTCACACTGTTTAGGTTCACACTGTTTAGGTTCACACTGTTTAGGTTCACACTGTTTAGGTTCACTCTGTTTCAAACATAATTTTTCAAACAATAAACTAAACTTTCTGACACATGCATCTTTCAACAATGTGATCCTACTCACACTAATACAGACACATATACAGGTTTAGTGAGCCATGGCCACTGCGAACACAAAGGACATTCATGCATGGGTGCATGAGTGACTGTGTGTCGGTGAAGATAAGGCTATTTTTAGGTTAGACCCTGTTGCTACAGTATGTCTCAATCAGCACCCTTGGGTGATGTCATGCTATAACTCCTCTACAACATTCTCAATCCGCCTCAAACCCAGCCCTGTAATCAACAAATAAATCCGATCAAATCAAATTGTATTAGTCGCGTACACATATTTAACATATAATGTGTGTGTAGTGAAATGCTTGTGTTCCTAGCTCAGTGCAGTAGTATCTAACAATACACAACAATAGACACAAATCTAATATATATATATATATATATATATACACACACACACACACACACACACACACACACACACACACACACTCCGGACCTCGAGATTGCTCATCCTAATTTTTCTATATTTCTTAATTCCATTCATTAACTTTTTTAAAAATTGATTTGTGTCTATTGTTGTTTATTGTATATCTGTAGAATATGTAGGACAGAATAGTATATGTACAGCAATAGTTTAATAGGATGGCCTTGACTAGAATACAGTATATACATATGAAGTGGGTAAAACATTATGTAAACATTATTAAAGTGACCAGTGTTCCATTATTAAAGTGACCAGCGTTCCATTATTAAAGTGACCCGTGTTCCATTATTAAAGTGACCCGTGTTCCATTATTAAAGTGACCCGTGTTCCATTATTAAAGTGACCCGTGTTCCATTATTAAAGTGACCAGTGTTCCATTATTAAAGTGACCAGTGTTCCATTATTAAAGTGACCCGTGTTCCATTATTAAAGTGACCAGTGTTCCATTATTAAAGTGACCAGTGTTCCATTATTAAAGTGACCAGCGTTCCATTATTAAAGTGACCAGCGTTCCATTATTAAAGTGACCAGCGTTCCATTATTAAAGTGACCAGTGTTCCATTATTAAAGTGACCAGTGTTCCATTATTAAAGTGACCAGTGTTCCATTATTAAAGTGACCAGTGTTCCATTATTAAAGTGACCAGTGTTCCATTATTAAAGTGACCAGTGTTCCATTATTAAAGTGACCAGTGTTCCATTATTAAAGTGACCAGCGTTCCATTATTAAAGTGGCCCGTGTTCCATTATTAAAGTGACCAGTGTTCCATTATTAAAGTGACCAGTGTTCCATTATTAAAGTGACCAGTGTTCCATTATTAAAGTGACCAGTGTTCCATTATTAAAGTGACCAGCGTTCCATTATTAAAGTGGCCCGTGTTCCATTATTAAAGTGACCAGCGTTCCATTATTAAAGTGACCAGCGTTCCATTATTAAAGTGACCAGTGTTCCATTATTAAAGTGACCAGTGTTCCATTATTAAAGTGACCAGCGTTCCATTATTAAAGTGACCAGCGTTCCATTATTAAAGTGACCAGTGTTCCATTATTAAAGTGACCAATGTTCCATTATTAAAGTGACCAGCGTTCCATTATTAAAGTGGCCCGTGTTCCATTATTAAAGTGACCAGCGTTCCATTATTAAAGTGACCAGCGTTCCATTATTAAAGTGACCCGTGTTCCATTATTAAAGTGACCAGCATTCCATTATTAAAGTGGCCCGTGTTAGATGTTTCTGTACATAGGAAGCAGCCTCTAAGGAGCAGAGTTGAGTAACCGGGCTGTAAACGGCTAGTGACAGCGACTAAAGTTCAGGACAGGGTATTGGGCGGAAGCCGGCTAGTGGTAACTATTTAACAATCTGATGGCCTTGAGATAGAAGCTGTTTTTCAGTCTCTCAGTCCAGCTTTGATGCACCTGTACTGACCTCGCCTTCTGGATGGTAGTAGGGTGAACAGGCCGTGGCTTGAGTGGCTGAGGTCCTTGATTATCTTTTTGGCTCACATAATGACACTGAACCACTCACATAATGACACTAGAATTTTACTGCTTTTAAACTAGTACTTACTTTTCACTGCTGTAAGTACAGTGCAATAATACTTAAAGAGCTTGTTGCACTGTATTCAGAGTAATAATTACCCAGTACTAAGGACACACTAATGTAAGGGTTGAATGTAAAGTGTTACCTAAAATTACAATATCTGTGCAGGTCTTTATAAATAAAACATACACTTAACCTAATAACTTGAGCTGTGATAGTTGTGATTCTGAAAGCTAGGCAGACATGTTGACACTTATCAGGGTGGGAGAGCGAGATTAAGCATGTCAGAATATGACAACCCAGCAAACCAAAGTTGGTTCTGTTCCCAGAAAGTTCCAAGAACATTTGTTAGGTTGCGGAAAATGTTCTCATAACACAAAAACTGTCCAGTCGTGCGGATGATTTGTCAAGAGATTATTGAATGTTTGTATTAAACATTAACCTGATGTTGCAAGAATGTTCCCAGATCACATTTAGCCTGTTCTTTAAAGTTTCCCAGAATGTTTCAATAGGTTGTGGGAACAGTCTGGTGGGAACATTGTGGGGTTATCACAAAAACTATGTGAACAAAACACAAAAACAGTCCAGTTGTGCAGATGATTACACAATGCTTCTTTTAGGGGCAAAAACATTCACCTGACGTTACAACAATGTTCCCAGAACATTTTATGTTATTTTAAAGTTCCTATACATTTCTTTAGGTTGTGGGAACATTGTGGAGTTCCCAAAATAAGTTCCCAAAACACTAAAACTGTCCAGTTATGCTGACATTCAGATAATGTTTGCATCAGGGTGAACAACACACTCCATTGATGTTGTAAGAATGTTGACAGAAGAGCCATTCTGAGTTCTTTAAAGGATCCCAGAATATTTAATTAGGTTGTGGGAACACTGTGGGTACATTACAAGAGATATGTTCCCAAAACACAAAATCTGTCCAGTTGTGATGACATTCTTATAGTGTTTGTATCAGGGTGCACAAAACAATACCTCAATATTCCTAGCATGTTATTCCTATGTTCCTATGTTTCGATCATGTGTTAGTGTTATCTTACTGTTAAGGAAGTTAGTTGTACAACAATCCACGTAGAAACACATATAGCAATTATTTACAAACATAGTTTGAACCTACTTTTAAAATTTTAATTTGACCCCTTTTTCTCCCCAATTGGAATTTACAGTCGTCTCATCGCTGCAACTCCCGTACAGACTCGGGAGAGGCGAAGGCCTAGAGCCATGCATCCTCTGAAACACGACCCAACCAAGTCACACTGCCCGCTTAACCCAGAAGCCAGCCACACCAATGTGTCAGAGGAAACACCGTACACCTGGTAACCATGTCAGCGTGCATGTGCCCGGTCCACCACAACACAGGAGCCAAACCCGGACAACGCCGGGCCAATTGTACACCACCCCATGGGTCTCCCGGTTGCAGCCGGCTGCAACAGAGCCTGGGCTCGAACCAGGATCTCTAGCGGCACAGCTAGCAATTGCAATGCAGTGCCTTAGACCTCTGCACCACTCGTGGGGCCCCAATTTGAACCTACTTTGTTGATAGTTGCAAGCGGGGATAGAGCCTTTGAACTTTGGAGTGATATCCCTTGAGTTAGTCCACCATGCCACGGGGATGGGACGCAACACAAAGCTGTTTACACCTTTACTCTGCCTCCAGGATGTGGTCTTTGTCTTTGCAAAAGAGAGAATAACTAAATCTAGAAAAATACGTTCTCTATTATTTTGTACTCTACCAATCTTCTTTATATACTGTAAACTTGGGATGTACTGACTTGTATTTTACCTACAAACTTGGTAGAGTAAGAAATAATAAAAGACACTTCTTTTTCTAGATTTAGTTATCCTCTCTTTTGGATAACCACATTCTAGAAGTCAGAGTAAAAGTCCCAGTGGACCAGTGGTTTCATTCCAAGGATAACACTCAAAAGCTCCCAGGTTTGATCTCTGCTTGCGGCTAACAACAAAATACAGTGAAACTACTGTATGTTAGTACATTGTCATGTCATGTGATTCCAAATAAGTGCCATATGTGTTTCTACATGGATTGTTGTACAACTAACTTCCTCAACAGTAAGGTAACACACGGAAAAAGAAACCACCATGGACTGTTCAAAATGTAATTTTATCATTCTGGGAACATTGAGGTAATGTTTTGTGCACCCTGATTCAAACATCGTAAGAATGTCATCACAACTGGACAGATTTTGTGTTTTAGGAACTTATCTCTTGGAATGTCCCCACACTGTTCTTACAAACCTAATGATGTTTTGTGAACTTTCCTAATTGATTGTAATTTTTACCCTTATTTAACTAGGCAAGTCAGTTAAGAACAAATTCTTAATTTCAATGAAGGAACAGTGGTTTAACTGCCTGTTCAGGGGCAGAATGACAGATTTGTACCTTGTCAGCTCGGGGGTTTGAACTTGCAACCTTCCGGATACTAGTCCAACGCGCTAACCACTAGGCTACCCTGCCGACCCTAATAACATAAAAAAAATATGCTCTGTTAATATTTTTGCAACATCAGAGGAATATTTTTTCAACCCTAATGCCAACATTGTATAGTCATCAACACACCTGGTCAGTTTTTATGTTTTGGAAACATATCTCCGATATTCTGGGAACCTTTAAAGAACAGACAAAATGTGTTCTGGGAACGTTCTTGCAACATCAGCTGAATGTTTATATGAACATTGTATGATCATCAGCACAACTGGATAGTTTTTGTGTTATTAGAACATTCGGTGCTACATAATGAATGTTTTGGGAACATTCACAGAACCAATTTTGATTTGCTGTGTGGTCAAATTAAGATCCTGTACCTGGGTAGATGTCTCGGATGACATCTCCATTAATGTTAGCGCAGCGTTCCGATAATGTTTTCTCATTAAAAAAAACATAATTGAATCCAGACATGATTGCTGAATAATGTTAAGAGAATGTCATAACGTCACACTATAACTTTATGAGAGCATTGTGGGAATATTCCTTGCTTGTTGTTATCAGTCTTTTTAATAACACTTCAATCAACATTAGCAGAACGTTCCCGGAATGTTTTCTCAGAACCATTTCCAATGTTCTGACATTTTGTTGCGGCAGTGTGACCTAAAAACATTACTAGTACATTGTGCTATTACATTACCTGAAAACCTTCTGAGAAAGTATGAGGACTGTTCTGAGGCAGTCGCTCCAAATGTTGTGCAAAACATTTTAGTGAATGTAAGTGAATGTAAGGAGAACATTCCGAAGATATTTAATTGAAAACATTTTCTGAAGAAAAAACAACAACATTTTGTTATCAAAAACATTATTTGAATGGTTTAGGATGTCATCATCCTAATGATAGATAAAACCGTGACTGGGAATCTTAGCTATTATTCTGAGAATGTTTATGTTTTGCTGTGATGTGTGTCACATTAAGCGAGGAAGAGAGAGAAAGAAAGAGGTGGGGAGAGAGAGAATGAGGAAGTAAAGTTCCAAAGTTACTTGCTGCTTAATGCTAACCGAGATCAGTGACAAGATAACAGAGAGAGACAGAGACAGACAGAGAGAGACAGACAGAGAGAGAGAGACAGAGACAGACAGAGACAGTGACAGAGACAGACAGAGAGAGAGACAGAGACAGCGACAGAGGGAGAGAGGTGGTGGCTGTGGTGTGCCATATTGACATGGTATATTTGGGTGAGAAGGTGTTGCTGTCTGTTGACCGTCTGTGACAAGGTCAGCTGTCCGACCCTGCAAAATTATTTACTTTGTGAGTACTTGTTTATTTCCACCTGTGTGTGTGTGTGCTTGTGGGCCTTTGCCCGAATACTGTATATGCTTGTTATCATTTTTAAACTCCTCACACTGTCATACACAATATCTACCATCTGCTAAGTGTTTATCTTCTCCTTTCTCTCCTTCAATTTATTAAGTGGTCTTTCTCTTCTCCTTTCTCGCTTTCATCTCAGTGAGACACACAGCTGGGGTCACAACACACTATGCATCACTGATCAAGGGTTAACCATCAGTTGGGGGCTGCTGTGCACTGCTAAAATAGCTGCCAGTTTGATATCATTGTATACTAATCCCTTGTCACGGTATTGTACAAGAACAACAAAAATGGCTTGATCCCAATTCCCAGACTACAATACACACAAAAAACAACACAACAAGAGCCTTTCAAAGGAGAAAGACAGTGTGTATTTCAGTATTAAAGCCTTCAACACCTGTACAGTGAAAGTCATTAATGACCATATAACACAACCATAGGAGCACGGTTCAGTACTTGCCCTCTGTCCTGTGTGTTCAAGGCTGTCAATGAATAAACTGCAGAATGTAGAAACTTCCATTTCCACTTTTATTAACAACCCAATTTGCCATAGGCTACAGTCTAAGTCTTAGGCGGCAGGAGAAACCTGTTCATTGACACTGTTCTTAGAGTGAGTTTTCAGGTGTGGTCAAAACAACCTGTTCCTTTGAGCAAGCATACAGTGTGTGTGTGTGTGTGAATGTGTGTTTGTACATTAGGACTACAGTATTTGCTCATGGGTTACCTGAAAGAAAAAGTTACATTTCAAAATATAATTTGAATTGTTTGAACAACGTGTAGGCCGCATCAAGTACAGAGTGAGCAGTATAATTAGCACATGCATTTTTATGAGCACAGGTTTGTATCTAAATGCTTTTCAATCAACACCAGCCCATTTTAATTGGCTCAAATCAACGGGTCATTGATTGGCAGTGGCAGTGAGACCTCTCCAAACAGGTGCAAGTGTTTCAGAGAACACAGAATGGAACTGACATGAGGTCATTCTTGGAATGGTAGAATAGAATTTAAACATTGTTAATGATATCAGTTATCAGGTGTATTACATGTAAATTAAAAGCCTGTGTATTTTTCCTTCTGCTATTTGACAGATGGCTCTGGGTTATGAATTTGATTGGATTATAACAGTCAAGACATAATCCCTGTGAATCACAAGGTAAATCCTTTTTTACATGAAATGCTGTTTCCTATTCAATATGTAACAAGCTATCTGTAGAAGCCATATACTGAATGAACATGTCATATCATGATGTCCTTTGGGTGGTGGGCCATTCTTGATACACACGGGAAACTGTTGAGTGTAAAAAACCCAGCAGCGTTACGATTCTTGACACACTCAAACCGGTGTGACTGCACCTACTACCATACGCCGTTCAAAAGCACTTAAATCTGTGGTCGTGCCTATTCACCCTCTGAATGGCAGACATACACAATCCATGTCTCAATGGCCTCAAGGCTTAAAAATCCTTCTTTAACCTGTCTCCTCCCCTTCATCTAAACTGATTGAAGTGGATTTAAAAAGTGACATCAGTAAGGGATCATATAGCTTTCCTCAGGATTCACCTGGTCAGTCTGTCTACGTCATGGAAAGAGCAGGTGTTCCTAATGTTTTGTACACAAAGTGTATGTCAGTTTTCTTTTGTTTCACTGTTTCTATTTCAATGTTTTACTTTTCTTAGAATGTTTTGCACACTTGTTGATAATTCGGTATTTAAGTGCAGTAAGTGATTAATTAATTAAGAGTAGCCTCTCAGAGAAAATGACTTTCCTGTCATCAGTAAGCTGTCCGTCCGTCCGTCCGTCCGTCCGTCCGTCCGTCCGTCTTATTCTTATAGGCACTTTTTTTATAAATATCAGTGATCAATACTGCCAGCAATAGAAATCCCTCACTGTTTTGCATAAAATAGGAGCAACGTTTTTACTAACTTACCATCTACTGTAAGGGCATAACCAGATCCCCTCACCCTCAAGTGGATAAGCAAGCAGCCTTCACTTCCTTAAGTAGACATGGGTGCAGGCAGGGCTGGGAATATACAAAGAGTTCAAACCTATACTGTAATAATATGTGCATACATGAACTCTCTTGAATTATCTTTCAATGAGTAAGTAGATTAATCCTCTCAGTGCACATGTATGCACCCACAAACTCTCTCTCTCTCCACCTCTCTCACTCACTGTTTCCCCTTACAGCAGCAGTTGCCATGGCGCCAGTGGGAGAGTTCATGGGGTCATGGGCAGTGTCGAAATCATTCTCTATAGAGGTCGTTGTTTTCTCTCTGCTCTTCCTCCTCCTCTCCATCATCCTCCTCGCCCTATCTGTGGAAGGTCAGTTATAGATTCATTTTATAACATTCTTATTTTGTTCCATTATAGAAAGTATTTGACGCCTACAGATGTAGGATCTTAATTTGATCACCCTATAGCAGGATAACTTTACTGCAATGCATGAAATGTAAAATGTGTAGTGTATTTGAGCTTTAAAAAGATTCACTTTGAAATTTCAGACTTGTTTTCCCCTTACGAAATATATATAGACTCCTACAAACAAATAAATTATAATCCACTTAATTCACAATTACTATAGCAGCAGGATTTTTTTCCTGCTGTAGCAAACTGGCTCAAATTAAGAAGCTACATATGTATGAGAACTGTACAAGAACCTATATGGCATGCTTACAAGAATGAGGTGTAGGTAAATGTATGAATGAAACATGCATGGAGCTCAGTGCTCCAGGCTACAACTAGTTCATCCCTCCATACAGTACACCACGGCCTCAGGTTAAAATTCCAACTCTTTCTGAGATTCTAGAAGACTTTGTCCCATCAACTGGGGCTAAGGAGAGAGTGGTTTTACATCTAAACCATGACTAGAAAAGTAATGTACCTGTTGTACAGTATATGTAGGAATACTCACAGTGGCCATGGATTACAGGCAACATCCGCATCGAGCCTAAAAGCTAGAGCTGCCACTTTCAAAGAGCGTGAGACTAATCCGGACGCTTAGAAGAAATCCCACTATGCCCTCAGACGAACCATCAAACAAGCAAAGCGTCAATACAGGATTAAGATTGAATGGCTCTGACGCTCGTCGGATGTGGCAGGGCTTGAAAACTATTACAGACTACAAAGGGAAACCCAGATACGAGCTGCCCAGTGACGCGAGCCTACCAGATGAGCTAATTACCTTTTATGCTGGCTTCTGGGCAAGCAACACTGAAGCACATACGAGAGCACTAGCTGTTCTGGGTGACTGTGTGACGCTCTCGGTAGCCAATGTGAACAAAACCTTTAAACAGATCAAAAATCACAAAGCCGCTGGGCCAGACGGATTACCAGGACGTGTACTTAAAGCATGCACGGACCAATTGTCAAGTGTCTTCACTGCCATTTTCAACCTCTCTCTGACTGAGTCTGTAATACCTACATGTTTCAAGCAGACCCCCATAGTCCCTGTGCCCAAGAAAGCAAAGGTAACCTGCCTAAATTATTACCGCCCCGTGGCACTCACATCGGTAGCCATGAAGTGCTTTGAAAGGCTGATCATGGCTGATCAGGGCTCACATCAACAGCATCCTCCTGGACACCCTAGACCCACTCCAATTCGCATACCGCCCCCAACAGATCCACAGATGATGCAATCTCTATCGCACTCCACACTGCCCTTTCTCACCTGGACAAAAGGAACACCTATGTGAGAATGCTGTTCATTGACTACAGCTCAGCGTTCAACACCATAATGCCAATGAAGCTCATCACTAAGCTAAGGACTCTGGGACTAAATACCTCCCTCTGCAACTGGACTTCCAGACGGGCCGCCCCCAGGTGGTAAGAGTAGGCAACAACATGTCTGCCATCCTTAACACGGGGCCCCTCAGGGGTGTGTACTTGGCCCCTCCTGTATTCCCTGTTCACCCACGACTGCATGGCCAAACACGACTCCAACCCCATCATTAAGTTTGCTGACAACACAACAGTGGTAGGCCTGATCACCGA
The DNA here is from genome assembly GCF_045791955.1 of Oncorhynchus clarkii lewisi. Classification (NCBI taxonomy): domain Eukaryota; kingdom Metazoa; phylum Chordata; class Actinopteri; order Salmoniformes; family Salmonidae; genus Oncorhynchus; species Oncorhynchus clarkii. The sequence continues at coordinate 35,530,697 of NC_092165.1, forward strand.
CAACGATGAGACGGCCTCTAGGGAGGAGGTCAGAGAACTGGCTGTGTGGTGCCAGGACAACAACCTCTCCCTCAATGTGAGCAAGACTAAGGAGCTGATCGTGGACTACGGGAAAAGGCGGGCTGAACAGGCTCCCATTAACATCGACGAGGCTGTAGTGGAGCGGGTCAAGAGTTTCAAGTTCCTTGGTGTCCACATCTCCAACAAACTATCATGGTTCAAACACACCAAGACAGTCGTGAAGAGGTCACGACAAAACCTTTTCCCCTCAGGAGACTGAAAAGATTAGGAATGGGTCCCCAGATCCTCAAAAGGTTCTACAGCTGCACCATCGACAGCATTCTGACCGGTTGCCTCACCGCCTGGTATGCCAACTGCTCGGCATCTGACCATAAGGCGCTACAGAGGGTAGTGCGAACGGCCCAGTACATCACTGGGGCCAAGCTTCCTGCCATCCAGGAGCAGGCGGTGTCAGAGGAAAGCCCATAAAATTGTCAGAGACTCCAGTCACCAAAGTTATTGACCGTTGTTTCTGGTACATGGTAAAGGCAAGCGGTACCGGAGCGCCAAGTCTAGGAGCAAAAGGCTTCTCAACAGCTTCTACCCCCAAGCCATAAGACTGCTGAACAATTCATAAAATCGTCAACGGACAATTTACATTGACCCCCCTCCCTTGTGTACACTGCTGCTACTCGCTGTTTGTTTGTTACCTATGCATTGTTACGCACTTCGCTCCTACCTGCATGTACAGATTACCTTAACTAGTCTGACATCATCCAAGGCTGTGCAGCAAGCAACATCAGCCCTGAGACACCAAGACATTGTGGGGAATATCCAGCATGGAAGAGGAGGCTTTGGCCTGGCAGCAAGCAAACCAACGTTCCAAAAGGCAACAACATCTGAACGCAGGAAGCTGGTGGTCGAGGAGGTGCGCAGACAGGAGGAGACTGCAAGAAGTGCAAAGGCTGTCTCTCTTGCTAAACAAGGGCAATGGACGCAGTGGGAAGGCCTGGAGAGGAGAAAGATCAACTGGAGTGAGCTTTGGCAAATGGAGGCAAGCAACATCAGCTTCATCATAAGAGCTGTTTATGATGTGCTTCCATCACCAAAAAATCTACATCAATGGTATGGCGAGGACTCGACCTGCCCCCTCTGCCCAGCTCCAGCGACTCTCAGGCATATAATGACAGGTTGCAAGACCAGCCTCTCACAAGGCCGCTACACCTGGAGGCACAATCAGGTCCTCAAGAGCCTGGCTGCAGCACTTGAGACCAAGAGGAGTGCAACCAATTCATTACCTCCAAAAACAAGCAATCCCGTCAAAACAACAACATTCATCCGGGAGGGACAGAAAAGGCCCATGTATCCTCCTACAAAGCCAGAAACTGGACACCTAGCCATGGCCCGGGACTGGAAGATGCTTGTCGATATTGGCCAGCAACTAATTTTTCCACCTGAGATTGCTTCTACCAACCTTAGGCCAGACATGGTACTCTGGTCCCCTTCACGAAAGGCTGTGTACATCATAGAGCTCACAGTCCCGTGGGAAAACTCTGTTGAAGAGGCCTACGAGCGTAAGAAACTGCGTTACACAGAGTTGGCAGCAGACGCAACTCAGCGTGGCTGGAATGCAAAAGTCTGGCCAGTTGAAGTGGGATGCAGAGGATTCGTGGCTTCTTCCACCATCAGGTTGCTGAAAGAACTTGGAATCCATGGACAGGCTCTGCGGCAGACCGCCAGAGCAGTTTCTCAAGCAGCTGAAAGAGGCAGCCAGTGGATCTGGATCAAACGGAAGGACCCTTGCTGGGCTATAACTTCATGACCCCCCACCCCCACCTGAGAACCCAATTCAGATCCCTCCAACTTGAGGTATGCGGTCAGCTGTAGGACTGGCTCAGGGAAGAGGACGCCCCTGCCTTGCATAGTCCCGTGGGACATCTTAATTGGGCATGGGACACAAGCTAAGGCTTGATCACCCTTTAGCTGGCCACCTTTGATGAGAGTGTTTAGTGATTAAAGGCCGAAACACCCACTGATTCGAAGGCACACTACTGAGGATGTGTCCCAAAATTGACATCTTAACCCAGTCTAAGAAATAAACCTCCCATGCCACTCTGTCAACATCACGGCAAATCTCATGCGAGTGCATTCCATCTATTGGCACAATGGACAGTTTTTAACATCTCGTCCCGTGTTTTATGATTCTGTACCCCCGCACACTGACTCGGTACCGGTGCCCCATGTATATAGCCTCGTTATTGTTACTCTTATTGTGTTACTTTTTATTATTACTTTTTATTTAGTCTACTTGGTAAACATTTTCTTCTTCTTCTTGAACTGCACTGTTGGTTAAGGGCTTGTAAGTAAGCAATTCACATAAAGTCTACACTTGCTGTATTCGGCGCATGTGGCAAATAAAGTTTGATTTTGATTTGAGTGTACTTATGGATCATTATCAATGTATGCTTGATCAATGTCATGATACTCTACACCTGAGACATTGTCTTTGAATGTCGTATTGTCTTTTGTCTTGTAGATAATCATAAACCAAAATATGTCTGTCTATCTCAAACGCACGCACACACACACACACACACACACACACACACATTCCAGACAGACAGAACGTTCAGGTTTGGTGGCGTCGGTAATTCCTGTGGTATGAGGCATATGACTCTCTCTTCTCCTCTCTCTACATTACGAAACGACACACTTCAAATACCGTACATAATGTACAGGCCGACCCCACCGGTGAATCACTCAGACACTCTTCACTCTCAATCTTTCTTTTCCGAGCAAGAGAGAATATACATACTTTTGTAAGGTTCTGAACAAACAGAGTAAAAACTCAAACGGATGACTAGAAAAAGCTTCAACCAAGTTTATTCGCCCACTGGGTGCTTCATCTGCAGACACAAGTCACACAAGCATATACAATACTTACGACTAGGAGTCCCCTCCTTGTATGTCCAAGATAAACACACCTTTTCTGTTGTTTGGCAGAAACTCGGTCGGTTCCTCTTACTGGTATTGTCATGGCCCTGCCTAAGTCTAGGACCCTCTTTGGCGTGGAATTGTGTATGAGATAGGACTTTGATCAGATGGTATTTGAGGTGGGCCCCTATGGCCCACATCTCAGCAGTGTCTTCTCTCTTCAACTGTTGACCTTAAAGGCTTCCTGAGTGGCGCAGCGGCATAAGGCGTCACTACAGCCCTGGGTTCAACCCCAGGCTGTGTCACAGCCTGCTGTGACCGGGAGACCCATGAGGCCGGCGCACAATTGGCCCAGCGTCGTCCGGGTTAGGGGAGGGTTTAGCCGGCCTGGATTTCCAAGTCCCATTATGCTCTAGCGACTCCTTGTGGCAGCTAGATGTTGTTTCCTCCTACATATTGGTGCGGCTGGCTTCCGGGTTAAGCGAGCAGTGCGGCTTGGCAGGGTAGTGTTTGGAAGGACGCATAGCTCTTGACCTTCGTCTCTCCCGAGTCCGAGTTCAAGTAAAATAAATCAATGTAGGCTACAGCAGAACACACATATGAGAATATATACAGTTGAAGTTGGAAGTTTGCGCACACCTTAGCCAAATACATTTAAACTCAGTTTTTCACAATTCCTGACATTTAATCCTAGTAAAAGTTCCCAGTTTTAGGTCAGTTGGGATCACCACTTTATTTTAAGAATGTGATATTTCAGAATAATAGTAGAGAGAATGATTTATTTCAGCTATTATTTATTTCATCACATTCCCAGTGGGTCAGAAGTTTACATACACTCAATTAGTATTTGGTAGCATTGCCTTTAAATTGTTTAACTTGGGTCAAATGTTTTGGGTAGCCTTCCACAAGCTTCCCACAATAAGTTGGGTGAATTTTGGCCCATTCCTCCTGACAGAGCTGGTGTAACTGAGTCAGGTTTGTAGACCTCCTCTGACCACACATTTTCTATAGGATTTAGGTCAGGGCTTTGTGATGACCACTCCAATACCTTGACTTTGTTGTGCTTGAGCCATTTTGCCACAACTTTGGAAGTATGCTTGGGTTCATTATCCGTTTGAAGACCAATTTGCGACTTCCTGACTGATGTCTTGAGATGTTGCTTCAATATATCCACATACTTTTCCTACCTCATGAGCCATCTATTTTGTGAAGTGCACCAGTCCCTCCTGCAGCAAAGCACCCCCACAACATGATGCTGCCACCCCTGTGCTTCATGGTTGGGATGGTGTTCTTCGGCTTGCAAGCCTCCCCCTTTTTCCTCCAAACATAATAATGGTCATTATGGCCAAACAGTTCTATTTTTGATTCATCAGACCAGAGGACAAAAAGTACGATCTTTGTCCCCATGTGCAGTTGAAAACCGTAGTCTGTCTTTTCTTCTGGCAGTTTTGGAGCAGTGGCTTCTTCCTTGCTGAGCGGCCTTTCAGGTTATGTCGACATAGGACTCGTTTTACTGTGGATATAGATACTTTTGCTGTTGTTCTGGGATTCAATCCCAGACTACTGGATATTTGAGCGGCGGTAACTCACTAGAACTAGCAGCATTACGACCAGGAATACGACTTCCCTGGAGCAGATACTTTGTTCACTCTCCCCAGAGCAATTGAACTTATTCCAGAGGCCGATCCAAAAACATCGCCTGTGGAGGAGAGGCACTTAAGTGAGCCTGCTGGTTTGATTTAGGAGGCACGCACACCACCCACCACTTCCAAGTATATTACTCGCTAATGCAAGGATTTCTTTCCAGAGGGACATTGGGGCCTGTAACATACGTTGTTTCGTGGAAACATGGCTCTCTCGGGATACTCTGTCGGAGACGGTAAAGCCGACAGGATTCTCCGTACATTACGCAGACAGGAATAAATATCTCTCTGGGAAGCAGATGGGCGGAGGGGTGCGTTTCATGATTAACGACTCATGGTGTAATTAAAGGAACATACAGGATCTCAAGTAATTTTGTTCACCCATCCTTGAATACCTCACAATCAAATGCCGACCATATTATCTCCCAAGATAATTATCCTCCGTCATTACCACGGACGTTTACATCCCTCCTGAAGCCGATACCATGACAGCCATCAAAGAGCTTCACTGGACTTTATGAAAACTGGAAACCACATATCCTGAGGCTGCATTTATTGTAGCTGGGAATTTTAACAAAGCAACTTTGAGGACTAGGCTGCCGAAGTTCTATCAACATATCGACTGTACTACTTGCCCTGCTAAGACTCTCGACCATAGCTATTCAAACTTCCGGAATTCCTCCCCCGCCCTCCTTTCGGCAAATCTGAACCACGACTACATCTTGCTCCTCCCTTGCTATAGGCAGGAACTCAAACAGGAAGTACCCGTGCTAAGAACTATTCAACGCTGGTCTGACCAATCGGAATCCACACTTCAGGATTGTTTTGATCACGTGGACTGGGATATGTTCCGGGTAGCTTGCAAAAATAATCTAGACGCATACACGGACACGGTGACTGAGTTTATAAGGAAGTGTATAGGAGATGTAGTACCCACTGTGACTATTAAAACCTACCCTAACCAGGGACCAACGTCTTGCTTCCGGCCAGGCTAAACAAATTCTTTTCACGCTTCGAGGATAACACAGAGCAACCGACGCGGCCCGCTACCAAGGACTGTGGGCTCTCCTTCTCTGTGGCCGACGTGAGTAAAACTTTTAAACGTTTTAACCCTCACAACGGCATTCCTAGCCGCGTCCTCAGATCATGCGCAGACCAGCTGGCTGGTGTGTTTACGGGCATAGTCAATCTTTCCCTATCCCAGTCTGCTGTCCCCACATGCTTCAAGATGGCTACCATTGTTAATGTATCCAAGAAGGCAACGGTAACTGAACTTAATGACTATCGCCCGTAGCACTCACCTCTGTCATTATGAAGTGCTTTCAGAGACTAGACAAGGATCATATCACCTCTCCCGTACCTGCCACCCTAGACCCACTTTAATTTGCTTACCGCCCCAATTGATCCACAGACGATGCAATCGCCATCACTCTGCACACTGCCCTATCCCATCAGGACAAGAGGAATATCTATGTAAAAATGCTGTTTATTGACTAGCTCAGCATTCAACACCATAGTGCCCTCCAAGCTCATCATTAAGCTTGAGGCCCTGGGTCTGAACACCGCCCTGTGCAACTGGGTCCTGGACTTCCTGACGCACCGCCCCCCAGGTGGTGAAGGCAGGAAATATTACCTCCACTCTGCTAATCCTCAACACTGGGGCCCCACAGGGGTGCGTACTCAGCCCCCTCCTGTACTCCCTGTTCACCCATGACTGTGTGGCCAACTCAGTCATCAAGTTTGCAGACGACACAACAGTAGTGGGCTTGATTACCAACGATGACAAGACAGTCTACAGGGAGGAGGTGAGGGCTCTGTGGTGCCTGGAAAACAACCTCTCACTCAACGTCAACATAACAAAGGAGATGATCTTGGACTTCAGGAAACAGCAGAGGGTACTCTCTTATCTACATTGACGGGACTGCAGTGGAGAAGGTGGAAAGCTTCAAGTTCCTTGGCGTACACATCATTGACAAACTGAAATGGACCATCCACGCAGACAGTGTGGTGAAGGTGCAACAGAGCCTCTTCAACCTCAGGAGGCTAAAGAAATTTGGCTTGTCACCTAAAACCCTCACAAACTTTTACAGATGCACATTTGAAAGCATCCTGCCGTGCTGTATCACCATCTGGTACGGCAACTGCACTACCCGCAACCGCAAGGCTCTCCAGATGACAAACTACCTGCCCTCCAGGACACCTACACCACCCGATGTCACAGGAAGTCCAAAAACATAATCAAGGACATCAACCACCCGAGCCACCGCCCCGATATCATCCAGAAGGCGAGGTCAGTACAGGTGCATCAAAGCTGGGACCGAGAGACTGAAAAACTGCTTCTATAGGCCATCAGACTGATAAACAGCCATCACTAACTCATTAGAGGCTGCTGCCTATAGGCATAGACTAGAAATCACTGGCCACTTTAATAATATTTACATATCTGGCATTACTCATCTCATACTGTATTCTATACTATCTTAGTCACTTAATGTTTACATATCTTGCATTGCTCATCTCACATGTATATACTGTATTCTATACTATTCTACTGTATCTTAGTCCATTATGCTCTGACATCGCTCGTCCATATATGTATATAGTCTTAATTCATTAATTTGTCTGTATTGGGTATATAATTGTGTAATTTGTTAGATATTACAGCACTGTCAGAGCAAGAAGAGCAAATATTTCGCTTTACCCACCGTAACATCTGCTAATCACGTGTATGTGACCGATAAACTGTGATTTGTTTTGACATGTACATTTCTTATATGTGTAAAGGAGTCAATAGGTTCTAGTTTGGTAACATGAATAAGTGTATTTCATGCCAGAATCCAACACCTTCAAACAGTGATTTGATAGCACCAAAGTGTGAGTGCTAGTATATCATGAACACACCTATAAATACAGGTATGTTACCAGCAAATAATCACTATATATACAGTTTATAGATACTGTTGCTGATATGCTTTAGCTAATGGTGAACCATATATTGTTTGTGCACTTCACTCTAAAAGTAAATGCTTTTTCATGCGTTGTTGAATATTGGGGAGTGTCCCGAATTCTTTGAAATTCTGTAAGCATCAGTTGTACTTGTTCGGATTCTCTAGTTTGTGTTGTGTTCCACAGGCAATCGTTTGAGCTTCAGGACGGTGGTGGGGAGGTGGGGAGAACCCATTCACAGCTGATGAGAGTGGTGAGAGACAAGACAAGCAACAACAATGACGGCAGCTATGTCCTGACCAGGGTTACACAGAAGTCAGTAAGAGAGGAGGTAGTGAGATACGGAGGAAGGGAGGAAGCAAGGAAGGTGTAGAATGGATCAAAGGGTTGAAGAGAGAAGGGAGGGAGGGATGTGGTGGATGGAATCCTTTTGAGAGTACTTTGTCTTGAGACCAATGACAGCGAAATGATGAACCCAGTACACTGTGATGTCATTAACTGAGTGTTTTTGATTGACAGGTAAAGTTGGAGGACGCCCTGGCCGCCAGGGAGAACCCCATGATCAATGACATCAGAAAAAACGAGAGAGGTGGGAAACCAAACTGTTACACCTCTGTGTTTATAATTTCAGCCGTAAGCGAGCCTTCCTCTAGATCTGCTAGAAGGGTTGTCTTACAGTGTGTGTTCTGTTTTCATCTCCTCCCTGGTTAGATTTCAGTCACATACCTGAAGACCGTGTCCCAGAGCAGCTTCCTGCTGAGCAGGATGGTATCAGGTTCAAACCAGGGAGGAGCCGCAGGGTGGCGCCAGATCAGCAAGGTACTGCCTTCATCACGCTCTCTGTATCTCCCTACGCATTTCTCCCATGTGTCTTTCACACATGTTTGGTGAGTAGTGGGTGAGTATTACAGGTGTGTTTTGATGTCCTGCAGGTGATTCTCTAGGTGTCTTGCAGATGGCCAACGGAACCCCTGTGGCCATGATGACTACGTCTCCTTCCCTTCCCACCACCGTCGACATCAGTAGGCTACCTCAAATCACCCATGTGCACTTCTCAAACTATCAACCAATCAATCAAATCAAATGTATTTATAAAGCCCTTTTTACATAAGCCGATGTCACAAAGTGCTATACAGGAATCCAGCCTAAACCCCCAAACAGCAAGCAATGCAGATGTAGAAGCACGGTGGCTAGTAAAAAAGGCAGGAACCTGGGAAGACCCAGAGAGGAACCAGGCTCTGAGGGGTTGCCAGTCCTCTTCTAGCTGTGCCGGGTGGAGATTATAACAGTACATGGCCAAGATGTTCAAACGTTCATAGATGACCAGCAGGGTCGAATAATAATAATCACAGGGCTTGTAGAGGGTGCAACAGGTCAGCACCTCAGGAGTAAATGTCAGTTGGCTTTTCATAGCCGATCATTCGGAGTTAGAGACAGCAGGTGCGGTAGCGAGAGAGTCGAAAACAGCAGGTCCGGGACAAGATAACACATCCGGTGAACAGGTCAGGGTTCCATAGCCACAGGCAGAAAGTAATGGGGCTCAATCTCTCTTTGGCTAAGCTTCAGGTTAAGTGACTCTCCTCTATTATTTTCTTATTTTCTCACCTTGTAGGTGACCTGAGGGACGTCCTGAACTTCACACCCGAGCTCCACTCTATACCAGCCCCGATATCCGTGGTGGAGGATGACAGCCCCCTCGAGTCCGTACCCCCACCTGTCTATTCAGGGGACACCATGGACACACCCATCATGAATGTTCTTCACACCCTGGTGCTGGATGCCCCCATCGTGGATCCCCTCATCATAGACACCCTTGCATCTGTGGATGCCCCCATTGTGAACAGCCTTGAACCTGTCGACATCCACATTGTGAATGACACTGACCCCCTCAATATCCCCATCGTGAATGACCTTGACCTCCTGGAGGCCCCTGCAGAATTCAGCTCTAACTTTATCGCTCAGCTTGAAGAAGATGGTCGGGTGGAGGGTGAGGACCAGGGGCCTTCCCTGGGGGTACGACCCGAGCACACCTATGAGATCTTTGGGGAGCTCACACCTGATGATCCCTCTGTGGAAGTGGACCTGACAACCCCAGGCTATCAAACCATAGCTGAACTGGTCCACAAATCAACCACACAGCCTGACGATGACACAACCATGGTCACAATGCCATCGGACCTGGCAAGCCCAGACTATGAGATCATAGCTGAACTGGTCCAGCAATTGAGCGCAACCACACTGCCTGACAATGAGCCAATAAAAACTACAGGCACAGTCCCAGGGGAGGGGCTTGACCTGACAAGCCCTCTCTCATTTGTGGAGGAGGTAGAGGATGGTTTGAGTGACAGGGGCTGGAATCCAATGTATGCCAGGGTGAGCAGGAAGCTTAGTAAGTGCCCCACCCCACCCCCTGTGCCTCCGCCAGAGGAAGAGGAGGAATATTTACCTCCAATACCGGAAAGAAGAGGAGAGATGGAGGAATGATCATTGTAGAATATCCCTTCAGACTTTTAAAAAGCACCGCAAATGTGTTTTATGTACTCAATGCTATTTGAATGTATATGCAGTGCATTCGGAAAGTATTCAGACCCCTTGACTTTTTGACTTTTTCAACATTTATTACATTACAGCTTTATTCTAAAATTGATTAAATTGTTTTTTCCCCCCTCCTCAATCTACACACATTACCCCATAATGAAAAAGCAAAATCAGGTTTGTAGAAATGTTTGTAAATGTATTAAAAATAAAAAAGGGAGATATCACAGTTACATAAGTACAGACCCTTCACTCAGTACTTTGTTGAAGCACCTTTGGCATGGATTACAGCCTTGAGTCTTCTTGGGTATGAAGCTACAAGCTTGGCACACCTGTATTTGGGAAGTTCCTCCGATTCTTTTCTGCAGATCCTCTCAAGCTCTGTCAGGTAAGATTGGGAGCATCGCTGCACAGCTATTTTCAGGTCTCTCAAGAGATGTTCAATCGGGTTCAAGTCCGGGCTCTGGCTGGGCCACTCGAGGACATTCAGGAGACTTGTCCCGGAGACACTCCTGCGTTGTCTTGGCTGTGTGCTTAGGGTTGTTGTCCTGTTGGAAGGTGAACCTTCGCCCCAGTCTGAGGACCTGAGCATTCTGGAGCAGTTTTAAAAAAGAATCAAGGATCGCACTTTTCTCCGTTCATCTTTCCCTCGATCCTGTCTAGTCTCCCAGTCCCTGCATCTGAAAAACATTCACAAGGTAAGATGCTGCCAGCACCATGCTTCACCATAGTGATGGTGCCGGGTTTCCTCCAGATGTGATGCTTGGCATTCAGGCCAAAGAGTTCGATCTTGGTTTCATCAGACCAGAGAATCTTGTTTCTCATTGTCAGAGTCCTTTAGGTGCTTTTTGGCAAACTCCAAGTGGGCTGTCATGTGCCTTTTACTCAGGAGTGGCTTCCGTCTGGCCACTCTACCTTAATGGCTTCATTGGTGATGTGCTGCAGAGATTGTTGTCCTTCTGGAAGGTTCTCCCTTCTTCACAGAGGAACTCTGTCAGTGACCATCGGGTTCTTGGTCACCTCCCTGACCAAGGCCCTTCTCCCCGATTGTTCAGTTTGGCTGGGCGGCCAGCTCTAGGGAGAGTCTTGGTGGTTCCAAACTTCTTCCATTTAAGAATGATGGAGGCCACTGTGTTCTTGGGGACATTCAATGCTGCAGCAATGTTTTGGTACCCTTCTCCAGATCTGCCTCGACACAACCCTGTCTTGAAGCTCTATGGACAATTCCTTTGACCTCATGGCTTGGTTTCTTTTCCTGACATGCACTGTCAACTGTGGGACCTTATATAGACAGGTGTGTGCCTTTCCAAATGATGTCCAGTCAATTGAATTTACCACAGGTGGACTACAATTAATTTGCAGAAACAAGGATGATCAATGGAAACAGGATGCACCTGAGCTCAATTTTGAGTCTCATGTTAAATGGTCTATATATTTATGTAAATAAGGTATTTTTTGTGCGTTTTTTTACATTTGCAAAAATGTCTAAAAACCTTTCGCTTTGTCTTTATGTGGTATTGTGTGTTAAATAAATGTCGTAATAAGGCTAACGTAACAAATGTGGAAATAGTCAAGGGGTACTTTCCAAATGCACTGTATTCTCAACTATCTGTGCCTTATTTCTAGACTTATAATATATCTGATGATGAGGGTAAGGGTTGTAACCAGTCCAAATAGAAAGTAACACTTCCCTATCTAATATACTCTTATATGAGACAGGTATCTCAGTATCCTATCCTCCTACCAAGTAATTTCATTGGTTTTGCAAACGCTGTTCCAACTCAATGCCATGCTATGCATTCCATAACGAACCCCGAGCCAGAATAGAACTGGGTCCCTTAACATGTGCCAGAGTAGGCTGTTCCCCTGCTCAGATGTTGCATGCATCAACCAATGGTTGAGTGCCACGTCAACGACTGTGTCATCAACTAACAGATTGTTATAACATACGATGTGGTTAGCTAATACGTTAAATACCTATCCAGGCATTCTAAGATTTGGCAGGCATCAGCAACGCCTAGGCAGAGGAATGCACCCTTTATGTTTGTATGTACTAACACATTACAGCGTGACATGGCAATTACACTATTATAAGTCTAGGAGTTTTTGTTTCTTTGAGATTCATTCAACTGGGTCAACTAAGACTCTCTCTCTAGAATTACAAACGTAATACCATAATGACTATACTGGTGCATTCTTAATAAATCATGCATGTATATTAATAAATTAAATTAACATCAAAACAATATAATAGCCATAGCTAGTTTATGTATTTATTCAAATCTTTCCATGTGAGGTATAATAAATCATTTAAATGTTTTGTTTAACTAGGCAAGTCAGTTAAGAACAAATTCTTATTTACAATGACGGCCTACCCCGGCCAAACCCTAACGATGCTGGGCCAATTGTGCACCGCCCTATGGGACTCCCAATCACAGCTGGTTGTGATACAGCCTGGAATCAAACCAGGGACTGTAGTGATGCTTCTAGCACTGAGATGCAGTGCCTTAGACAGCTGCACCACTCGGAAGTTCATCCTACTTGGGATTTATGGACTATGTAAATCTGTGTTGTAAAATGTTCATTTTCATGATTAGAACGTATAAGCAGATTGAAATACAAGAGGTCAGATGTAATAAACAGTATTTAGTACATCCTGTTGGCCATCATTTACTACGAAATATTACATTGCAAACCTCAACCATTGGAGGGAGTGAATGTCACAATCTGAAATGAAGCCACTATTGAAATATCACATTGTGGATGGGACATAGCGAAATTCAACACATATATATCACTGTTCCAATTAAATATGTAGCGGTATTTATTAGAGAGGGGTAAAGAAAGCTTTTGTTCGGGCGCCAGGCAGGTATTAACCATGCCGAAAGGAAAAGAGTAGACTAGAGAGAACCACTACCAGACCCACACACATCAGCAGAAGAGACTGCCTAGAGTGTAGCCTGTTTACCAGATAGCCAGTGGAGAGAAAAGAGAATACACACCATATAAAACCCACATCACAGCACAGGGGTAACCCAAACAAGAATACCTCATACAATAATACTAATACTAATAATGGCATAGCAATTCAACAGCAACTTCATACAAGAACGAACCCAGTCATCAACATAGGATTTGCAATAATCTGTATTAATTTCTAGTGGATGAGTGCAAAGGGTATGAATGTGGGGGGTGTTCATCGACACAACAAAGGCCTTAAAAATGTCCAGTCTTCTCGACCACATGTCATTAGTACATCTCAATACAGTTCACATAACAATACACAATTTGCAAGCAACCTCCCTTTTAACTGAAATGTCCAAATACTTCTGTCAGGGCAATAATAGTCCAGCTCTAATGAACTTCAATGGGAAGTGCATTGGAAAAATAGAGAGTCTGTTGAAGGGTAAAGCACTGGAACGATAGAGGGAAGAGAAAAAGAGAAAGAGAACAAGAGAGATCTTAGCTGTGGTCTTCAGGCGTGCAGGTGTACTGTCTGACTGTCCGAAGGTTTGTATGTTAAAGCTTCGCAACAATGTTGCTACTAATCCATGCGATCCATAACGGGCGTGGTCCCAAACGAAAACAACCACGACCTAGAGCGATTACACCGATGATTGAGTTAAATACTCTATAAACTACACACGCTGAAAACAAACAAAACTTCTGCAGCACAGCACACACAATCAAACTGTCGCGCCACCAAAGAGCCCCTCCCCAAAGAGCTGAACGAGCTCTCTTTATTTTCTCCTTCCTTACTGCTCATGCGCTCTTAAAGTGGCAGTGCACGGTGAAGGCTCCGTGCAGATTTCGCCACACTCCTCCCCCCATGAAAAAACAATGCCTGTAGAAACCGAGAGGATGCAGGCTTTGTTCCTGCTACACAAAACCAGGGAAGTCCTCCTCATCAGAGTCCTCCACGAAGAGGTCCTGCAGGTGTTGCTTTTGCCTGCGATCCAGCTCTTCTGCCGTAGGGTAGCAGGGCTTTAGGTCAACAACATGCACTGTCCTGACATCTTCCCCAGTGTCCTCCAAACAGACCAAGTAGTTCACTGGTCCCAACTGCTGCACTACACGGTATGGACCTTTCCATCTCGAAGCTAGCTTGGCAGTGAACTTCTTAGATGCCTTTGACATAGTTTCTCAGCTGTCGTTGTTTGGCTTTGGTTTTGCTGGCCTCCACTTTGGCTAGCAAGGTGTGGTGGTGTTGTACGGCATCAAACGCTGGGCAGTCAGGTGAAACATTCGAACTTTGCAAGACCCTGTCCATCTGACCTTTTAGTGGTCTTCCCAGGTGGAGTTCGGCGGGAGTGACCCCAGAAGTCTCCTGCACGGCAGAGTTCAGTGCAAAGCGAAATTCTGGAAGATGCTGATCCCACCTTGTGTGCTGATCCCCCACGAATGAAGCAATCATCCCCTTCAGGGTTCGGTTTACCCTCTCGGTCAGGTTGGTCTGAGGATGGTAGGCTGTTGGCAGCTTGGCAATTACACCCCAGTAGGTACAGAGCTCTTTGTATATTCCTGATATGAACTGCGGACCTCGGTCAGAGAGGATTTGGTCTGGAATCCCGAATCTGGTAAAGACCTCCCTTCTCAGAATTAGAGCAATGGCTGATGCAGTGGCTTAGCGGAGGGGAAACAACTCCACCCAGTGTGTGTAGTAGTCCACTACCACCAATAAAAATTCATTCCGTGTCCCCCGGCTGGGAGGAAAAGGTCCCATGAGGTCAATTCCCAACATTTAATTTGGATGGTTCACCACAGTCTGCTGCATTTTTCCGGCAGGTCTGCCAATGTCGGGTTTGTATTTCTGGCAGACTTCACACTGCTGTACAAACTTCCGGGTATCAACCCACATGCCTGGCCAGTAAACCACCTCTTGTAGTCTTCGATAAGTTTTAAAAACTCCAAGATGGCCACTCATGGGATTGGCATGATAAACTTGGATTATCTGGTCACACAATGTAGAGGGAATGAAGATGCGATAATGGGTGCTATGTATTCCATCTCCTCTTGGAGTTTTTCGATACACTTTATCTTGAATTATGCTATACTTATCATTGAAGCGACTCTTGGAGTCTTCTTCAGACAGACTCTTGTGGATCGCCATGATGGCAGCATCCTTCTGCTGTGCTCTCCATACACTCATCATCCAGAGGAAAGGAATCATCCAGACATTTAGCGGTAGTATAGGTACTGCACAAGGGAGGACAAACATTGGCAGTCTCTGTAATCCAAGAAAGGGCATCTGGTACAACGTTCAGTTTTCCTTTGCGATACTCAATGATGAAGTCAAACTTCTGCAGTCTGATAGACCAGCGAATAAGACGGCTGTTGGTCTTGCCTGATGCCAGAACCCACTGCAGAGCAGCATGGTCTGTGACAACGGTGAAGATCTTTGCCTCCAAGTAGTAGCTCCATTTCTCCAAAGCCCAGACCACAGCGAGGCATTCCCTTTCAGTCGTTGAATAATTCCTCTCGGCTGAATTAAGGGTGCGACTTGCATAGGCAAGAACTTCTTCTGTTCCAAGTCCTGTTTGTTGAGCCAAGACTGCTCCAAGTCCTGTTTGACTTGCATCCGTGTACACAATGAAATGAGCATTCAGGTTAGGATGTCCAAGCACTGGAAGAGTAATTAGACTGTTTTTGAGTGCTTCAAATGCACCTTGGCATGCAGGGGTCCATTGGAATTTCACACCTTTCTTCTTAAGGTGATTGAGGGGTTTGGCTACCTTTGAAAAGTCAGGCACAAACCTGTGGTACCATCCAGCCATACCCAGAAACCGCTGAACAGCCTTGAGGGATGTGGGAATTGGGAATTCCTGCACGGCTGCAACTTTGGCTGG
Organism: Oncorhynchus clarkii lewisi; assembly: GCF_045791955.1. Lineage (NCBI taxonomy): Eukaryota > Metazoa > Chordata > Actinopteri > Salmoniformes > Salmonidae > Oncorhynchus > Oncorhynchus clarkii. The sequence continues at coordinate 35,546,601 of NC_092165.1, forward strand.
ATCTGCATGGATACTTTCAGCATTAACCACATGTCCAAGGAACTTGAGTTCTGGCAGACAGAAACTACACTTCTTCAAGTTCAAGGTCAAACCTGCAGCCTTTAGTCTGTCGAAGACGGACTGAATGTCTTGCAGATGATCCGCGACAGAGGAGGAGTAGATTATGATGTCATCCAGATAAACAAGACAATTTCTACCCCTCAGATCTCTCAGGACAGTCTCCATCAACCTTTGGAAGGTTGCTGGAGCATTCTTCAAACCAAAAGGCATGACTTTGAAGGAGTACAAACCAGCAGGGGTGACAAAGGCAGTCTTGTCCTGACTAGCGGGATCCATTGACACCTGCCAATAGCCACTGTTCAGATCCAGATTACTAAAGATGGATGCTCCTGCCAGAGATTCCAGTATGTCATTTATGTTTGGTAGAGGGTAGGCATCGCTTTCTGTTATGGCATTCGGCTTCCTGTAGTCCACACAGAATCGATATCCACCATCTTTCTTAGGAATCAGGACAACCGGAGAAGCCCATCCGGAAAAAGAAGGTTCCACAATTCCATTCTCCAACATGCTTTTGAGCTGTTCATTGAGAATGGCCAGTTTGGCGGGGGACAGCCTGTAGGGACGCTGCTTAATGGGGACCTCATGCCGGGTATAGATTTTGTTTGAAGACGGTTGTACGGTCGAGTGTAAGAGTACAGACCTCACTGTTCACGTCCAACATCTGGGATAGCTGCCACCTTTCATCATCCGACACACATGCCTGTTCCACCACTTGTTTGATGTAGAAATCAGCATCAGGTTTGCTTTTGCTCTCGGATAGAAGGGGGGGTACGGCGGTAATCAGGGTGATAGTTGGGTTCTCAGACTTCACTGGTGGAACATGTTTTTGTCTTTGTCTCTTTATATTTTCTCTGTCTCTGACTTGACCTTGTCCGGACTCTGCATAATGTAGCAGGCTCCAACCTGAAATCAGTGCATTACCAGGTTGAAATGGATGAGGCTGAGAATAGTCAGAGTGCAGCCGATAGGAGGGTTCGGACATCGAGATGGTCAGTCCACTGAAGAACAGGAAGTCTAGGCCAAGGACTACAGCAAATGCAAGGCTTGAATCTGCAAGAATTGCCACAGGAAGGTTAATAGTCTCACCATGCAGTTGTATTATTATACTAATCCAGCCCAAGGGAGTGGTAGGTTCTCCATTGGCCAAGTACAATGGTCCCTCCTCCCATGTTCGTAGCTCCTCATGAGGTAATGCCATGTTCTGCCACAGGGCCTCTTACATCAGGGTGTAAGATGCCCCTGTGTCGATTATGGCCTTCCCTCTCCAGTTCCTAACAGTCAGAGGAACCAATAGTTGTTGCGGAATAGGAATAAGACAGCTAGCTGTGCTGTCTAAAGGCTTCATGGTGGGCATTAAGGCTGACCCAATTGTATGCAAGCCACCACGCCTGTCTAGACTTTCAGTCTTCGGTCCTTTCCGACCTTTTCCTGAATCCTGACGCTGGACATAGAGCGGGCAAGAATCTGGAGGATGTTGGACTTTACACCTCCAACACATAAATGGACTTTTGTCCTGGATCTTGGGTACAAATATCTGAGACGGTTTAGCCCCAGGAGAGTTATTGGTATACTGGGATGAGGGAACCGGGTTTTTAGTTTGGAGGTGGCGCTTCCAGTCCTTCTCAAACTGAGTCCCAAGACGCACCAGATCATCCACATTTTGTACACGTTCTCGAAGTTGACTAGCAAGGCGGGGAACCATGTTCTTAAGAAGGAGTTTGACCATCTCCTGCTCAGTAATGTCAGCCTTCCATCTCCTACATAGAACTCGATAGGAGAAGGCAAAGTCCCGTATTGGCTCTGCTTCACCCTTGACTCTGTTACGAACACGTTCCGCCAGTTCATCCCCATAGTCCTCTGAGAGGAAGGCTAAGAGGAATATTTTTTGAAACTCCTCCCAGGTTGACACATGTTCACGGGCTATCTCCCACCAGTCTCTTGCTGTACCATGGAGAACACTGCGGAGGGTGGCAAGAACCTCCAAGTCAGTAAGGGGCCGGATAGAAAGAAAATCATTACACTTAGATAAGAAAAACAGTGGATCAACATCTTCTGGGCTGCCAAAAGTGGGGAAAAGGAGTTTGATAGGGAGGGAGCGCTCTAGAGGAGGCATGACAGTGGCAGCAGGAGTTCTGTTGTTTAACAGTATCTTCAGAGGGTTTTTTGTAGTACTACCTGTTCCTATTACCTTACTGGCCAAGCCAGTGGCAGAGGTAAAACCTGAGGGAGGTGCAGAAGATTTGTCCAGAAGGGAAAAGCACTGCATTACCTCCTGGTGCAGCCCTTCCAGTTGAAGGTCTGTGGCCTTCTGTGCTTTTTCCATCTCATTAACGGTGTCCTTTTGAGTCTGTTCAATCAAAAATCGTAGTTCCCCTGTGAGAGAGTTCTTCATGTCCTCCATAACTTCCTTCAGATAAGAACACACTCCCTTCACAACAGAGGCTGACTCCTCTGCTCTCTGTTTTTGTTCGTCCTCAAGAAAGAGTATGACTTGATGATGGTTAGTTTCCATTTGTGTTTTGAACCGGTGCAGTTTTCCTTGAATATCCTGCTTCAGAGAATCTTGTAAATATTTCTGTCTCTGAACAATTTGTTGTTGGTTTTCCTCCATTTGACAGGGAAGGTAATCCAACCTCCTCTGCACATCTGTCTGATGAGCCTCCACACATTCACTGAGTTTGCGAATGGCATTCTCCTGCATTGTCAAACTATGATTGGTGTGTGTCCATTGATGTTCCAGTTGTCCAGGGATCACAGAGACACCTCTCCCAGTCTCTCTGGACAGGGTAACCGGAAGGGTTTGAGGAGAGGGTAAGGGTGGAGATGTTATAGGTGAGCCAGAAGCCTGGGGATTAGGGGCAGTGCTATCCAACTCCATTAGTTCATCGAGTCCTTCCTGAATGAAAGAATCCCGAACATGATTACCATCAGGTGTGTCCACATTGACACAGTATGGGGTTCCAACAAAAGACATGATTCAACCTTGTGTGGATGGTGTCATGGGTGTTTCTCTTCAAGTCCCTGTTCGGGCGCCAATTCTGTAGCGGTATTTATTAGAGAGGGGTAAAGAAAGCTTTTGTTCGGGCGCCAGGCAGGTATTAACCATGCCGAAAGGAAAAGAGTAGACTAGAGAGAACCACTACCAGACCCACACACATCAGCAGAAGAGACTGCCTAGAGTGTAGCCTGTTTACCAGAGTTTACCAGTGGAGAGAAAAGAGAATACACACCATATAAAACCCACATCACAGCACAGGGGTAACCCAAACAAGAATACCTCATACAATAATACTAATACTAATAATGGCATAGCAATTCAACAGCAACTTCATACAAGAACGAACCCAGTCATCAACATAGGATTTGCAATAATCTGTATTAATTTCTAGTGGATGAGTGCAAAGGGTATGAATGTGGGGGGTGTTCATCGACACAACAAAGGCCTTAAAAATGTCCAGTCTTCTCGGCCACATGTCATTAGTACATCTCAATAGAGTTCACATAACAATACACAATTTGCAAGCAACCTCCCTTTTAACTGAAATGTCCAAATACTTCTGTCAGGGCAATAATAGTCCAGCTCTAATGAACTTCAATGGGAAGTGCATTGGAAAAATAGAGAGTCTGTTGAAGGGTAAAGCACTGGAACGATAGAGGGAAGAGAAAAAGAGAAAGAGAACAAGAGAGATCTTAGCTGTGGTCTTCAGGCGTGCAGGTGTACTGTCTGACTGTCCGAAGGTTTGTATGTTAAAGCTTCGCAACAATGTTGCTACTAATCCATGCGATCCATAACGGGCGTGGTCCCAAACGAAAACAACCACGACCTAGAGCGATTACACCGATGATTGAGTTAAATACTCTATAAACTACACACGCTGAAAACAAACAAAACTTCTGCAGCACAGCACACACAATCAAACTGTCGCGCCACCAAAGAGCCCCTCCCCAAAGAGCTGAACGAGCTCTCTTTATTTTCTCCTTCCTTACTGCTCATGCGCTCTTAAAGTGGCAGTGCACGGTGAAGGCTCCGTGCAGATTTCGCCACACTCCTCCCCCCATGAAA